>NW_004567121.1:23724242-23749162 GCF_000260355.1 Condylura cristata | reverse complement strand
CCACATAGTGTGGCAGACCTCTCCTGACCCGCCCGCTGCTCCCCTCAGCAGTGTACTGTGTTGATCTGCCTGTTCTGCTCCCCACTCTGTCTTGGTAAATCCTCTCACCCTCCGCATCTCTGGCCTGTACCCCAGCTCTGTATAAATAAATAAATAAACAAACCTTTAAAAAAAAATTAACTAACCTGAAAACAAAAAGAAATTGAAAATACATAACAAGAATATTGGAGACTTACAAATAACACACACCAAGACGTGTGCATGTGTGTGTGTGCGCATGTGTAGTGTTCTCAAAGATACAGGGGGAAAAAATTGAAAAATTAGTGGCTGAAAACTACAAATTGTATGAAAATCATCGATCTACTGATACAAGAAACTCAACAACCTAAAGTAAGGTAAGCACAAAAAGATTACCACTTAGACTCTTAATAAAACTGATAAAAACCAAATGGAGAAAACTTTAGTGCAGCAAGATGAAAATGAAAATTACTTATAGGACAGTCTTGACAAATGGTACTAAAATAATTGGGTATCCATACAAAAGAAGTTTATTTAGACTTTATCTCATAACATGCATGAAAATTAACTCAAACTATAAAAACTAAAATTGTGA
Source organism: Condylura cristata (assembly GCF_000260355.1). Lineage (NCBI taxonomy): Eukaryota > Metazoa > Chordata > Mammalia > Eulipotyphla > Talpidae > Condylura > Condylura cristata. The sequence goes on along the minus strand of NW_004567121.1, from coordinate 23,748,549 downwards.
CACTTCTAGAATAAGTATCAATAAACATTTTTAAAGGGCCAAAAGTTAGTATTTTAGGTATTCTGAAACATACAATCTCTGTAGTAACAACATACAGACAATATATAAATAAATGGGTATCATTATGTTCAAATAAAACATTTATTTTAAACAAACAAGTGGTGGGTCCTAAGTAGTCTACAGACTGATTTCCTGTTGAAAAGAAAGTTATTTATGGGCTGTCCCTGGTGGCCCAATGCGAGCAAAGCACTGGGAAACTGGCAGAGGCAGCCTCCGTATGAGCTCAATCCGTGCCCCACAGGTGACCCACAAGGCACAGCACTCTTCTCCTGCCTCACCCACTGCTCCCCTCAGCAGTGTATTTCATCAATCTGCTTGTTCTCTTCCCCACTATGTCTCTGGTAAGCCCTCTCACCATCCCTGTACCTCTGCCTGTACCCCAATTCTGTATAAATAAATAAATCTTTAAAAAGAAAATATTTATGACTGTATTAGGGAAGAGATTAAATAAAAAAAAAACAGAATCCATACAAGAAAAACTAAACAGAAGTCATCAAAAGCTTTTGTTCTTAAAGAGACACCTTTAAAAATATGAAAGTTGGTGGCCCTCCCTGGTGGGTTAAAGCACAGCACTGAGAAGCTGAAGCCACTTCCGCATGAGTTCGATCCCTGCCTGCCCCGGAGGTGACCACATGGGAGGTGACCACATGGCGTGGCAGACCTCTCCTGACCCGCCCGCTGCTCCCCTCAGCAGTGTATTGCATTGATCTGCCTGTTATGCTCCCCACTATGTCTCTTAAATCCATCCTCTCTCTCTCTCTCTCTCTCTCACATACACACACACACACACACACACACACACACACCCCACTTCTGGCTTACATCCCAGTTCTTGTAACCATAAATAATAAAAACATTAAAAGTTAAGTCATATAATGGAAGAAAATCCATGAAAAACATAGAAAGTACATGTATACAAAAATATATAAAGTCCCTTAAAACTTAGTAAGTTTTACAAATCATCAAATAAAAACCCAAGATCAAATTCTGTCTAACATGAGCACAGTTCGAAATGACTAATATCCATCCATAGGAAAATATTTATGTGAGTTGTTAGAGAGGTGATTGTTAACTGCACCGTAATACTACACTGAACACCTATCAGACAACAAAAATAAATACGGCCAGAATGTATGAAACTGGAGCTTTCATACATTGCTCCTTAAATACAAAATGGTGCTAGTACTATGGCAACTGTCTGGCTAGCTTCTGAAAAAGTGAAAACATAGATGTTTTTTAAAACAATGCCAATACTAGGCACTATTTAAAAGAAATGAAAACATATGTTCATATAAATAAGTCTTATAAGATTTTCAAGCCTTACAGGAATATTCATAACATTATTCTTAATAACTGAAAATGAAAATGGTCCAAATGTCCATCAACTGATTATGGATAAACAAAATGTGCTGCAGTCCTTAATGGAATAGTTATTTGGCAATAAAAAGTAATTACTTAAGATACAAATTACAACACAGATGAACCTCTAAAACAATATACTAAATAAAAAAGGACTATAGACACAAAAGATATTCTGTGTGACTATTTACATAATTTTTCTAGAAAGTAAAATCTACAGTGACCGAAAGCAGAAAAATGGTTCCTACAGAAGTCAGTAAGAATTGGCCTCAAGTGAAATTTTTTTTTGTGATAAAAATGTTCTAAAACTAGACTGTGAGAAAAGTTACACAAATGTATAAATTTACTAAAAAGCATTCATTTATACTATTGGGTAGGTGAATTGAATAGGATTTAAATCATATTTCAATAAAACATGTAGGAAAATCTATCTTTATAACTTGCAAGATATACAACCTACAGCAGATTTCTTTAAACCACCTTAAGTCTCAATTTTGTCATCAGTAAAAATAGTTAATATTTACCTGACAAGGCTCTTGTGAACATGTTAGTAATCCTTTCTCTGTCCTACATTTTAACTCTGCTGCAGAAAATTAATATATCCAAGATGTGTACTACACTAAAAAAATTTAAACCCCAGAACTAGTTAGTAGTGGGGAACGTACCTTAAAATCAAACAAAGCATGAAAGGTCTAAAATCTAATGTAAAAATTCTAATATAGGCCCTCCCTGGTGGCGTAGCGGGTTAAAGCACAGCACTGAGAATCTGAAGCCACTTCCGCATGAGTTCGATTCCCGCCTGCCCCGGAGGAGACCACATGGCGAGCCAGACCTCTCCTGACCCACCCGCTGCTCCCCTCAGCAGTGTACTTCGTCGATCTGCCTGTTCTGCTCCCCACTCTGTCTCTGGTGAAGCCTCTCACCGCCCCTGAGTCTCTGGCCTGTACCCCAGTTCTGTATGCACAAATAAATAAATAAATCTTAAAAAAAAAAAATTCTAATATAAAGATATCATTCTAATATAAAAATTTCAAGTGATGAAACAATTTAATTGGAAGTGTTTTCTACTTAATTGGTGCTAAATAAAATTGAAGTTTTGAAACTGCTAACATTTTCAATTAGATGAAATACTATATACAAATAGCTATTAGCATATCCTTTCTCTGGCATTAATTTGGACAGTTTTCTCCTTAATGGTGACTATGAGACTTTTCTTCCAATTTCCCAAAGATTTCAGAAGCAGCTCAGTTTTTCAAGGTGGGAAGCAATCATAACTAAACCAGTAAAAAGGAAAATGTTGCTTATCCCGAAGGGACTGAGGCTAATGCCACAATACCATTACATGACTTATTCTCCACTGTTCTTGTAAACAGACAAAACTAAAACAAACCCTAGAAGTCTGACTACAGAACTAAGGTTACCAGAGCAGGCCAGTGGGACAAATGGGGAAGACGTACAATGGACACTATCAGAGCATTGCTGGGAGTGCCCTGTTAGTGGGGGCGGGTGTGATTGGGCATTATGCACCTAAAGATGTGAGCCTGTACCTGTAGTCATACAGTGTTGCAAAACAGTATTATCACATTTAAAAATAATTAATTAAAAAATATCATGTGGAATTATAAGTACCTCAGGTATTTAATTTATTTAATATCCTCAAGTGATTATTTATCATAGTGAAAAAATGGGGGAAGTTAAATGGTCAGTTGATTAAAGTATTACAGAGATATATATTAGAAAGTACTGTGCATAGAAACAACATGAAGGGGTAAAAAATTGACATGAAAATATGTTCATGAGATGAAAAGCAGTTAATAAAGAGCATTTATTTAAAGACAGTATTGAAAATGGAGAAGTGGTTATTTACTGATCAACAATTACTGCAATTCTTTTATGTATTGTGCTGGGCACAGAAAAAAAATCAGGGGAATTTGTTGCCCTCAGGTAGGGAACAAATTAAGAAACCACCGGAGAAAAGAAATCAACTTACATATAACTAATCACGCAAAGAAATACAGAACCATAATTAAGTAACATTCTCTGTTCTGTAGTTAAGATTTCTTTGAACAGAAATAGCTATAATTTTCCTACTCTCCTTTCACTCTCTAATGGGAGTGTATCTATTATAGCTAACTGTTTCTCAAACATGTATTTGAGAGTATTCAAGGCGTAATTTGCCTTCTAGGTTCACCGGTATCCAAATCAAGAGGAGTTGCACCTAAGGAACCTGATCCACATCCCAACCTAATACATGGTTGAGCCTTAAGTCATAATTAGATGAAATCTTTGGTCATCTTAGAAGGACTGAAGAGATATGAATTGCCCAGTAAGGAAGAATAGCAACAATTCATCGGCAATGAGGACTGCCAATAATTCCTCCTATTCTTATTCATACATACTACTTCTACCATCAATAAGTAAAAGATATTTTTCAATCCCTTAAATCTTGGCTAACACGATGGTCTACAGTGAAAATTAAAGTGCAATGGAAATGATACTGCGTAATTCTGAGGCCAGGCCTTAACAGGGCAAGAAATTTCTATTTTTTCCGCTTGCTACCATGAATTACCATGTACAGATATTCAGGCTATCCCTCCAAGAGATGCAAAGAAGACAGAAGTCCTGGTTGATAAAGAACAGACCATCTAGAGAACAAATAAGGTATCTCAACTAAAATTCAGCACTAAAGTAATCTTTGGATTCTTTTTTCAGTCAAGTCAGCTCATGACAGCTTTGAGCATTGTGGCTCAGAACAAGGTGTTTGTTGCCCAAACCCTAATTTAAAACTTTTGATAAATAAGGTAGCATTAAAATACCTGTGATTTTTTAAAATTTTATCCATCAATATTTTATTATGTAACTTCCATAGATAAGAACTCATTTTAAAATTCAATCTCAATAAGATCATCCAAGTTAAATAAAATTGACAATAATTTCTTAATGGCACAAGGATTTTTAAACCCAAGGAATTATATAAATATTCATATATAATTTTATCATGCCTCCTATAGAAAATATTTTCCCTTAATGTGTTTGGTAAGTATGAAGGGTGATTATGTTTCCTAAACAAAAATGATGCTTCTAGTGAACACTAATTTTTACTCCTGGTTACTGGCTCATCTGTTACAAGAATGTGTATAGTAGGCAGATTTCTTAAATACCTGTGATTTTTAAACAATTAAATGTAATGGAAAACTGACAATGAATTCAACAAAGACTATAAAAAGAAAGTACTAGATACTCCTAAGAGTTAGTAAGGATCCCAATGTAAGTGAAGATGTGGGAAAGAATCCCTTGAGGAATGATATAATTAACAACCATTACTTAACACAATGTAATAGGGAATTGTAAATAGTAATTTTGTTGGCTTAAGTTTCTATTTTCCAATCTGCCTGTTGTAGTTTTGAAATAACAATTGAAATGTTATCCTTTAAGGATATTGTTAATAACTTATGGTTCTATTGTACTACAATTTATACAGTCTAAATTATATTTTCCCAGCACAAAATATGCAAACATTTCAATGAAGAACAAAAGTTTTCTACTGTCCAATGTAGGTGAAGAATGGGATATTGTGATTATATTAACTTGTCCAGAAATAAACAGTATATATTGGTTAAATAATTGAGGAATTAGAATGCATGAAGAAAATTAACCTAAAATTATACTGCCTTTAACTTATTACACTTATATTTGGAAACTTCTTTAGGCTTAAGCAATTCCTCATACTTACTGTGAACTGCAACAGAAATAAGACTGAAAGAAATAAATAATGCTTTCAACCAGAATTGAAGGGGAAATGATCCAAATGCAAAAAAAAAAAAAAATGGACTAAAACAGAGTAACTGAAAGCAAACACATCTCTGGGTTAATAAGAAATCCACCATATGATCATTCATAGGTGATGTGATGGTGGAAGACTTATGGGAACTACACCTGATGGAAGAAATCAAATATACAAAACTTGAAAACAAATAAATTAATAAAATAGAACCTCTAGGAAAACAAAACAACAACATAAAATTCTATCATAAAAATACAAGAGGAGGCTCTCCCTGATGGTACGGGTTAAAGCACTGCATTATGAAGCTCTCCGAAGCCTCTGCAGCAGGAGTTTGATCCCCCACCACGGACCTGACCCACATGGTTCAGCAGACCTCTCCTGACCTACCCGCTGCTCCCCTCAGCAATGTATTTCAGTAGATCTGCCTGTTCTGCTCCCCATTCTGTCTCAGTGAATCTTCTAACCCACTACACCTCTGACCTGTACCCCAGTTCTGTAAGCATAAATAATCTTTAAATAAAAAAGAAGAAAAAAATCCAGCTTAATAGTATGAAAAAGTCTTGAATTTTTCATAACAGTACGAAAAACATTTGGCCACAAATACATTAGCCAATAATAAGCCTCATCAATATAAAAAAGGTTACTGCAACCTCAGACTGCATTAATGACTTTAAGTTAACAAATATTTGCAGTTAAACCTATTATGTACCAAGAACCATATTAAAAGAATACAGTAACAAGGTCCAGGGAAGAAATAATCTAACCATATTCAGGACAGTCAAACCATGTATGGACTATTAAGTCCATACAAGGAACTGGTAGGGAAAAAATATGTAAAAATGACCTACAAAAGTAAAAATTTCTAATTTGAATACCACTCTAAAAAAAGAAAGCATACTCTTTAAAAAAACTATTTCATTTTGCCAAAACAAATTAATGGCTACAATGTGACGAGTATTGTGATAAGCACCTTAGTAAAAGTGAAAATTAGGGGCCTCCCTAGTGGTACAATCTCAGCACCATGAAACTATCAGCCACTATAGCAGTTCAATCTCCACCAGGGAGCTGACCCGCACAGCACAAACCTCTCCTATCACTCCAGCTGCTCCCCTCAACAGTGTATTTCAGTCAATCCCCCTGCTTATATTCTCCACTTTCTCTCTTGTGAATCCTTTCACCCCCTCCCCCCCACACACACATACCTCTGAGCTCTACCCCGTTCTTATATTAATAAATAAATAAATAATTTTTTTTTTTTAAAGTGGAAAAAAATATCGGTAACTTCTCTGTCCTCACCCTACATATAGTCTAGTCAACACCCTATCATGGAAGAACTTTAATAGGTACAAAATAATAATCTGTCAAACATAATAAAAAAGCTATATATACTTTCATAAGGCTGAAGTAAATGATCTTCAATGTTAATTCATCTCTAAGATTTTATCACTTACACAATAGTAACTGCTATTCTGAGATACACGTCCAAAGGATAAAATAATATGTAAACCAATACACACATGATTTTAAATGTTTCTGCTTAATAAAAATAAGTATGTCAGCTCATATGTTCAGCCTTCACAGGTATACTATTCAAAACCAACTTTAATCTACAGTAAGAAAATACCAACTCTTATTTTAATTTCAAGTAACAAGAAATTCATAAATCTCCTATCCTAAGCTTATCTCACCCTAATTAATTCCAAAGAAACTAATACCTATAATTTCGGCATTTCTTATATTAATCAATATACCTTTCCATGGCTTTAGCTGTATAAGGCAAATGCATTTCAATACTGTGTTCATCTTCATCTGTCTGCAGAGACATGCGTTCAAACATTCCTGTTTTCCATAGTTCTCCATAGACTAAAAAGATTTCAAAATATAGTAAAACAAACATATTAATATATATCCTTATCTTCTGATATTTTGTCCAGTAATACAAAATTATACGCTTTAGCAAGAAACAAAAGTACCATGTAATATTCTATTTCAGTTTTATTTTTAAAAAAGAAAACAACTAGTTTTTCACATACCAAACAATAATATATGTAATGACTTACTCAACATTTTCATGTTACACTATCACATAAAAATTAATAATTAAAATTTTCATATACATATCTAAAATCACGTCTGGCTTTTCTTTAACTTTAATTAGTATATGCTAACAAGAACATTGTTGAGAGAACTACTAGAATATGGAAAACTCACTGGTCTACCTACTCATGAGATTAACCATAATTTTTTTATTTTCTTGCTTAATAAAATACATGAAATGATCATTTCACACCTCAGATTCCCACCAAACTAAGCACAGAAAATTTCAACTAAAGTTTATTTTCCCTCAAAATGAAAAGTTAATAAGCTTGTGGGACAGAAAAGAATATAAATTTACCACAGTGACATAACTTGATATATTACTAATTCAGAACTTTCTTATGAATTAATACTTTTAAAAATAGGTAATGTATAGCAAGAAAAGATTAAAATTTTTAAATGATATATGAGTAATTTTAAAAGTAAAAAATGATACAGGAATATTTTTTAAATAATAAAGGAATACTTAGATGTAGGAACAAATGGTGTATGATTATCTACAAAACTTTATCTAATTAGAAACTCTACCTTCCTACAATCAGAGGCTATTCAAAACCAAAGTTTTCTGAATTCCCCAACAAGGGTTTAAAAATAAAATACTTATATTTTATTTAAAATTATGAGATATAAATATCTCATAAAGCCAACCCAGCAAAAAGACAAGTTCACAAGGTGATTCTTTTAGGAATATAAACTGAAGTTCAGATTATGAGAAAATTCAAGTCAATTGCAGATAATGTGCACATAAGCATTTGTTATAGATACTACTCTCCTTATTGCTCTGTATTTTAAAACTTTGCTCTCCCACTCTTCCAAAACTGTTACTTCAAGATATCCACATCCAATGTATAAAATGAACAAAACTAAATGATCTGTGGAATCCTATGGAAAAAATAAATCAAAATAGTCACATTTTAAAAATAAAACACTTAGAATTTATGTAGTGACTTTCTTTCAGAATTTCAGTCTCATTTTTCCCTCAACAGACATCTGAAGGAAGTAAAGGCAGTGAATAACACTGAGACAAACAACTTTCATCAAACTGTTAAGGGTACTAATCTTTTGTCTCATGATACAATGTGTATACGGTATTTCCCTGAAATAAACACAACCACTTCACTATGAGGCTAGTAGATTTGACAGAGAAGTCCAAATTCGTCTTTTAGGCTTTCTTCCTTTTTGTTTTCTGCACACTGATTACAATATATTTTACTATTAAGTTGAAATATTATCTGTGCTATTCTTATGTTTAAATTACCTTATAATTCCTATTTTAAAAAATCTTTTGCTGTTTTAAAGGTTTAAGATTTCCATATACTTACTCTTTTGGTCAATACGAAGGTCATACAGAGGTGTTCTATATATATCCACACTGGAAAGTGCACATCGAGAAAGGGGCACGTGATGAGAAGGCCCAAGGATGAAAATTCTCCGGCTAGGAGACATATAACAAAAATAACAGAACAATTGTACTTCTACGAACCTTTTTAAGTAAAAGGAGAAAAAAATTTAAATTACATGTGATACTTTTTATTCTTGATTTATTTAACTACCTACTTTCAGGCTTTCATTAAAGTCCAACCTCCAGCACCTTAGAATGTAACTGTATTTGGATATGAGGTCTTTAAAGAAGTTAAAATGAGGTGATTAGGATGAGACCTAAATCTAAAAAAACTGGTGTCTTTATAAGAAAAGGAAGAGATTCTGTAGACAAACACACAGCAGTGACCATGTGAAAAAGCAAGGGAACAGCTGATTATCTAAGACTGCCAGTACCAACTGTGAAGAAATGAATTTCTGCTACAATCTACTTTGTGGTATTTTGTTACAACAGCACTAGCAAACTAACAGAGCTAATTAATATAACCACTAATGACTTGCCTGTCAGTTAATTAAATTACTTATCTTTTTTTATCTGTTTTTTTAGCCATTTTAGTTATTTAAAGTTTAAAGTTAGGGGGCCTCCCTGGTGACACAATGGGTTAAAGCACTATGAGGCTGTCTGCAGCCACTGCAGCACAAGTTCAAACCCTAGCCAGGGAGGTGACCCACATGGTGCAGCAGCTCTCTCAAGACCTGTCTACTGCTCTCCTCAACAGTATGTCAGTGGATCTGCCTATTCTTATTCTGCTCCCCACTCTGTCACTGCTAAATCCTCTCACCCTCCACACCTCTGGCCTGTACCGCAGCTCTTGTATGCATAAATAAGTACTAAGTAAATCTTTTAAAAAATAACAAATCTTTACAAACCCTTTATCTTGCCAGCAAGTATAAAATTCCTCTCATATACCTCAAACTTTTCTACAATCTAAGTTTCAAACTATTTTCTCTGTTCTTCCAGATTATCTTTAATGAAACCTCCTCTGCCCCACATGCACACACGAAAATTTGTAAAACCCCCCCGAAAGCAAAACTATGGGAAAGGAGGGAATATAATAGGCTATGTAACTAGAAATTGAATACTATTCATTGTTCAATTAATGGACAAAAGTACAAGGTGAAAACCAGTTATTCTTTAGCAAAAAATTTACAAGTCAAGGATGTGTGCTTTAGTACATATTTATTAAAATTTATTGCCTATTACATGTTACTTTACTTATTGAGGAGGTAAGATAGGGGAAGTAAGAAAGATGTAGATAAAGACAAAAGGATTCTCAGCTTAGTAAATCCAAGGCACTCAAGAATCCACATATAACAAACATGTAAGACTTCACCCATGGACCATTTCTAGTGAGAAACATACTATTTTTACTTATCACTTCTCTCCACTGTTAATATTCATCTCATCATCATCTCTAAGATTAACTCAATTGTCATTTAGGAAAACATTTCAAATATATAAATTTATAAATGAACAAAAGAGATTCCACTATATTCTCCTAACTTAAAGGTATATAAAATACACAGTTTTTTAAATTAAGGTCAAATATGGGACAAACATAATGTAGATGAGTTGCCTAAAGACAGGAATAATATAAACCAAGAATTAAATATGGAAAATACACCTTTTATAGAATAAAGAATCCATTTTTATTAAGGGGAAGGGGCAGACTATTTGAAATAAGAACACCCATAGAAAATCCAGGATATGTACTTAAAACTTGAAATGACTTTTGAAAATAACCTCTAAAATCAAAGCGGTGATACAATCACAGGTAAGGTATAACATCATTCTAACAGTGGCCAAAAGGTGTGCAATACTTAAACACCCAGATCACCTCAAAAAGTCTAATTGCCTCTTACTAGATGATTAATGTTGCCTTGCTTCCTTCTTGGTCAGACTCAAAACTTCAAAAACATGAAGACGACCGTAGAGAAAAAACCCACAAATACTAGCACATAGATTCACTATTGCCATACATGTAAAAGAAACTTTTAAACTAAACAAAAGACATTCGTTGACAAATAAATGCAGTTTTAAAATAAATTTTTCAAAGAATGAACATTTGCGGATTTACCTTAACTAGGTGAATATAGTCTGCACATGCATTATGAAAGTTACTTGAGTATCTGCTTTCATAAATATTCAACTCTTATTTTAAATAATGAAACACAAGTAATTTTCAAAAGGTGTTCATTTAAAGTAAAAGTAAGTGAAGATATTTCAACTATAGAATAAAATGTCATGTAGCCTTAAAGATTCCTTGTTGCTTTTTCTTTCTACCCTGCATGTCTTTCTGAAAAGTATGAATCAAAATCGAGTTACTACCTAAGTACAACCTGAATTCTAGGTTTTCATTAAAGATTTATCAGTAGGAAAGGACTTTGCAACTATAAACACAGGAAAGAACTTAATTAAATAGGCCAGTTTTTTAAATTCCTTTAACAGAGTGCCCTTGGTAAAACAAAAGTCAGATTATATCATTCCCTGGCTAAAAAATCCTTCAAAGAGGACCAGGGGAGAAAAAATAATAATAGTGAACAACTATATACCAGAGACATTTTACAGGGGTAGAGTGGGGAATGGGATCAGAAATGGGGGTGGGGGGAAGTGCACTGGACATATGGTGAGGGCACACGGGTGAAATGGTGATAGGAAGCTCATGGGGATTACAAGTGAGATGGAAAAAGGCACAAAATGATGTAAAAATAAACTATTATAATATTAAAAGTAAAAACAATAAATTCTTCAAATGAACTGTCCCATTCAAAGACTTCACACATTATCATTCCTTTTGTTTTGTTTAAAAGTCATTCTTTCAAAGGTTCCTAACCCAGTACCATACCTACAATCCAAATGCCATCACATTTAGTGTAACACAGCAATTCTCCAAGTGTTAACTGTGAATTACCAGAATTCCCCAAAACCTTTGCAAAAAGCCCACAAAATGAAAGAAAATTCACAAAATACAAAGATTTGCCTTGTTCACTGTGTTGATGTTTGCACTTACAATCCAAAACTGAGCCTGAGACACTGTTGTCACTTTAGAATCACAAACAAGGTAATGCAATTAACATGTACTAATAGTCATACATTCTTCACCTTCACTGACACCAAGTTTAAGATCAGTTTCACTTTTCTTTAAATCTTGAACTTTGAATATAGTTTTATTTAAAAAAGATTCACTATATTCAGCATGACAAAAAGCCTTCAATGTAGTAATAAACACATAAAGCACTTCAAGTATATCTCAGAGAAAAGCAGTTATGTAATTGTGAGTTATGAACTAAACAATTTTTTCATGGAATGCAAGTTTTTCTACCAAAGACAAAATGACTATAGATAGGTATTTTAAAAAATCGGGGGCCTCCCTGATGGCTCAGAGGTTAAAGTCTCAGCTTAACTATCAAGCTATATATAATTAAAAAAAAAAAAAAAAAAAAAAGGACTTGTGACAACATGGATGACAACTGAGAAGGGCTGCTAAGCAAAGTCTTAAGAAGAAAGATAAATACTAGATGGTAGCACTTATATATGTGATATTTAAAAATTACTTTTAGATTAGTTACTGAAGTACTAAGAGTAATATACTTCCAACATCATGCTGACTTTGAGGTTCTAAAATAATTCAGATACCTTACTGTGTCAATGAGAAATTATTATTCTTTCATTAACCACAAGTACAATAAAGAATTTCAAATTTGGGCCTCTCTGGAGGAGCAAGGGGTTAATTTTCAGCACAATGAAGCTATCTGCAGCACAAGTTCAATCCCTGGCTAGGGAACTAATTCACATGGCACAGCAGACCTCTCCTGTCTCACCAGCTGCTCCTATCAACAGTATACTTCAGTAGATCCACCTGTTCTGCTCTCCACTCTGTCACTGATGAATCCTCTCACCTCCCACATACCTGACCTATACCCCAGTTCCTGGATAAATCTTTCAGAAAAAAAGAATTTCAAATTACAGTGATTAAAATAGAAAAAAAAGTTTCCATATTTTTCTTAGAAATGCTCATGTCCAGATTTTTAAAGAAAAATGTGTGAGTTAAATATTTAACTTTCTAACATTTCCAGAACTAAATAGTTTACAAACCAAAGGTAGGTTAAGACAGGTAGGTCCAGACAATAAAAAGTTGTAGTAAAATTTTAGTCAAATACCTAATGTATTCAAGCACATAGTACAGCAGATATGCAAAACAAGTTATTTCTGTGACAAGCCAATTATGATGAATTCCCAATCTTCTCCCACAAACAGAATCTGCACTACTTACGTAATAGATGGGTCCACTTGTTTGTAAGCATGAGCAGCACAAGAACCACAGTACGTATATCCTGCATGGCTACAAAACAAAATATTTTTTAAACTTAATCATCAGATTTAAAGTCACAATATTCTGGGAAAAAATTCTGAAAGAAATATAGCTATGGTCAACAGGCCAGAATAGAGTACATAAATTAAAAAGCAATGCAGTTAATGATGCAACCCCTAGAAAGTAAAACAATTGTTTTGTGTTCTACTTTCAAATTTTAATAACTATTTTGGAATTTTTGGGTCTGGAAAACAATGAATTTGTAGATAGTCAAGGCTTATTTGAAGTTGCTAATGTAGCACTAATAATACATGAGTTGTTAACATTCCTCTTCAATAGTATTAACAGACTACTACTTAACACCCAGAGGAAGCCAATGGACCAAAACAAATATCCCACAACCATTCACATTCCTGTGTCTTTCATGGTAAGAAAATTGACTTGTTCTTCAGATATTTTGGCATTTATTTTCTCTCCCTTTCTTTTCCCTTCTCATCCTGTGGTCTCAGCAGAAGATTGGTTCTCTTAATACCTCTATAGGTATTAAGACTGGGTTTCCTGACATCCTTCTTCTTTCATTACTCAAAATTAAGTCCAGAAAAATTTCCCTGAGTGCTTACTTCTTAGTGTGTGGCAGTGGTATGTGTACCAGCAACTGGCTCTGCAGAAGGGAAGAAGTACATACCTAGGAAGACATAATAAACGTAACAAAAACTTCACTGAGATAAGAAGATATGTAACATACAACTACCAAGAGTGAAAAATAAAACTGTTTACAAATTCCACAGTCAACTGACCTGTAACAAATGCCTTTGAGTTTCACTGAACTTAACATTATCTATAGGGAAGCAGGGCTGACAAGAGTGAAACAATGCGGACTGCAGGCGTAGGCCTGAAATGACTCACTGAAAAATTACTTGAATGACTTCTAAGTTGATTAGGTAACAGCTCTCAAATACTAAAAGGAATATTCTCTTCTTCACTTTTTTGTGCTATTCACAACATAAAGGCTATGGACACAACATAGTTTTAAGCTTAATCTCCATTACTAGCCTTTCCTCATTAAGTATATACATGGCCAATAAGCAATAAATAAAACCCTTATTTGTAGCAGTTTGCCAATTAACATGGACTTAAAATCATTCCCAATATAGCTGATTCAAGGAGCACAGTAAAATATAAAGACAAAACACACTGAGAATGTATTTGTAAAGCATATATCTAATAAAAGATTTGTATTTGAAAATATTTAAATTTTTCAAGACAATCCAGTATGTAAAAAAATAATCATTTTGCAAGACAAATGAAGTAATACAAGTAAAAAAAATTATTAAATTTGGTTGCATAACAATGTCAATGTACTTAATATTACTAAACTGTAACATGTAAATTTTGTCATGTCCATTTTACCACAATTTTTTTAATAGGATTAGGAAAAGATGTGAATGGATACTTCACCAAAGATTATAATGGAATGACAAACAAGCACACAAGTGAATACTCAACATCATTTAATCATTAAGGAAAAGCAAATTAAAACTGTAACAAGCTCCCACTAAGCACCCACGAGGATAGCTACAATTAGTGAGGAACCATAACAAGTGTGGCAAGTATGTAGAACTCAAACTCAAGTTGGACTTGTGAAAATATAAAATGGTGTACCTACTTTGGAAAACAGTTTGGCAATTTCTTAAGGGAAGTAAACATACCACTACCACATCACCTAGCTATTCCACTCCTAAGAAAAATGTCCACACAAAAAAATCCCAGTTTTATTTGCAGTAGCTACAAACTGTAAACAACCAAGTGTTCCTTCAAAGGTAAATGGATAAACAGAAGTGAGGGTTATATCCACACAAAGGAAAGTCTTCCACAACAGAAAGGATGAACTATGAACACACTCAAAATAATAATGATAAAAATAAACTAGTATGCTGAGTGAGAAAAGTAGGAAAAAGACTCTGATTCCACTTAAATACTCTAGAAAATAAAGCTATCGTGACAGAAAGTATATCAGTGGAGATGGGAGAAACAGGGAAGAGAAATACAGAAGGTAAGAAGTACAAAGGGGTGGCCTTCCCTGGTGGCCCAAGGATTAGGATGCAGCACTGCAAGCTAGCTACAGGGGCATCAATGCAAGTTCATCCCCAGCCCCGGAGGTGACCCACATGGCACAGCAGACCTCTTCTGTGTTGCCCGATGTTCCCCCTCAGCAGTGTACTTCATCAATCTGCCTATTCTACTTCCCACTCTGTCTCTGGTGAATCCTCTCACCGCCCCTGCTCCTCTGGCCGCTACCCCAGTTCTGTATGCATAAATAAATATATCTTAAAAAAAAAAGTATAAAGGGGCACAAGGAAACTTTTGAGCACAAAGACTCATTATTTTAACTTGGTAATGGTTTCACAGGAGTACACATATTTCAAACATCAAGTTGTATATTTTAAGTACATGCAGTTGTATGTTAATCATACCACAATAAAGCTCTATTAAAAAACAATTCTGATCTGAACTATCTTAAGGTATGAACTGAGAAAAAAGAGATTCATATAAGTAATTCACAGCAATATACAATAGTAGTATGCTTAATGAGGGACTAAGTGATTTAGGACACATAATGGAATCACCAGTGGCTTGGTCAGATTACTTGTAGATATTCTATCCTTATACTATCAAATTAGCCCATTTCAGAAATACTCTCACAACCCAATTCTAATCATAGTCAGCAAGAAATATAATTTGTCCTATAGTTTAGCAAACTTAGTTTTATTGTCAGACCTTTATACTCTTGCCTAACTTCTGACTATTTTTTTCTAGTAATGTCCCCAGTTTCTACTACCTGATACCCTAATATTGACAATGTTCCTTGACACTCCTGACTCCAGTATCAATTTAGATATATGTTATCTTGTTTGACCATGCCAATCTTAAACATCTGATCCATCTAGATCTGCCCTGGTTTGCTCCAACTTGAATAATATTCAGATTTTGACACTGCTCTGTTTTCAATTTGTCAATCATATCCCATGTTTCCACTTTCAAGCCTTCTATCTTAAAAAGTTACCTTAATCTTGTATTTGTTCTTCAGGTTTAGTTACTATTTGCTATTCTTGAACTTAAAAGGCCCTGACTCCCAGTCTATATTCTGATCTTTAAATCAACCTACATGAAATATTATCATTTATAAGAAATACATATCTATTTGGTCATTCAAGTTGAGTAACTCTCATAATATCTGGGCCATTATCCACAGTTCTTGGCTCACAGCTCTCCTTGAACTTTCATAAGGGTTATGAAGGATACAGTAGTATCTCCTGCTATGTTCTTGAAGGTAGCTTTTAAGAAACACCTGAGGATGGGGTCATACTTTGTATGAGTACAAAGTAAAGGCATAAAGCATGAATGAGGAACATGAGCAAATGTTCAAGTATATGATATGGATGTGAAAATGAGACTGGCCTGAGTTAAATGAGAAAACAAGTCTGAGTCAGACATAAGTC
Source organism: Condylura cristata (assembly GCF_000260355.1). NCBI lineage: Eukaryota > Metazoa > Chordata > Mammalia > Eulipotyphla > Talpidae > Condylura > Condylura cristata. Next base: position 23,732,056 of record NW_004567121.1, on the reverse strand, counting down.
TGAGCTCAATGAAATAAATTACTTTTAAAAAAATTACTATATGGGCCCTCCCTGGTAGCACAATAGGTTAAAGAGCTGCACTAGGAAGCTAGTCGTAGCTGCTTCACAACGCAAGTTGGATCCTGGGAGGTGGGGGAGGATTACCCACACGCTGCAGCAGATCTCTCCTGTCTCACTGGCTGCTCCCCTCAGCAGTGTACTTCATCCATTTGTTTGCTATCTTTCCCACTCTGGTGAAGCCTCTCACTGCCCTGCACCTCTGGCCTGTGCCCCAGTTCTATATGCATAAATGAATAAATCTTTAAAAAAAAAAAAACTACTATATGATTCTGAGCAGTGAAATGACAAAATCAAATTGTTACTTGCTTCATACTGAAAAACATGTGAACAGAGGGTAGGTTAGAGGCAGAAGTGTTATGAAACTCTAAGAAATTGTAGCATGAGGCATTACTAATACACTGTCCAGAATGGGGACAGTGTCAGTGGGAAATGAGAAATGAATACTTCAGACTTTAAAAAGAAAAACACACATTTCAGTGACCAAGCAGGAACAGTAGAATGAGGAGGAAGATAATTATGATAATGGTAATAACTAACATTTACTGAGTGTTTATTATATATTAAGACACTTTAATGTAATGCAAAGCATTAACTTATTTAAGCCCTAACAACAGCTCAATGAGACAGAAATTACTATTTTTAATTACTTTCTTATAAAGAAACTAAGGCAGAGAGATTAGGATCACTCAAGGTCACAGACAGTGAGAGGCCACGCCAGAACTTACAGCCCGGGAATAGAGCTCCAGAACCCACTCTTAACTACTATAGGAGATAATTACCTATTTGAAGGAAGTATCCATGGAGTAGGGGGAAAAAATAAGCTTAAAATCTGAAAGAATCATGTTTTCTAAGAATACAGAATCATGTATCTTGTAAGACTACAGAGAAGCATTATAGTCTGAAAATACCATTAATTAAATGCTTTATAATACATTTCAGAAATGGAAAACTTAGACAACTGCTTAAAGTGAAAGCAAAGCAGTTGCAAGGAGAAAGGAAAAGTCCATAAACTAAAACAGAGAACACACCCTTGGATAACAACTGCTGAGTTGTTTTTTTATCAAATCACCACCCCTCTTACCACCTAAGTAGCATGAGGAACATTTCTTCATGAAAGATCAAAGTCAAAGAGAATTTCTAATACTTTCCTTTACCCTGGCCCAGAAATCTGATAATGAAGAAAACCACAGAAATAATCATTAACTCTTACTGCAGACCCTATTCCTATACCTTCTCTTGATAGTAAAATCTACAACTCTACATGTATATGGAAACAAGGTTTCATTAAGAGATCACTCACAATAGAGAAAGCCTTACTAAGGAAACATGTAAGGTTTTTTTTCTCTTGTGCAAAATAGCCAGGAAAATATGAAGCTCTAGAGATCTCTGAATATGCATCGCAAAACTGTGCCCTACTCAGGCTTTTGTGAAGTTGTAAAATCTTTAAAGCAAAGTCATCCTTGCTAGACTTTCCAAGTTACTCTGGATCCCAATGTAATGCCCCGTGACAGCAAATACAGTATTACATTTTAACACCTTTAACATTTTTAGGCAAAGTCATCCTCTAGAAACTAACCTTTTTTTTTTTAAAAGTTTTGACCTTGACCAAACTTATTTATAGTAATCTGTAGTTGCTTAATATACATTTAAAAAGTTCTGAATGGGGAATGGAAAAAGGGAAGTTCTTATAGATAACTTCAGTAAATGTCAGAAAGGCAAATGTAGCAGTATTCCACATTTGCTGGTTGGTCATTAGGAGGGCAGGGAGGTGTTTACTGGGCATATAGCACTTTTCTTACATAAGCATTAGATCTGAGGTTTTCACATTGAGAACACTGACATTTCAATTTGAAGACATTCTAAAGTTCTAACAGTAACATGTCCCAACCACCCTATAAATAGTTACCTTGCTTGTATTAGGAAGAAGACTTGATCTCTCCATTATAGATAGCTAAGTGTTTATGGAAGGTCTTAGAATGGCCAGCCTTATTTACTGAGGAAAAAAAAAATCAAATAGGAAGTGCCCTTTATGGACACTTTTACATGGAAAATTTACAATACTACTACACAAGTCAAATCTTAATATATTAAACATTTGCTGGCTGAAAGCAATGTCATAAAATTAAGGTTAAAGAGGTCTTACTTTTTTCTTCAAAACATAAAATTATGGAAGGAAACCAAATTGGAAACTTTAAAAAGGCAACATAATTTTTCCTTCAATATTCTTTTGGTAATTATAACAGAATAGGTTCTGTTTTTTATTTGTTTTTTTGAACAGAGGTTTTGGTCCAAAGTTTTGTGTTAAATATCTGGTTCAGCTTTCTGCTCTATCATAGTAACTTCCTCTACAGCCGCTGTAGGAGTCACACAGAGGGTACTTCCTCTCCTGCCACAGACGGTAAAGCCCTCTCTGACTCATATTTTCAACATGCTGGTGCCAACTTGATTAGAGAATATTTCAACTGTTTTGATAACTGTCTCAACCACCACCACTTCCATCACACAAGCCGCCACAATCTCCACACGTCGCTTCCACCTTGAGGTGGCAGAGGCTGTTGCGCAGGTACAGCAGTACGGCTCTTTATCAAGCTGCTTTAGGAGTAACGTTATGACGTTTAAGATTGTTCTTGTTTCTTCATGTAGGTGTTTATGACTACTGATTTCTCTCTTAGTACCACTTTTGTTATATATCCGACCAGTTCTCATAAATTTTATCTTCATTTTTACTTGTTTCTTTTTTAGTGTCTGCTTTAATTTCCTCAGTGATCTAATGGTTGTTAAGAAGTATATTGTTTAGTATCCACGTTTGAGATTTTTTCCCAGTTTTCTATTTGTGGTTAACAGTCTTAGAGAACTGTGATAAAATATTTGCTATGACTTCAATCTTCATATTTTCTCCATTCTTGTTGTAGTCCCCATTTTGTCCACCAACTGTTCTCCTTATCTCACCAAGCATAGTTAATATGGTTACTACTAACTCTTCTTCAGGTAAATTACCTAGTTCTATTTAGATTTTTCCCTAATGTTTTATTTTGTTCTATCATTTGTGGTATATTCCTGTCTCTTCACTTTGTCTGAAGCAGTATATATATATAAATTTGTGTGGGTTAAGCTAAATAGCTATTTGTTTAACTTCCATCAGATTATAAACTACAGGGTATTGTCCTAAACTTCTTGCTGCATACTGCAGTAGGAAGACTGGAGATCCAGCACCAACAGAGGTTAGGAGAAAAGGCAGCAGAATGTGAAGAGGCTACTGGTAGAAAGTGCCAAGATTTGAAGCTACTCTGGGGTCTACAAGTGCCCTAGATAAGGAATCTACAACTCCCCTTTTGGCCAAGCTCTCCAAGCTTGCCCTGCAGCTTCAAGCTAACGCTGACTCTTCAGATCTGTTCTGTGAGTTCTTCAATCCATAAATCTTCCTGCGGGGAAGTAATCTCGGAACTGTGGGTTCCTTGTTGTATGTGCTGCCATCTCTAGTGAAATCCCCAGGAATAGAGTCTAAGATATGAGAATGAGCTCTTCAGTCACCAAAACAAAAGGGCTACATAAACACAGGCCTTTCTTGGAGTACTCTACCCCACCAATCACATAAAGTGAAATATGTCACAATTTTTCCTGCCCTCTCTGACATTGTTGTATTTCCCCCTGAAAATGCTGTTCCTCCAGTCACCTGTCCTTATTTTGTTGTATGTATGGGTAACAGGTGAGGCTGGTGTCCTGAATATGCCACCATATCACCAGAACTCCACAACTTGGAAAGCTTTTACAAACCAATATAATTGTAACTTAGGCTCACATTTCATTTCCCAGGTGACTGCCAAAGATTTTATTTAAAATTGCAAGAAGGAACAAGTCTTAGGACATTCTCATGAATAGTGACAATCAACTTAATTACATGTTGATTTAACCCAACTCCCACATTCATAACAAGTCTGAACTAGGAAGGTATCATCCATAATAGTCAAATACCAAGGGAACATGGTGATGGTTCACGGATATGATATGATGGTGGGAGAACTACAGGGACTACAACGATGTAAGAATTAAAAATTTAATTAAAAAAATATCAGGGGCCTCCTTGGTGACGCAAATTGTTAAGTCACAGCACTGTCCGTAGCCACTTGCAGTATAAGAGTTCGATCCCTGGTCTGGGAGCTGACACACATGGAGCAACAGACCTCTCCTGTCTCTCCTGCTGCTCTCTTCAGCAGTATACTTCAATGGATCTGCCTGTTTTGTTCCCACTCTGTCTCTGGTGAATCCTCTCATGCCCTGTACCTTTAGCCCTGTACCTTTCTTGTATCTATAAATAAACCTTTTAAGATAAATAAATAATTATAATAATAGCAATATTGGTTCCTTTAAAAAAAAGTCAAATTAACAGCCAAGTACAAGGAATGACTAGATTCAATCTACTTCAGGTGTTAAGATATGTTTCTTACTAAATCGAGGATCTCACACAAACTTTTCTTATTCCTGTATCAGTTTCTTTTTCTCTACTTGATCATTTAATCAACATGATAAACACTTTTATATTTCCCACTTTAAATAAAATTTTTTCCTGACAAAATTTTCCCACTATCTTATTTCCTTGATTTATAGTGAAATCCTCTTTTAAAAACCACTTAAATAACTTCATTTTCCTCTCCTATCATGCTTTCATTCCTAATACTCCACAGAAAGTGTTTCATCAAGGTCACCAGCACTCTCCACACTGCAAAATTCAATTACTAATTCTCAGTTCTCATCTTATTTGACCTATTGATAGCATTTTCTCTCCCTGACACAATTTTCATCCTCTGCTTTCTGGACACACTACCTCACTCTTGGTTTTCCTCACTGGTCCTCCTTCAGTATTATCCTCACTCATCTTCAATCTAATCTTAATCTCAATAAAGTAAGTTTGCTTGAGGATTTAGTCCTCAAATATTCCTCAAAGACATTAGCCTATTTAGACTCTGAGTGTGATAAACACACTAAAATAGTACCTGTTTCTAACAATTATCTGACACTTCTTCCCTGTACTCCAGATTCCTTTATCTAGGTGACCATTTGAAATCTAATTAATCTTACCATGGTTAAAGCCAAATCCTATAATCTGCAGAAACTTTTCAAAGCTACTTCATACCTCTACCTCTGAGCCCCTCATTAGTATGAAAGCAATTCCACCCATCCAGTTTCACAAACAAAAGTTAGAGTCATTCTTGACTCTAATTGGCCCTAGCTTTGAAATACTGCCAGAAAACACTGCTTCTCATCACCTTCTCCACAAGTTAGTATGTCGTTTTTTATGCCACTGTAATAAACCTCCTAAAATGGACTCCAGTTCACAGAAAATAGAAAATCCATGCATCAGTTAGAGTATCTTTATCAAGCCTATGTCACTCTTCTGCGCAAAACTTATCATAACTTTCCATAAAACTTGGACCAAACTTTAATTTTTACAATAGCCTACAAAGTATCTCCATGATCTCCCTGCTACTTATCTCACCCACAACTTTCCCCCTCAAAACTCCAGCTACACTGGCCTCCCTAACTGTCCCCAAATACACTAAGTATATCCTGCCCTCAATTCCTCAATCTGAGACCTTCTTGCCTTAGGTATCTATACAACTCATTTCTCACTTGGGCTGAAAATGTTGTAAGAGAAAACTATTCTTACTATCCTTTATAAACTAGCAACTCCCTACTTATACTGCCACTCTCAATTCTCTTATAGGTTTTATTTTCTCCTCAGCACCCATCAGCATCTGACAACAAATATAATTGTCACTGCCTGTCTTCTCTAAGTAATAAATGCAAGCACCATGAGAATAATGATTCTGATTAGTTATAAAAGTAGAACTAAAAAGAACACCAGGCATTTAGCCTGATACAAAGTTATGAAGATTAACTAATTACCAAAAAAAAACAAGTAGAGATGCTATTATTATTCCAATTTTACCAATGAGACAAAGTTATAAGAGATAAAGTAACTTGTATGTTACTTTATAAGTGGTACAGTCAACCACCTTTAGTAGTAACTGAGACCAAATTAGTTCATAAGAACAGAGTATTTACAAAATGAATAGCACATAAAATACCTAACACTGTGGAATATTTATGAGGTGCTATACATTAATTAGCTTCTTTATGTGCATTTATACATTTAATGTGCATATTGTTTGGTAAGTGGTTGCTATCAATATTTTCACTCTTATTCAGCAGGGTACCAATTTTAAGTCAAAATGTTGCTGTAAGAAAAAACTAAACTCCAAACTTGACTCTTCTCAGAAAAATAGCAATGCGTACATGTTTAAAACAAAGTGCTTTGCAAATTAGTATTAGAAACAAAGTCTAAAATTAAGTGAATTCATACCATACAGGAAACACTAACTTAAGTTGCCAACTTGTAAAAGATTTTCTAATACTCAAAGACAAAATAGTCACAGATTTCCTTCATTAAGAAAAACTATCCTTCCTTTAAAATTTAACTGCTACTCCTTATTACTGTACTATGCTAACTGCAACTTTTACATAAGTCAAAAATTACCTGAGCTGAAGAGATCATTTTAATGTTTAAAATAGAACACTGATTTAAATCAAGTACTACTGAAATCACCAAGTTTACCTAGCATAAAGAACCCTGTGCTTTAAAAGTCAGTTTTATTGGGGCCTCCCTGGTGGTGCAACAGGTAAAGTGCAGCACTATGAAGCTAGCCTCCGCCACCTCAGCATGAGTTCGATCCCTGGCCATACAGCTGATCCACATAGCACAGCAGGCTTTTCTTGTCTCACTAATTGCTCCCTTCAGCAGTGTACTTCATCAATCTGCCTGTTCTGCACCCCACCACCCTGTCTCTGGTAAATCTCCCTGCCCCTGCACCTCTGGCTTATACCCCAATTCTGTATGCATAAATAAATAAATCTTTAAAAAAAAAACTTACGGTGCAATAATGGCTCTAGCAGGTCTTTTTGTAGACTGTACTTGTGAAAGCCAACCTTCTAGCTGTGCATTGAGCTGCGGTCCTATTAAAAAAAAAAAAGGGAGATTGAAGTCAGCAAAGCAATGTACTGTAGAAAGCCATACATGACACAAAGGCCTCAATGAATTTATCTAGGACTAAAACAATTTAATGGACAGTGGAATCAACAGTTTGGGTGCTAATGTCTGAAAGTTAATCAAATACAAATTCTGTAGCAAGCCAAGTACTGATTAAACAAAATCTGCTTTTTGTCCATATATTTACTTAAAATCAAATTTTCAGAACATTCCCAATCTACTCTTTAAATTGCCTTTTAACTCAGTTATTAGTAATCTGTGCTTTTCTAAAATATCATCCCCTCTGTCCAATGAAGAGAATTAATGATGCAATATTTCTCTTAAATGTGTTCCATTACTGCATCTGGTACTCTTGTCCAACAGCTGACACCACTGCCCCATTCTTAATCTTACCAAAAACGTATCACTAGAAAATATAATGTAACAGATTTCAGAAGACCACCCAGAATCCCTTCCACAAATATTCTTTCAATGGTATGTTAACTGAAACAGTAATGAGTTGCAAGTGTCTAGTCATACCAGCAGGACTAATTATTGCGTTTACACATGTGTAGGCAGTGACAACTATTTCACAACTTAACAATTATTTTAAGATGCCACTGATTCTAAAACTCATCTCAGTTTCAAAAATGTTAAAATATGGGCAAATGTACATCTTAAAATCAAAGAAATACAATAGCACTATGAAAACACACTCCTTACAATGTTC
>NW_004567121.1:23723398-23724142 GCF_000260355.1 Condylura cristata | reverse complement strand
TCAGTTTCAAAAATGTTAAAATATGGGCAAATGTACATCTTAAAATCAAAGAAATACAATAGCACTATGAAAACACACTCCTTACAATGTTCTGCTGTTTCATCTCCACACACAACAGGGGAAAATTCATCAAAAACCAGCATTTGGAAATCACTCTTTTCACTACATGGAAGTGTTTCTGAAGAGTTTTATCATAACTTTAAAAATAAATAACATTTCAGCAGTTACTCTCCCTTCAATCCTTACTTCATGATGACACCCACTGACTTTGAATTAGTTAGCCACTTACAAAACTTAGTATCTTATTTTTAGATACCTCTCAAGAGATGCTGTTTGTTTTTAATGTATCTATGATAGGGTTCCTCTATACCCTTGGGAACACAAGAATTGTGACAATGAATCCGACTCAAAACTCACCAGGGTATCAAAACAAAATACCTTGCTGTGAAGAACTGATTGTTGTCCTTGATATAAACCTCAAAGGTTAGGCCAAATCCAATTTATCTAGGATTCCATTAATTTATTAAAATACTACAAGGATGGCCCTCCCTGGTGGCGCAGCGGGTTAAAGCACAGCACTGAGAATCTGAAGCCACTTCCGCATGAGTTCAATTCCCCCTTGCCCCGGAGGAGACCACATGGCGAGCCAGACCTCTCCTGACCAGCCGGCTGCTTCCCTCAGCAGTGTACTTCGTGGATCTGCCTGTTCTGCTCCCCACTCTGTCTCTGGTGAAGCCTCTCACC
>NW_004567121.1:23721284-23723298 GCF_000260355.1 Condylura cristata | reverse complement strand
ACTCTGTCTCTGGTGAAGCCTCTCACCACCCCTGAGCCTCTGGCCTGTACCCCAGTTCTGTATGAATAAATAAATAAATCTTTAAAAAAAAAATACTACAAGGATGTATTTACATATTTAATAAACTGAAACTGGTTCAAAATACAACTGCACTGAAGTAATTAACCATCCAAGTGAATAATCTTTAGTGTGTATCAACCAACTCTTATATTTGGCCAACTAGTAATCATTTTCAACCCATGCATACATGCTTTCAAAGTTTTCATATGCTAAATATCTATTCTACTAGCATCTTATAACTCAAAACTTAAATGTTAACTTAAACCTTAAAATTTGGAGGCTCATAATGTACTTCTCCACCAGTCATTTATAAAAACTAAGTAAAACAAGCACTGACCCTCTTAAAGAACCTATTAATTTGTATTCTGTATTCCTATACTTTTATAAATAATGTGCTGGCCCTATAAATGATGCCACTAAATCCCTTAATAATGCCTGGCCATAGTATCTTAAGCAATTGATCAAGGCATTTATTTTTGTTGTTGTTTTTTATGTTTAATATAGAAAATCTGGGGATACATATGAAGGGGAAAAATTACAAACCACTAGAAATGCCAAAAGTATTTAGTGGCACTATTTATAGGACTAACACATTTGTTTATAAACAGAATAGGAACAGAGAACACAAATTACTAAACTCTTAAAAAGATCAGCACTAAACCTGCTTGCATACTTCAGTTTTGTAAATGACGTGGGGGGAGAAGTACATCGTGATCCTCCAAACTTGCAGCCTTTTTACTAGGTGAAATATGAGCTTTTAAAACATTTTCAATACATATTCAAAAGAATACACTATTGCATCCACTTATAATCATGACCATGTGTGAAAAAGTCCAGCTCACCATAACCTCACCAATCTTCTCGAAATATTATAAAAGATTAAGCCATTTAATTTACCCATGACCCAATCTGAGATAAATTAAAATCTAATGTGATATTCTAATATTAGCATTTCAAAACAAATATCGTATTTCTTTTATGAAAGCAACTTTCATTTCTAAGAAAAGTATATTCTGAATGTTTGGGTATTGACTTTCAGGCTGGACAATGCAACAAGTAACATGATTTTTGAGTCTTCTTGACAGCCACAACAGATCCACTACTGACATTTAGCAATTACTATTCATCTGCCCTTCCAGAAAGCCAGTCAAATTCAAAACCAAGCCGACTGTGCTGCATTATGCTGCTGTTTTAAATTACAGTCCAAAAGATTTTTATATATTTTAATCTAGTCTTTTTAATTAATGAGGTGTGATTTTCTGCCCTTTTAGAAAGCATAATTCTTCCTCATGTAAAAGTCAAAGTCAAGCAAACAGACCAGTATCACCTAGTATCTTTTATCTAATGAGATCTCCAGGTCTTACCTCAAATCTTTTGTCCATCACAATCTCTAGGGATGGCAACAAGGAGTTTTTAACAGGCAGTTAACAAGCTCTGATATGGATTGAAACGTGAGGCCCACTACCAAACAGACCTGATTTGCACATTCTATATGAATGAATGTGCCTAACAAATTCTGGAAGGTTTATAACAGATTTTTTCATTACAAAAAAAGAAACACGTAATCTATATATCAGCATTATAGCTATGCATAAATTTTTCCCTCTAACCTACTTCACAGTGTAAATGACCTCCTATTTCTTAAATTTAACATATTTATTTTTAATAGTGTTTTCTAGTTTCTCCTGTCTTTCTCTGCCTCTCCAGCTATTCCATTCAAATAACTATAATGTCAAAAAAAAAAATAAACGTGGATTTTCAGAAACTGGGTGATACGCAACTCAAATTCCCTTTTAAGTCTGTTTAATAAAAAAAAGTTCATGTGGCCCTCCCTGGTGGCACAGCCGGTTAAAGCACAGCACTGAGAATCTGAAGCCATTTCCGCATGAGTTCGATTCCCGCCTGCCTCCTGCCCTGGAGGAGACCACATGGCGAGCCAGACCTCTCCTGACCC
>NW_004567121.1:23705419-23721184 GCF_000260355.1 Condylura cristata | reverse complement strand
GAGCCTCTGGCCTGTACCCCAGTTCTGTATGCACAAATAAATAAATAAATCTTTAAAAAAAAAAAAAGTTCATGCGACTGTAGTAAACTGAATACAATATAATAATTCCAAAACATTCATATTCTTTTTTTTTAAGGTTCATTTATTTATGCATATAGAACTGGGGTACAGGCCAGAGGTGCAGATGGGGTGAGAGGACTCACCAGAGACAGAGTGGGGAGCAGAACAGGCAGATCGATGAAGTACACTGCTGAGGGGAGCAGCCGGTGGAGAGTTCTGCCATGCCCACTGTCACCCCCTCCCCCACCCACACCCTCCCTCACCCCCCAGTTGGGGATCCAACTCTTGCTGAAATGGCTGCAGCTAGCTTCATAGTGCTGTGCATTAACCCTCTGCACCACAAGGGAGGATCCAGAACATTCATATTCTTAACAGCAATTCAAATAAGTTTCAAGAAGATATACCATGTTAGTCCTTTAAGTCAGCATCAAGAGACAAAACTATGAACCGTGACCATAAAAGGGAACCACCCAAAATAATACAAATATTTAAAGTCGGGTCTCCCCTATGGGTGTGCCAGGTATGAGGTTTGTACGGAAAAAGATAGGTAAGCATAAAAAATGTCAACCTAAAAAGGGTTTCCAGGGTTCTAGTAAGACTGACAAATTGAGGAGGAAAATTAAATTTAGAAACTAAGGACCACTGTCCAAAGTAAGTTGAGTTAGTTGTATATGCATTATCCACTCTAGCAAACCTTTTCCATAGTGCTTTGGGCCATTTTCACAGAACTGCCTAACACTGAAGCAAATGTGCTCCTGTAAAAGTTGCCCAGATTATAGAATACTTGTGCTTAAACAAACAGGTCTGCTTCAACTCCCTGAAAATTGCAACGAAAGGTTTTGAGAACCTCGGCCATGCTCAGGCACTATCACCTTAAAGAGACTGTATATAATGTCAATGATATCTTCTTCTAAGCCACAGCCCCCGAAAAAAAAAAAAAAAAAAAAAAGTCTATTGCAGAAATAAACACTCCCTCCAAAACCAATCTACCTGAGGTCAATGGAGGAGGAAGGGTTACAAACCACTCAATTCTTACACCACTTCATTTGTTAAGCCAACATTTCTCAAACTGTACTCAACAAGTTAGGTTAAAATTTTGTGCTTAAATATACTGGAGAGCAAAGAGTCAAAGAGCCAACAGTAGCTAAACTTGGGGACTAGATAAATAATACCAACAGAATTAAGGCCATGAAATTTGTTTCACGATGAGGACTGAACATACTGAAAGTTTTAGGTAACAAAATGGTAACCAGGTAAAAAGTACAGATACAGGGATTCTTAACTACAGATACAGGGATTCTGGACAGAAGAAACATATATTTCAGATAATGAAATATTTAATTAAAGAGGATAAAAGACAAGAAAATGGATAAAAGCCATCTGAATCTGTATATAGACTGATGAGAGCAGCACAAAATGTTTAAAGTGTGAATCTTAGAATACACTTAGACATACAATAAGTTGAGCCAGTGAAGGAAGTAAAGTGAATCTCAAAAGAGGAAAAGATAGTAGAAGGAAATAAGAGATAAGCACTTTGATATTAACACAATCTAATACTCTGTAATAAATAAGCACAATGAAAACAAAGGAAATGCAACCAATGTATCTAATGATTATGAGAAGCTTTTAGAGCAACTGTCAATGGTTGGCAGTAAAGACTGACTCCAAGTAATTACAGATGAGTTACAAGGAGAAGGAGCACAAGAGGTTAAGTTGAGCACTATGAAGCTATCTGCAACAAGAGTTAAATCATGTCCAGGGAGCTGGCCCATGGCACAGACCTCTCCTGTCTTGCCCAGTGCTCCCCTCAGCAGTATATTTCAGTACATCTGACTGTTCTGCTCCCCGCTCTGTCTCTGGTAAGTCCTTTCAACCTCCCCTCCCCTGGGACCTCTAGCCTACACACCAGCTCTTGTATGCATAAGTAAATAAAACATACCTTAAAAAAATGAGAAAGTAGCCCTCTTGGCTCTCTAAGCAGCACCATGGTGTTCGGCAAAAACAAGCGTCTTACGAAAGGGGGCAAAAAGGGAGCCAAGAAGGAAGTGGTTGACCCATTTTCTAAGAAAGACTGGTAAGATGTGAAAGCACTAGCAATGTTCAATATAAGAAATAATTGGGAAAACATTAGTCACGAGAACCCAAGGAACCAAAATCGTGTCTGATGGCCTCAAAGGGAATGATTTTGAAGTGAGCTTCGTTGACCTGCAGAATGATAAAGTTGCATTTAGAAAATTCAAGCTAATTATTGAGGATGTTTAGGGCAAAAACTGCCTGACTAACTTCCACGGCATGGATCTTACCTGAGATAAAATGTGCTCCATGGTCAAAAAATGGCAGACCATGATTGAAGCTCATGTTGATGTCAAGACTACAGATGGCTATTTGCTCCATCTCTTCTGTGTTGGTTTTACTAAAAAATGCAACAATCAGATCCAGAAGACCCCTTCTGCAGAGCACCAACAGGTCTGCCAAATCCAGAAAAAGATGATGGAAATCATGAGGTGCAGACAAATGATTTGAAAGAGGTGGTCAATAAATTGATTCCAGACAACATTGGGAAAGACACAGAAAAGGCTTGCCAGTCTGTCCATGCACTCCATGATGTCTTTTTGTTAGAAAAATAACAATGCTGAAGAAATTTGAATTGGGCAAATTTATGGAGCTTCATGGTGAAAGCAGTTAATTCTGGAAAAGCTTCTGGTGATGAGACAGGTGAACAAGCTGATAGATATGAACCACCAGTTCAAGAATCTGTTTAAAAATCAGACGTTCAATAATGACAAATAAAAAGTTGAATTTATGATGTTAAAAAAAAGTGAGAAAACAAATAAAAACTACTCCAAGAAGAAAGCAGCTACGACTGTCTCAATTTTGTATTCTCTAAAGCTCCCAATGTTAAAAGTTAAAATTGATGTCAAATACATTAATTCACTCTAAAAAATACAATCTTAAGACAGCAGTAATCACATTTTTATAGTCATAACAAAGAAAGTCATCTATTAGTGTCATAGGGAAGTGACCATTAAAGTCATAACTTTATCCAAATTAAGTAGCAAACAACCTGAATCTGACTGTGCATATTTTAAAAGGTAAAGTTTCTAAATGTTCTCTCCACATTCCAATTAAACATATATTACAGGTTAACAAACCTGTAAGTAGGCCTAGAGAACTCCTCAGTATTTCATGTTAAAAGGTGATGATTAAAAATACTAGCATGTAGTACAGCTTTCATCTGAGGACATCAAAGCAACTTTTAAACACCTATTAATTACAGCCCTTCTAAAGTATTATGCTGTCTAAGGCAGAGTACAAGCATGAACATCATCACACTCCACTCTTAATACATATAAAATATAATTTAAAACAACTGTGACTAACAGTCAATAATTATGATAAATGAGTATAATAAAAGATATTTTTGGATAAAATATTCAGAATGAAGGTAAAATCTCAATTTGAACTTCAGTAACTGTCATAAAAAAAATGTAGTGAGAAACCACATGGATAATTTTTATTCTTATAAGAAAAGCTTTATTAGGCAAATACTATGCAAAGATAACACATGCAACAAAAGCATACTGTTTTTACCTACTTTAGATAAACCTCATGTTCAATAGAAAAGGAGGTAATAATAGGCAGCTCGCCTGCCCACCTGTGACTACTCAGGTGCCTTGCTTTTTCTTTCTCCTATTCCTATATACCTGTCTTTTTTTAAAAAGGAGGTAACTACACGGCAAAGAACTACAAATAAACCAAAAACAAAGTTTCCAGAAGTTCATACTAGTAAGTGGCAATTGCCATGGTTTTTAGCCATGTTGGTCTCAACATGTGGATTTGTCCTAAAAGTACAGCATATTACCTAAAAGGCAGGTAATCCAGGTTATACAGATCTGGGACTCAATTTCACTTTCTGTAAAATTAAGAAGCTAAACTTAATTCTCTATCACCAGGTTCAGGAAGTATGGGAAGAATACTATATAAAATTTTTTAGTTTGATGATTAAAGAAGGTATGTCCCTTAGTAGGTATGACTATATGATCAGCTTTCATTCTCTGCTCAAGTATTAATTAGATGAGAAAGTAAGATCAATATGAGTAACAGAGCAGACAAAAACATTTTCCCAAAAGGAGAAAAATAAATAGGAAAATATAAGTATCATATATGACAATTTAATTACCCCTTAAAGTCCACCTTCGTACATTAAAAAAAAAACCCTGAAACAAAGCTTTTTAAGGTAAAATTTTGAACACTGTTCATCATAAAAAGAATTATCAGGGCCTCCCTGGTGGTGCAAGGGGTTAAGTCTCAGCACCATGAAGCTTTCTGCAGCCAATGAAGGTCTAGTCAACCCCCACTAGGGAGCTGACCCATATGGCACAGCAGATCTCTCCTTTCTCACCTGCTCCTCCCCTCAGGAGTATATTTCAGTCAGTCAGCCTGTTCTGCTCGTCACTCTGTCTCTGGTGAATCCTCTCACCCTTCTACCTCTTTTCTATACCCCAGCTCCTGTATGCACAAATAAATATTTTTTAAAAAGAGAAAAAAATCCTTAGGGCCTCCTTAGTGGCACAACAAGTTAAAGCACAGCACTATGAAGCTATCCACAGCCACTGCAGCGCAAGTTCATTCCCCAGCCAGGGAGCTGACCCACATGGCGTGGCAGGCCTTTCCTGGCCTGCATGCTGCTCCCCTTAGCAGTATGTTTCAGTACATCTGCCTGTTCTGCTCCCTACTCTGTCTCTGGTGAATCCTCTTCCCCGCCCCACACACACACCTCTGGCCTTTACCCCTGTTCCTACATGCACAAACAAACCAATCTTTTTTTTTTTTTTAAGATTTATTTATTTATTCATACAGAACTGGGGTACAGGCCAGAGATGCGGAGGGTGAGAGGATTCACCAGAGACAGAGCGGGAAGCAGAACAGGCAGATCTATGAAGTACACTGCTGAGGGGAGCAGCGGGCAGGTCAGGAGAGGTCTGCCATGCCATGTGGTCACCTCCGGGGCAGGCGGGGATCGAACTCATGCGGAAGTGGCTTTAGTTTCTCAGTGCAGTGCTTTAACCCGCTGCGCCACCAGGGAGGGCCCCAAATCAATCTTTTTAAAAAAAAAATCATCAGAAGGCATTTATTAAATACCAACATTATATTAAGATTTGGATACTTTTTTTGGGAAACCATAAAAGATCTGGGCCCCTTAGAAAAATGGTAGATTCCACATCTAAGGCAGGAAACATAAAATGAGCCTAGAACATCTTATGGCAGGTGCAATGGTTAATTTTATGTCCTCTTAACTGGATCATGGGATGCCCAAATATTTGATCAACTATTCTGTGTGTCTGTGCGTGTGTTTCTCGATGACTTAATATTGTTAAAATGGCAATAATACCCAAAGCAAACTACAGATCCAGTGTAATTGTATTAAAATCTCAACAGCATGTTTTGCAGAAATTAAGAGTTGATGCTCAAATTCATATAGTTCAAAAGGGCCCTGACTAACCAAAATAACCTTCAAAAAAAAGCTGCATTTCATCATTTCATGATTCTAAAATATATTACATTACAAAGCTACATAGAGAGGCATGTAGACAAATAGAATAAAAATGACAACCAGAAATAAACTCACACATCTAGGGCCAATTTGCTGGGAGGAAAAAATCACTTTAAAGTGATGCTGAGACAACTGGATATCTTATGTACAAAAAAGTAATGAAGTAGGATGCCAATCACCCCATAAATAAAATGGATCAATAAATACCCTACAAGTTAAAACTCTCAGAAGAAAAGATAGGGCAAATCTTCAATACATTGGCTTTGTCAATGGTTTCATAGCTATAAAACCAAATTATCTGAGCAATGAAAGAAAAGATAAAAATGTATTTTATCAAAATTTAAAAGTTTGGGGCCTCCCCCGTGGTGCAAGGATTAAAGTCTCAGCACTATCGAGCCATCGACAACCACAGCAGCATGAATCTGCTCCCTGGCCAGGGAGCTGACCCACATGGCACAGCAACTTCTCCTGTCTTGCCTGCTGCTATCCTAGGCAGTATATCTCAGAAGATCCAACTGTTCTACTTCACCATTCTGTGTCTGTTGAATCCTCTCACCACCACCCCATACCTCTGGCCTACACCCCAGTTCTATATACATAGATCAATACATCTTTAAAATAAATAAATCTTTTTTTTTTCGAGTTTGTACTTGAAAAGACTGTCAAGGAAGTGAAAAGACAACTGATAGGAGAAAATAGCTGCAAATCATCTATCTGATAAACGATTAATAAGGATAGTATATAAAATCTCTTAAAATCCAACAATGAAAACAAAACAACCCAATTAAAAAGTGGGCCAGGGCCCTCCCTGGTGATGCAGCAGGTTAAAGCACAACACTAAGAAGCTAAAGCCACTTCAGCATGAGTTCCATCCCCACTCCGGAGGTGATCCATATAGCACAGTTGACCTCTCCTGGCCTGCCAGCTGCTCCCCTCAGCACTGTACTTTGTCAGTCAGCCTGATCTGCTCCCCACTCTGTCTCTGGTGAATCCTCTCACTGCCCCTGCACTTCTGGCCTATACCCCAGGCTCTGTATGCATAAATAAATGTATCTTTAGGGAAAAAAGTGGGCCAAAGACTTAAATATTTCTCCAAAGAGGAAATACAAGTGGCCAATGTTCAATATCATTAGTGATTAGGAAATGCAAGTCAAGCCACTATACTTATGAGGATGGCTACACAAAAAAAGACAATAATTAGTGATGGAGAAGATAAAGCAACCAGAATCTTCATAAGTAATTGGTGAGACTGTAAATTGGTATGGCCACTGTAGAAAAAAATCTGGTAAATCCTCAAAAATTAAACATAGAATTACCATTTAAACCAGCAAGTTCACTCCTAGATAAATATGCAAAAGAACTGAAAACAGAACTCAAATGCTTATTCACAAATATTCATAGCAGCATTATCTACAAATGTCAAAAGAATTCAAATGACTATCAACATATGAATGTATAAATATGGCATATACATCCTACAGAATATTATTCAGTCATAAAAAGCAATTAAGTGCCAAGAGAAACTACTTCTGTAGCTGAACCTCAAAAAGCTTAGCATGCACCCACCCAGCTATATTATGTTTCCATTTATATGAAACTCTAAATAGTATATTTTCCACAGAGCCCAAATGCAGACTGGTAGCTGAAAGGGATTGTAGGTAGACAGAAAGGGGAGTGATTACTTAACAAGTATGGGGCTTTCTTTTGGGGTTATGAGAATGTTTTGAAACTTGATGTAAGCTGTAGTTACACACAATCCCAATGAAATAAATTCTTTAAAATGGCTGCATTTCACCTCAATAAAACAAACCAAATGTAAATGGTTTTGGAAAATCTTTAGTTTTGGAAATTCACAAGTCTAATAAAAATGAAAAATCAGTAAAACAGAATGTGTTATTTTCTTTCTCTCCCTTTACCTCTTAATATCATAGATATCCATAAAATATACCAATTTGTTCAGTAATACTTAGAGGTATTTTATTAACTCCCTATGTTTTTGCTTAGATCAGTTTACCATATCATTTATAGTTAAAAATCTAAGTATACAAAAATTAATGTAAATTAACATGATGTACTGAAAAAACTATACTTTCTAAGTTCTTATATTCTGTATTACCTCTTACATATTACAGCTTTCTCCTTTGGTTCTTGGTTTCAGTTTGTAAAAACATTTCAAATTTTAGTACAAGAATGATAATAGAGAGATTAAGTAGTACCAAGTTCCATGACATAAAGCAAAATAGCATGATACTTCCAATCTCATCACTGTTGACCAGCTGAAGAATGCTGATCTGAACCCAAAAAGAGTCCATTTATAGACTAGCCAAAGTCAATAAGGTGGCCTCTGACATTAAATAATTCTACATAAAGCAGATGGAGATTGGATAAACTCATTGGTCGGTGCCCAAAGTGCCCCCTACCTTCTATTTCTCAGGTTTAAGGTAAAAATACCACCAGTTCACAAGAAGCAGACTCTAAATCACCTAATGGCAAATCACCCTTAGGTTAGAATTACCTCAAAAGCCTCAAATTTTAAAACAGACCAGAATTCCCACTAAAAGTCTAAGTGATTTAACAGATGTAGTATAGGGCCCCAGTGGTAATGTTACACAGTCTCCAGTTGAGAAACAATTCATTAAGAACCAAAGAAGAACCCTTGCTGTTAACAAGAGCAACAAGATAACCAAGTACCTAGATTTCCCTGGTTTCCTAAATGGTTGGTCATTTCCTCAATATCTTTCTGACACTTTACTATGCAGCAGTTAAGGTTTCTGCTTACTTTCCCAGAATAAATCCCATGATTTAAGGTAATATAAACCTATCTGTCTGGCTTATAACCTAAACAATACAATATACTTGCCTGTAAAAGCTACATAATCCAGATGTTGAAAATAATAAGACAGGGCCCTCCTTGTTGGCACAAGGGGTTAAGTCTCAGCACCATGAAGCTATCCACAGCCACTGCAGCACAAGTTCCATCCCCCAGCAGGGGAAGGATGACCCACATGCTCCCCTCAGCAGTGTATTTCAGTAGAACTGCCTGTTCTGTTACACACTACATCTCTGCACTACGTCTCTGGTGAATCCTCTCACCTCCTCTTCACCTCTGGGCAATACCCCAGATCTTGTATGCATAAATGAATAAATCTTTAAAAAAAAAAAACCAGACAGCTGTTCTTCCTTGCCACAGTTGTTCTAATTTTCCAAAACACATGACACCTATCATTCTTGTACTCAAAATTCAAATATTTTTACAAACTGAAACCAGAGAACCAAAGGAGAAAGCATCTACCTTGAAAAAAAGAAAGCCTAAGTTTACATGTGATTCATGCATTTTACACCCATAGAAGTTTTACAGAATTCAAGACCTATTTCACTATGTTCAATATGTATGCTAATACTAAACATCCAACAGATGAAAAGCAGTATAACTCAAAAGGGGAAAGAGACTGTTACAAATAGACACAAAGACATCTACAAGCTATCATACACATAGATACATACATCCCAACACGTTTCTTAAATAAAAGACTTTTTTTAAAGATTTATTTATTTATGTATACAGATTGAGGTACAGGCCAGAGGTGCAGGAGGTGAGGGAATTCACCAGTGACAGAGTGGGAGCAGAACAGACAGATCAATGAAGTACACTGCTGAGGGGAGCGGCAGGTGAGACAGGAGAGGTCTTCCACTCAGTGTGGATCATCTCTGGGGCTGGAGATTGAACTCGCACTGAAGCAGCTATGTCCTAACCCTTGCACCACCAAGGAGGGCTAAATAACAGACTTTTGTGTATTTGTGTATTTGTCAAACGTATAGATCATAGACTCGATTTAAATGTATGTCAATCAAATAAAAAAAAATATTTTCTGTGTCAGTATGGAACAGAAATGGTGACAAATGAATCTACCTGCAGGGAAAATAGGGGGGAAAAAGCAACTATAAAATTTAGTGACTTTCCAAAATTGCTTCAAAGAAACAATGTTCTCAAAAAGAGAAATACATGCCTTTTGCAGCAACTTGGATGGAGCTGGAAAAGATCATGCTTAGTAAGATAAGCCAGAAAGAGAAAGAAAAATACCGGATGGTTTCACTCATAGCAGGAGAATAATGGACCAGGCGAGAAAATAACAAGAATAATGAACAGCCATATACCAGAGACATTTTGTGGGGAATGGGATCAAAAAATGGGGTGCGGGGGGAGTGCACAGGATTATGGTGATGGCACACGGGTGACTTGGTGATGGGAAACCCGTGGGGATTACAATTGAGATGGGGGGGGGATGTACAAAATGGTGTAAAAATAAACTGTTATAAAAAAAAAAAGAAGAAACAATGTTCTGGTTTGATGTAATGAGGCAATGGGCCTCCCAGGTGGCCCAGAGGTTAAAATGAGCCCTATCCAGCTATCTCCAGCCTCCACAACATGAGTTCAATCCCTGGCCAGGGGGTGACCCAGAAGGTGGAGCAGAGCTCTCCTATCTTGACCTCAGCAGTACATTTCAGTAGATCCACCTGTTCTGCTCACCACTGTCTCTGATGAATCCTCTTACCCCACACCTCTGGCCTCTCACCCCCCCCCCACACACACACACACATCCCAGTTCCTGTATATATAAATAAATCTTTAAAAAAAGAAATTATGAGTCCAAAGATATAAAGAACTGTACACATACACTCTAGTTGGTAAGCTTGTTCACACAGGAGTACGGCTTAACAATTCTAAGCCTGTTTTATAATTATACTGTGGCTGAACAAACGGATAGATGGATGGTAGAGATAGGCAGGAGTCAGTCTTTTCATTACTGAAGAGGAAAGTAACAGAAAGTCAAGAGAGGAAAGGTAAAACAGCAGACTAGAGTTGGAAAAATAAATAAGTATGAACTCATGGTTAGTTTAATAGAGAGAGATTGATATATACAGTAATAAAGATGTGTATACATAAGTCAGAAAAATAAACATTTCCTGCTTCTATCCAAAAATGGGGCCTAGACCTCTCCAGCCTCACCTGCAGTGTATTTCAGTAGATCTGCCTGTTCTGCTTCACACTCTGTCTCTGGTAAATCCTCTCATGCCCTACCACACACACACACACCTCTGGCCTACATCCTAGTTGTTGTATGTATAAATAAATGAGAGTAAGATCTGGGCCCCTTGAAAAAATGGTGGATTCCACATCTAGGGCAGGAAATGTGAAATGAGCCTGGAACATTGTATGCCAATTCAATGGTTAATTTTATGTCCTCTTAATTGGGTCATGCAATGCCCAGAAATTTGATCAACTATTCTGGGTGCCTGTTAGTGTGTTTCTGGATGACTTAACTATTGATAAAATGATAACTCATCTCTTTAAGTATCTACTCCAAAACTAGTAACTCCAGTCTAATCATAACGGAAAATAAATCAAACATAAATTGAGGAATATTCATAAAATCCTTAAAATATTCCTCAAAACTGTCAAAGAGAGCCTGATAATCTGTCACAGACCAAGTAGGACTAGAGACATAGAATGAATACAATGTAATATCTTGAAAATGTAGTATCTTAAAAAAAAAAGAGGGGGGGACATTAAAACCTGGTAAGAAGATCAGGCCTTCAAGATAGCACAATAGGTTAAAGCACAGCACTATGAAGCTATCTCAGACCCTGTAGCACGAGTTCCATCCCCAACCAGGGAGGTGACCCACATGGCAGACCTCTCCTGGACCAGCCACTGCTCCCCTCAGCCCTGTACTTCATTGAGCAGTCTGTTATGCTACCCACTCTATCTTTAGTGAATCTGCTCACCCCCACACCTCTGACCTAAACCCCAGTTCCGTATGTATAAATCTTTAAAAAAAAAAAACTGGCACTATCAGTCTATAGTTATTATTACTGACCAATCACTGTTCTTAGTTACAACAAATATATCAAAGAAATATAACATGTAAGGCAAGAGGAAATTGGATAAGGGATATATAGAAACTAGTATCTGCAGCTATGGAGAAAATCTAAAACTATTCCAAAGTTTAAAAGTAATCAAAAATCAAACCCCTAGTGGTACAAGGGGTTAAGTCTCCACACCACAAAGCTATCAGCAGTAAATGCAGTACAAGTTCAACCCAGGTAGGGAGATGACCCACATGGCACAGCAGATCTCTCCTGTCTCCCCATTGCTACTCCCCTCAGCTGTATGTTTCAGTCAATCCACTTGTTCTACTCCCCACTCACTCTCTCTGGCAAATCTTGCCACCACCCCAGCACCTCTGGCCTGTATCCCAGTTCTGTATGCATAAATAAATAATCTTTTTTTAAAAAATACTATACTGCTAAATACTAAAGTTGCTAGGAGTGGATCCGAAATTTTCTTACCACAAAAAGGAAATTGTAGTTATGTGAAAAGATATTCACTCTGTGATAAGAATTTTGAAATATATCAAATCATCAACCTATATACCTTAAAGTTACTCAATGTTATATGCCAATTATACCTCAATAAGGCTGGGAAAAAACAGGTGATAATTTTTTAAAATAGAGGATCTGTAATATATTTTGAAATTCTTAAAAGCTACAACACTGAAAACAGTATTTTATCTGAAACATAATCAAAATTGACTTTTTATATGGTTATAAATAGCGGATTTTATCTTATTTAGTTGTATACTTATTTTCTCATAGAAAATACTGTTGTTCTGGCCCTCCCTGGTGGCACAACAGGTTAGGACGCAGCACTGCAAGCTAGCCACAGCCAGCTGCTTCAGTGCAAGTTCAATCCCCGCCCCAAAGGTAACCCACATGGCGCTCCAGACCTCTCCTGACCCGCCCACTGCTCCCCTCAGGTGTACCTCGTTGATCAGCCTGTTCTGCTCCCTACTCTGCCTCTGTGAAGCCTCTTACCACTCCTGCACCTATGGCCTGTACCCAGTTATTTTATGTATAAATAAGTAAATCTTAAAAAGAAAAAAAAATCTGTTGTTCTTTCTTATAAGGTTTTTAACAACTGTTTAGAATCACACTCATTTTAGTATTAGAAAAACTTCCACTCCACTTCCAGGCAATTTTATAATCTATATGTGATGTTTAATTTAATAATCTAATAGAAATAAATAAATAAGTTATTATCAAATATTAACTTTATTCATTAAGCTTAATATATTTGTTGAATAACCAAAATAATCCTCTCCAATATATCTTCACTCATTCATTGAATTATTTAATAAATTTTACACAATGCTAATTACATAAAACTGTTTCTAAAATCAGCAGAATGACAACAAAAAATATGGGCAGACTTCTGTTTTCATGAATTATATAGTTTACAAAAGGGCAGACTGTAAATAAGTAAGCAGAGTACAAATACTTACCCGCAGTTATCGAATTTGACAAGTGCTACAGAAGAAATAAACAGAACTATTTATTTCATAACCACTTCTTGCTACAGAGTAAAAAAAATAAAATTAAAATAAGCAGAAAAGATACCTCAAGCATGTGACAAATAAATTGAGACTTGAAGAATGAGAAGAAAGAGCCAAAGGAAGAGCTAGTGGGCCCAACAGGTTAAAATGCAGCAATATAAAGCACAGCCACTTCAGCATGAGTTTGATGCCCCAGCTGGAGGTGGCCCACATGGTACAGCAGACCTATCCTGTATCGCCTGCTGCCCCCCTTAGCAGTGTATTTCATCTATCTGCCCATTCTGCCCCCCATTCTGTCCTTGGTGAATCTCTCACCCTCTCTGGCCTGTACCCAGGCCAGTTCTGTATGCATTAAATAAATCTTTAAAAAAAAAAAAAAATAAGAGCTAGGGGAAGAAATTTCTAGGAAGAGCAAACAGCAATCGTACAACAGTCTTGAGGTTAGGAGCTTAGCATGTTAAAGAAATCAGGAGGAAAATTTAAAATGTAATGAATGAATCCAAAGATATAGTGAAACAAAAGGGAAAATACCAAATGAAGGGGTAGAACAGCACCATAACAAATCATGTAGTACATAATTAGAAGCTTAAATACAAAAGAAAATCACTAACACAGTAGTCATTAAATCAATAGTCACATTACAGGATTTACTTATTTTTTTAAAGATTTATTTCTTTATATATACAAGACTAGGGTATAGGCCAGAGGTGTGGGAGTTGGTGGGGGAAGGATGAGAGGAGTCACTAGAGACAGAGCAGGCAGCCGGTGAGGCAGGAGAGGTCTGCCACACCATATAGGTCACCTCCTTGTCCAGGGATCGAACTTGTGCTATAGTGTCTGCTAATAGCTTCATAGTGCTGAGACTTTAACCCCTTGTGCCACCAGGGAGGCCTTAGGATTTACATATTTTTAAGATCTAAAGCAGACACCTGTAAGCAAAAACACTGAGTATTTTAAAAAGATGTAACTGTCATATATTTAGCAAGTTGATGCTAGACAGCATAATAATCAGATTAGTCATTCAATTATTCAGAAAGCATTTTAGTGAGCACCTTTTATGTACCAGACATTTACTGGTGCTGAAAATACAAAGATGATAGTGGTGACGTCACCTTCCACTCTGAGAATAAATACAAAACTAATCACGCTGATATCATTATCTACTCTGAACATTAAATTTAAAATTACTAACAGTGAAGTGATCTTTTACTATCAGTAAATAGTTTTCTTTCTAAGACTCAAAGCAAAGGTTCTCTATAGTATGACATACAATCACCTTTAGTGAATGGTAAAAAATGTAGACGTCTTGGTCCCACTATCAACAATTCTAATTCACTAGGTGTCCAAGGTCCTTCATACTTCAAAAAAGAGGTGACAAAGTATATCAAAATCATTGTAATATACAAAATTTTGTCTCACCATTGACTAATCTCTTGAGAATGGTACCAAAATAAGCCACCGTAACTAATGGGGAAAGTATGTAGTTTGGTTAGGTATGTAAAGGGGGAGCTGGGTGGGTATCAGGAAAGATGAAAATGGAAAATTAAGACTGATAAATACTACAATGGAGAGTTAGCACAGGTTTTTGTAGGGGCTTTCCATTACAGGTTCCTGGGGATCCATCCTTTCAAGAAAATCCAAACTTGTTTCAGAAAGTCCATTGATCAGAACAATTTTCATAAACACACCAAGAATATTATTCACTTCTTTCACTGTCTTGGATGTACTTTCAAGGTTCAAAAACAACAGGGTAAAAGCTGGAGGTGCCTTATTAGCAGTAGCACCTAACTGTACTAGAAGTCATTACATTCTCTGCCTCCATACATTCAACATACTTTAAAAAAAAAAGAGGCCAGTTTAATAATACCTTTGTTATAGTGTAAATATCACATTTTACTAAATCTTAGTAACTTGAAAATAAGTACTAACTGGGAAAGTATGGTGGAGTTGTCTCAAGGAGAGCATCTAAATGACTAAATTACAAGCTGAACTAATCACTTTTTTATTTATTTTTTATTTTTTTTATTTTTTTTAAGTTTTTTTTTTTTAAGATTTATTTATTTATTCGTAT
Source organism: Condylura cristata (assembly GCF_000260355.1). NCBI lineage: Eukaryota > Metazoa > Chordata > Mammalia > Eulipotyphla > Talpidae > Condylura > Condylura cristata. Next base: position 23,706,105 of record NW_004567121.1, on the reverse strand, counting down.
AGAACTGGGGTACAGGCCAGAGATGCGGAGGGTGAGAGGATTCACCAGAGACAGAGCGGGGAGCAGAACAGGCAGATCAACGAAGTACACTGCTGAGGGGAGCAGCGAGCGGGGCAGGAGAGGTCTGCCGCACCATGTGGTCACCTCCGGGGCAGGTGGGGATCGAACTCATGCGGAAGTGGCTTTAGTTTCTCAGTGCAGTGCTTTAACCCGCTGCGCCACCAGGGAGGGCCCCGAACTAATCACTTTTTTTAATGAAACTCTATTTTTCTTCAGACAAATAATGGTTGCTTATTCCTGGGTTTTCTGCTATTATTTCCATGAAATTGAACAGTGAGCCTGTGAGGTCAAGGAAACTGTCACCATCTATCACAACTATAAATTTCAAGCTAGTATTTTTTTTAAAACTTGTTTCTACCATTTTGGGCTTAAAAGTTCCCCAAATCAAAATAACTTTCCTAATGGGAATGGCAATACTAACAAATATAATTCCTTCAGAAATAATAAAATGTTTAAACATTTGTAAGATATGCATAACTCAAGTATACATATTTTTCAAGTGACTAATGCTTTTTAAAAATGAACTGATGTTCATCAAAATGGCCATCCTGCCAAAAGCAATATACAGATTTAATGCCATCCCAATAAAAGTCTCAATGACATTCTTCAAAGAAATAGAAAAAATG
>NW_004567121.1:23690361-23702978 GCF_000260355.1 Condylura cristata | reverse complement strand
AAAAAAATAAAAAAAAAATACTCTGCCCTTTTCCAACTACATTTTATGTACAACACAAGATTTTCTTCATATTTAAATAAGATAATAAATCACAACAAAGTGAACATAATAACAGATGAGAATCCAGCTATTTTCCATTAAGCTAGACATTAACATATCTCAAAAGCTATAATGTATGCCAGTCTCTCATATTTTCTTTGTTCTGGAACATAGCTATTTCCACTAAAATGTTATTTGTGTTAAGATACAATGGGTTTGTTGTTATTTTTAAATGAATTAAAATTATTTTTTAAGTTTCTCCATTTTACTTTTTTGATTCGATAAATTGATAGATAAAACTTTGTGGGATTGTCAATAATTTTGAAAAGTAGACTAGGATTTTGAAACTGAAAAATCTGAAAACACCGCCTTGAGATCTAATATTTATTTAGCTTTCTTCTCTGGATCCCTTTACCTCTTACCTCATAACTATCTTCATTGAAAGAACCAGAATAAGCACTGATCAAAAAAGGGAGTGTGATAGGTGAAACAGTGACATTCTAGTATGAAAAACATCTATAATTGATAAGTACAAAAAGACAAAAGTGTAAAACAATCATGTAATATGATACCACTTGCTGGAAAGAAGAAATTACATATTTAGATGTGCTGCATATGCATAAAGAAATTGAACACACAAGAAACTGATAAAATTACCCATTATAATGGCAGGGAAATTTGGAATATACCATGATGATACAGAGTGAAATCTCTCAATGAATATCTTTAATTTTCACACTATATGAATAATTTCTTTTTAATTTAAAGATTTATTTATTTATGCATATAGAACTGGGGTACAGGCCAGAGGTGCAGATGGGGTGAGAGGATTCACTAGAGACAGGGTGGGAGAACAGGCAGATCCACAAAGTATACTGCTGAGGGGAGCAGCGGGCGAGACAGAAGAGGTAGGCTGTGCCATATGGATCACTTCCAGGGCCAGAGAGCAAACTTGCACTGAAGGCTGTGGCTAGCCTGCAGTGCTATATCCTAACCCACTGCACCACAAGAAAGTGGCTCTAACATACTCTTAATTAGTCTCAAAAAGCAAAGGAGTTACAAAGAGAAAAATAATCACAAATGGTAATAACTATTTTTCCAAATTTGCTGCAGATTATAACCCACAAATGCAAAAACACTCTGACAAATTCAAACAGGACTTTGTTCAAAAACAAATTCTTCAAAAACCATAATAACAGAAAATTCTATGAAAGTTTTCTGTTGAATTTTTAAAGCAACGGGAAGAAAAAAGAGAAGCAAATATTTGAACATCACAAAATTCTCAGAAGCTATGCAAACAAAAATACAACAGAACATCCATAAAGTGTGGAAGAAGAAATGTCAACATACCCACTCAATTCAATACTTACCTAATTATCTTTTCAAAATGAGGCTAAAAAGCTACAATAAACAAAACAATGTGGTACTGGCATAAGATAGACTAACCAATGGACTACAACTGAGAGTTCAGAAATAAACCCAAACATCTGTGACTTTAACATTCAATGGGGATATAAGTCTCTTCAACAAATGGTTCTAAAACTAGATACCTGCATACAACACTTAACTCAAAGGTACTCAACAACCTAAATGTAAAAGATAAGACTATATATAACTCAAAAGAACATGCAGGAGCAAATGTTCATGATCTTGGTTTTGTCAGTGGTTTCTTAGATAACCATTTCCAAAGCATGAACAGATTTTTTTTAATGATAAAAGATTACATCAAAATTTAAAATTTTTGTACCTGTAAGTATATTACCCAGAAAGTAAAATCTATACAATAGGAGAAAATATTTGCAAATCATTTATCTGATAAGAAACTACTTCCCAGAAACATAACTCTCTCAACTCAGTAACAAAAAAAAAGAAACCTCAAATCAAAAATAAGCAAAGGAGCAGAATAGACATTTCTCTGAAAATATATAAACGACCAATAAGCACATGAAAAGATGTCCAACATCATTAGTCATTACAGAAATGCAAATCAAATACTATAAATTCACATTCATTAGGGTAGTGATTATGGGGGAAAAAATCAAGAAAAAGAGTAAACATTGGCAAGAATGTTAAAAAAGTAGAATGCAGGCCCTCCCTGGTGGCGCTAAGAAGCTAAAGCCACTTAAGCATGAGTTCAATCCCTGTCCCGAAGGTGACCCACATGGCATGGCAGACCTCTCCTGACCTGCCCACTGCTCCCCTCAGCAGTGTACTTCATCAGTCGGCCTATTCTGCTCCCCATTCTGCCTCTGGTGAATCCTCTCACAGCCCCTGCACCTCTGGTCTGCACCCCAGTTCTGAATGCATAAATAAATCTTTTAAAAATCTATTATTAGGGCCCTCCCTGGTGGCACAGCGGGTTAAAGCGCAGCACTAAGAAGCTAAAGCCACTTCCTCATGAGTTCGATCCCCGCCTGCCCTGGAGGTGACCACATGGTGCAGCAGACCTCTCCTGACCCGCCCGCTGCTCCCCTCAGCAGTGTACTTCGTCAATCTGGCTGTTCTGCTCCCCGTTCTATCTCTGATGAATCCTATCACCCTCCACATCTCTGGCCTGTACCCCAATTCTGTATGAATAAATAAATCTTTAAAAAATAAACTATTATTAAAAAAAAAAAGAAAATAGAACACTTATGCTCTATTGATAAGAATGGAAAATGATACTACTGCTGTGAAAATCAGGTTGGCAATTTCTCAAAAAGTTAAATGTAGAATTTACCATATAATCTAACAATTCCACTCCCAGGTAAATACCCAAAAGAAATGAAAGCAAAACCTCAAGCAAATACTTTACACCAATATTTATAGCAGTACTGATCTCAAAAGCTAAAGTGTCTCCAAAACTACCCACCTACAAATGAATAGAAATGTGTTATATAGAGGCAATGGTTATTATTCAGTCTTAAAAATTAAAGAAATTCTGATATGATACAACATGGATGGATCCTGAAAACATGCTAAGTAAACCAGCCAGATATACGATGACAAGTAATGCATGAATCAGTTCACTTAAATGAGGGACCCAGCATAGGCAAATTCAGATTAAAAAAAAAAAATTAAAATGGTGGTTGTCAGGGCCTGTGGGGGAAGGGCAGAAGTAGTCAATGGAACAGACCTCCAGCTGGGAAAAAGGAAACTGTTCTGAAGATGTTGGTAATGTTTTAAAAAATATGCATGCACTAATGCTGGGGAAGTGACACTTAGAAATTGGTTTAACAGTCAATTTTATGTTATACTTTACCACCAAAAAAAAAAAATGTTGTATACCTAGGACCTGGTCAGGTAATTTATGATTTGCTGTGGACTCTTCTGTTTTTGTTCTCCTGGTATCCTGGATCATACTGTATCAGTGTGGACTCTACAAGAGATTAGAGTGCAGGGTACTGAGCAGCAACAGCCGCTCACAAGTGTGCTTCAGGTCTAAATGACTGCCCCACACTCATTATCCCTGAGTTCAAGTTTCTCTTGAACTCCACTATATGCACCTTTTCCTAATTTTAATCTTTATCCTTTCTTTATAATAAACAACTATCTACCAACTTTTTTGGATCCTTCTAGTGAATCTTCAAATCTGAAGTTGGTCTTAGTGACCTCATACAGACAGTAAAGCATATTAACATGTAAATATTAACCATGAGAAAGCGGGATGTGCCTTACTAACAATATAATGCTTCAGAACAAGACAAACTACCAAATAAGCCAGAAGGATGGTCTCACTTATAGGAGGAGTATAGGTGAAACAAATAAGGTATGGGGGGGGGGGGAGTAATAACAAGAAAAACACAACAAACAAAACAGAAATAAACAGACAACTATAAACCAGAGACATTCTGCAGGGGAGGGGAGGAGAGCAAAGGGGTGCTGGTGCAAGGGTGAAGAGGGGTGGAAATTCTATGGGGACTACACCTGAGAAAAGCAAGCAAGCACTGTTAGAATAGTGATGTAATGAATAGTGATGTAAAATATATATAAATAAAAAGGTAAAAAAGGCATACTACCAGGTAAAAAGAGGGGTATCAAAGAGCTGACTGATCAAGAAAACAAATCCCAAACACGTTTACCATATAATAGATTCAAAACACATGAAGAACAAATTAACAAAATCAATAGGTATGTAGAAGAGTTAAATACAATAACCCAACTCAGTCTAATTAACATGCAAGCATTCCACCCTACGGAAAGCATAAGCTATTTTTAAGGTAACATGGAACACTCACCAAGGCCATGTAATGAGCCATAAAACACGTCTAATGTTAGTTTTCTGGACTCAAGGGAGAAAAACAGGTGCAATGTTTCCTAAACTTATCTGACCATAAACTCTTGCAAAACTATCTCCAGGGACTGTTGCCTCTCAGAAAACTTTGGAAAAAGATGCCTATCCCTAGTTCTCATAACTATGACTAGCAAAATAAGGGAATCAATAAAATTACTCAGCGTAAATTAGTCGATCTTATTAAGTACATGCAAAAAGTCCTATGAGTATCCAGTAACAGCAACTCCGCTGTTGGAATTTCTCAGGAATAAACGTTGAGAGTCATGTCCCCACTTTCTCTCATACCCCACACTTTAAGTCAGCAAATAATTTCAGTTCTGCCTTCAAAATATCTTCAGTAACCAACCATTTCTTACTCACCTCCACTGCTATTACTCAGTCCAAGGCATCAGAATCTCTCACTTGGACTACTGCCTTCCTCCTAAGTCTTCCCCTGCTCTGCTCCTGTACTGCCTTCACCACTCTCCTCTCAACAAAGTAGCCATGTGATTCTATTAAATCTATATTAGATCACATCAGGCCTCACAGGTGGTACAAGGGGCTGTCTCACCACTATCAAGCTATAGGCAGCCACTACAGCCAAATTCCATGCCCAGGCAGGGAGCTGACCCACAGGGCAGAGCAGACCTCCATTTACTCTCACCCACTGCTCCCCTCAGCAGTATATTTTGTAAATGTGCCTGTTCTGCTCCCCACTATGTGTCTGGTGAATCCTCTCACCCTTTCTCATTCCCCCGGCACTCCTAGACTATACCCCAACTCTTGTATATATCATAAAATATATCTTTTTTAAAAATTAGATCCCATCAACTGCTCAAACTTTCCAACAGATATCTCACTGAAGTAAAAGTGTCCACAATGGTCAAGACTTAATGTCATCTGACCACAACACCTTTGTGCCTCTGCTCCAGTCATTCTGACTATTCTGTCCCAGTTCACTTCCTGGCAATGGCATTCCTGCTGTTCCTCCAGATCTGCTCTAACTCAGGACCTCTGAACCTGCTCTACCCTAGGCCTAAAATTACCTAATCTGTACAATTACCGGGGATGCAAGGCTTGTTGTTTTTTGTTTGCTTGTTTGTTTGTTTGTTTGTTTTTATGCATACAGAGCTGGGGTACAGGTCAGAGTGGTGAGAGGATTTACCAGAGACAGAGTGGGGAGCAGAACAGGTAGACTGACAAAGTACACTGCTGAGGGGAGCAGTGGGCGAGACAGGAGAGATCTGCTGTGCCATGTGGGTCACCTCCGGGGCCAGGGATCGAACTCACACTGAAGCGGCTGTGGCTAGCTTGCATGCCTAACCCACTTCACCATGGCTTGTTCTTTTAATCAAGTCTCCAAATGTCATCTCAGTGAAATCTTCCCTTTCCATGCTATTTAAAATTGCAAACTTCTTTCCAATCTTTTACCATTCTTTATATGCCAGCTTTACGCTATTTGCTTTAAAATTCACCACAGCACTTTCCTCTAACATACTATATCTCTCTTCCTTATTTATCTTATTCATTGGTTGTCTCCTCCAACTAGAATAAACTCTAGGGATTTTTGTCTGTGTCATATTCCTGCTATACCCCTACTCCCTAAAGCAGTAATACTGAATCACAAACTCATTCCCAAAGTGCCAAGTTTTATTAGGTCCAACTCAAATTACTAGACTGAATAAAATATATTAGTTCCTTTGCCAGTATATTTATATGAATAATATCCAATATTCACAAATGTTTTTAGTTATGCTTTTTGTTTACTTACCTGACAATTATAGAGTATTTACAAATTCCAAATAGTTCAACTTGTTACTTACTCAAGACTTACTATAAACTGAAAAAAAAAAACAATAGGCTTCTGTTAGAAGTCCCATGTTCAATCCTAGTTCTATCACTCACTAGTAATTAGTCTCCTCTGAAGTCTAAATTTTTCATAAACCATGAGTGATACACAAGTTTGAGTTAAATTTGCATATAATCGTTAGGAAAAACCTTAAATGGAACACAAAACTTCAGCATCTTGAGCAGCTGATTTCACCATACTTTCCTGCCCCTAACTCTAAATTCTAGTTTTGGAATCAAACTGGCTCTTCCTATTACTTATTGTATCTTTAAAAAGTTACTCAACCTCTCTGAGTCATTGTTTCCACATCCATAATCATAGATAATACCAACCTTGTAGCAAAACCTTTTGAGATTTTATACATATATATACAACATACCTAATAAAGTTCATTCAAAGAACATTCTTATTTGTCTTTCTTTCAAATGCACAAAAACACAAAAGCATAACACAAACTATATTATAAAAGTAGGAAAGTGATCTCGACTTAGAAATTATACATGAAAGGTCAAAGAGAAAAATGAAAATGAGCCAAAGGTAATCAACTAAAGATCCTTAATAGTTTGCCTATTTTTTTCTTGTCTAACTTCAAGGTTAAATAACACACAATGCGATGCAAAGAAAAACAGTGTGCAGAAAACCATACTTATTAACATAAAAAGTTCTTATCAAAATTAATTTAGTCAATGGAAAACATTTTTATTATTCTTTCAATTTCTCATACACCAACACTTTAGACCTTGAGGCACATGCTAAAACAAAATAAAATACTTGTGGTTAAACAACTATCTAAACCTGATGTCATTTTATTGCATACCGTTAGAAATATGACAGAATGAAAACAATGTAAATAGTAACATTACACTTAAGATATGATGTGCCATATCTGGATTAAAAAGATGTGGTACATATACACAATAGAATATTACTCAGCAACCAAAAAAAAAAAAAAAACACATGTCTTTTGTAGCAACATGGATGGAGCTGTAAAAGATCATGCTTAGTGAAATAAGCCAGAAAGAAAAGAAAAAATACTGGATGGTTTCTCTCATAGCAGGTATATAACAGAACAGGAGAGAAAATAATGATAATGATGAACAGCTATATACCAGAGACATTTTGTGGGGGTGGAGTGGGGAATGGGATCAAAAACAGTGGGGGGAGGGAAATGCACTGGACTATGGTGATGGCACATGGGTGTTTGGGTGATAGGAAGCCCAAGGGGATTGCAACTGAGATGGAAAAATGCACAAAATGATGTAAAAATAAACCATTATATTATAAAAAAGGTATGTCTGATACAAACACTTCAAGAAGTGCTTTGAAAACATTAGATTTTTTATATATTTCCTCAATTCTATGTTATTAGTAATTACAAGATGTATCATAAGTATGGCATTCATTTTCCAGGGGTGAAAATAATGTCCCACATTAAGTATACATTTAGCAATAAAGTATACCAATTTCAGAAAATGTAATGTATCTCTCTGAGATGCTAAAAATGTTCTAAGCCCTTGATTAAAAAGTTTGCTAAATTTGTGACTATCAAAGTGCACATTTGATTTATATATTTTTCCTGCATATTTACCTCAAAGAAAGTATGTAATATATTACTATTTCATATACATACAGCTATCAACCAGATGAATGGTCTAACTAGGAATGGAAAAAGAGCTTGTAAAAGCACACACAATAATTTCATGACACTGAGGTAGGCAGTGATCATAATTAGAAATAAAGAGCATGACAATGATAAACTGAAATTCTTTTTAATTAAGAAGTATGATTAATCAAGACCCAAGATTCTGAAAAGAACTAGCTTTAGACGATAACTGCAATAACTAGCTACCTACCTACATGTACCTAACAAAACTGTATCCAGAATTTATGAAGACCTAAAAGTCAATATAAAGTAGCAAGTAGCTGATAGAAAAAGGACAAAAGACAACAGCTACTTCACAAAAGTTAAAATTCAAATAGTTGATAAACATGGGGGCCCCGATAGGAAATGTGTTCGAGTTCATTACTTATTGGAGAAATAAAATTAATATTACAATATCACAATATACCCTTTCAGAATAACTAAAATATAAAGATTGGCAATAACAAGTGTTGACAAAGATATGGTACAACAGGAACTCTCCTATACTGCTATAAATTTATAGGAACCTCCTGGTGGCCAAAGGGATTGAGTCAGCACTGTGAATCTACCCAAAGCCAGTGTGGCAAACCCCAGTCAGGGAGCTGACCTACATGGCACAGCAGACCTCTCCTGTCTTGTCGGGCTACTCCCTCAGCAGTGTATTTCAGTCTATCTGCCTGTTCTGCTCCCCACTCTCTCTGGTGAATCCTCTGACACACACATATACACTTTTGTCCTATACCCCAGCTCTTATATGTACAATGAAAATAAATTTTTTTAAAGTTTTTTGTAAAGTTTTAAGACCACTTTGCAACACTTTAGCAGACCCATCTAAAAATGAACACATTTAACCCTAATCATGACCTACTAATTCCTCTCTAAAAGACATATACTCAACAAAAAGGCATATATATGTACATGAAGGGGTGGGGAGTACAAAAATATTGATAAAATAACTACAATCCATCAACAGAATGGAAACACTGTGGTATATTTACAAAAAAGAATAATCATGAGAATGAACAAACTACAGCATACCCTGAAGTTATCTCATCAATGCATGTTGGGCAAAAAAGTCCAGTAAAATAGACTTACATGATTCCACTTAAACCAAATTCAAAGAGGAATAAATTTCTCTACCACGCTAGAATATAAAGAATACAAGGGATTCAGGAGACGCCAAGACTGATATTTCTTGAGTTGAGTACTGATTACATAAATGTGCTTGTTTCGTGAAAATCCACAAACCTATATGCTTATCATACTTTTTTAAAAATCTTGTAGTAGGGTCCTCAGTGGGGGTGCAACAGGTTAGGACACAGCACTGCAAACTGGCCGCAACCACTTCAGTGCGAGTTTGATCCCCAGTCCCGCAGGTGACCGACATGACTCCGGTGATTGACATGGTGCCACAGACCTCTCCTGACCCTCAACAGTGCTCCCTTCAGCAGTGTACTTCATCAATCTGCCAGTTCTGCTCCCCACTCTGTCTCTGTTGAAGCCTCTCACCACCCCTGCACCTCTGGCTTATACCCGAGTTTGTATGAATGAAAAAAAAAATCTTATAGTAAATGGGGCCCCATCTGTTGAATAGAATTTCTAATCCTTTACCACCACCAATATTCTTCACCATACTATGTTCAGAACCAGCACTGATTCAATCTCACTCCTACATCATTTCAGGATTTAGACATGAGTATCTCTTTAACATCCATCTATTCAAGTACTTGCTGAATATTTATTACATACAAGACCTGTGCTAAGTTCTAAAGGTACACAAAATGATTAAGACAGCTCTCTGGTTTCAAGTTTAATCTTATAGAAGATCATATGTAAACGTATAAAGATATATACAGAATATTATGCAAGCACAAAGGGACATCAAAATAGTCTAGGGAAATTATGGCACTATGGTAGGCTTCATGGAGTTGTGAACACCTGAATCTTTTAAAGACGAACAGAAATCATCCTAGCCAAAGTACATTCCAAGAGAGGGAACAGCTTGAGTAAAAGTACGGTGATAAACTGCACAGTGTATTTAAAGAAACAATGAACAGCTGAAAGATGTTGCTTATAAGTAGGTAAAAGCAAGAACTATGGTGGGTTAGAAAGTGGCCCATAAGACAGTAAGATGTCAAGTCACGAGGGATTTACACATCCAAAAAGCAAGATGGGTTGGTGAGGTTTATGCATAGAAATTATATAGTCAGGTTATACAGGGAGCAGGACTTAAGGGTTGAAAAGGCGGGCAAAAGAATGCTGTTACAAGGCAGTTGTAACTCTTCTGAGAAATGATGATAAGGGCCTAAAATAATAAAAGCTATCACAAATGTGGACAAACAAAGTAAAGATACATTATTGCTGATTCAGACACCACACTTTGAGAACCAATAACCTATACAAAGGGTCACAGCAAATTTTTTCTGTAAAGGGCCAAGCAAAAAATATTTTAGGCTTTATGGACCCTTGAAGGTCTAAACTGCACTTCTTGGGGTTTGTTTTTAAAGTCTTTTTAAAATTAAAAGCCATTCTTAGTTTGTGAACTTTAACCAAAAAGAAAAAGGAAGCCACAAGCCAGACCTGAACATCATTAGCTGCTGATTCCTACTAAAATTCATTAAAAAGTGAAGGTTGGCCCTCCTGGTAGCACAGTGGATTAAAGAGCAGCACTAAGAAACTAAAGCCACTTCAGCATGAGTTTGACCCCCACCATGGAGGTGATCCACAGGGTGTGGCAGACCTCTCCTAACCCACCCACTGCTCCCCTCAGCAGTGTACTTCATCAGTCTGCCTGTTCTGCTCCCCACTCTGTCTCTGGTGAATCCTCTCACTGCCCCTGAACCTCTGGCCTGTACCCCAGTTCTGTATGCATAAATAAATCTTAAAAAAAAAAAAGTGAAGGTTAACCTTCTTGAGTTTAATTTCCATGAAGTACTATATGCAGATTTCTGTACTATTCACAGCCACTGGGCAGGAGTTTGATCCCTGGCTAGGGAGGTGACCCACATGGCCAGGCAGAGGCAGACAGACCTCTGCTGACCTGAATTCTCTCTCTCAATCTCTCTCACTCACTCACACACACACTGAACCTCTGGCCTGTACCCCAGTTCTTCTTTGCAAAAAAATCCCTGCCCAAGAGGTGATCCACATGGCCAGGCAGCCCTCTCCTGAAGCTCCCCGCTGCTACCCTCAGCAAAGTACTTCATCAATCTGCCTGTTCTGCTCCCCACTGTTTCTGGTGAATCCTCTCATATACCTCTGGCCTGTACCCCAGTTCTGTATGCATAAATAAATAAATCTTTTAAAAAAAAATACTCTAAAAAGAAGACTTGAAATACTTCTATAAAAAAACAAAAACAGAAAAAACACCCCCCAAAATTGGCAGATAAGCTGAAAACCGATCCTTCTTAACTCTTCAAAACAGAAAAAAAAGCCTAGTGATTTACAACCCCAAAAAAACTAGTATTTACGGGTAAATTTACTACAATTTCAATAATGCACTGATTCAAGAACAAACCCAGGAGTCAAGGGCTCCCAGTTCTCAGTTGCTGCTCTGCTTGGTATTGTCTTTGGCACATACTCACATGCTGAACAAGAAAAGCTTAACTGTCATTCTCAAGCTGTGAGAACTGATTAAATATTTATGAAGAATTTTAGGAGTACGAAGGAAGACCATTACATGTCATTCGTTTAATACAAAACTAGAGCTACATGTCAGGCTTGCAGATCCAATCATGATTTCTCTACATCTTCTAACACCTCTTACCACAACAAATCTTTAGTTAATCGGTGAAGTGCTTGTATGTAATGAGCTAGTTTAGCAATCTCAGAAATATGAATGTTTTCCAAATCTGTTTTCTCACAAACCAAGTCACTATCCAGTGCAACTATGGGCAACGGGAAACAGGATTTGACTGACAATAACCTTCAGTCTAGTTATTGATAAGCCAATACCAAATGACTCAAAACTATTGGGAATCACAGTAGAACTTTCTTTGTTAACTTACCAGAAATGTGGCTCCAGAAAACAATCGTCCTAACAAGAGCTTTACTAAAGGGAAAGTCCCTACACTTTCTTACATAAAGAAGTTGAATGCTTTTGACCGTGGCTACACTCGCTCAACAACTAAACTAACCCGTCAGGCAGTTCCAGCCCCGCTCGGGGCCGGGGTGACCACAAACGGGCGAGGCTGCTGGGGAAAAGTGCTGATGCTCTTTCCAGCGGCCCCTCGGAGAATGACAGTAACAATGAAAACACTGACAAAAGAGTTGCGAGGCCAACCCCTGAGCCTCTGCTGAGCCATTCCTCCACCCTGCCCCCAGCACACACAGCTGCAAATCTCGGGAAGAGCCCTCTCTCAGATCTCACGTGTGGAGACCGTGGCTCCGGTGTGGTCACGTACCACAGTGCACCCTCCACTCTCCCCAGAGCGCGGAGCACCGCAAGGGTGAGTGGGGTGTGCTACCTCTTTCTAGACGGCCAGAGGAAAGAAAGGGAACCACACTTCCTCTCCGGAGCCGGCGAGCCAAACCCGGCGCGCACGCCGGGCCGGGAGGAGTCCCCGCGCCGCCGGCGGGAGCCTGGCGGGGAAGGTCCCTCCCACGGCTGGCCGGGGGGGGCGGCCGGCTAGGCGCGGGGCTCGCCGTCCTCCCGGGGGTGGCAGCGGCCAGCCGCCCGCTGCCCGGGAGCCGGAGGCGAGACCGGCCGGCTCCGGTGCCCGAGCACGTTCTTTCCCGAGGGAGGGCGCCGGCAGCAGAGGCGTCAACTCTGCCTCTCGCCTAACTCCGGGCGAGCCGGAGGCGCCCGGCCCCGCGGCCGGTGGGATGCCGCCGGG
>NW_004567121.1:23689784-23690222 GCF_000260355.1 Condylura cristata | reverse complement strand
GGGGCCGGGGTCAGCGCGGCGGGCCGGCCGGCCCGGGGCCCTACCTGAGGCTGTGTACCAGCTCCCGGCGTGACTGGCTTCCCGGCAGACCACTCGGTTGGACATCTTGGTGCCTGTGCCGCCTATGGTGCACGAGGATGAATGAGGAGGCGGCGGCGGCGGCGGCAGGAGCGGCTCCGCGAGGGGACGAGACACCGCGGGCCCAGCCCAGGAGGAGGCGGCAGCGGGGAGGGGATCAGCCCGGCCCAGGAGGAGGAGGAAGAGGAGGAGGCGGCGGCCCAGGAGGAGGAGGAGGAGGAGGAGGAGGAGATGGCAGCCGGGGCGGTGGCGGCGGCAGCAACAATCACCACAAACTCCGGCGACCGCCGGAAGATGGGGCCCGCGGCGGCTTCACCGAAGCCCGGAATGCCCGGGCCCCCCGAGTCGCCGCTGCTCCCC
>NW_004567121.1:23686559-23689551 GCF_000260355.1 Condylura cristata | reverse complement strand
CCGGGCAGGCCACAAGGCATCTGGGGTCGGGCGGCCCCGCGAGGAGGCGGCGGCCGCCGCCGCTCCGCGCACACGAAAGCCCAGGGCCGGGGCCTGAACCGGGGAAGGCAGACCCGGAGAAGAGCCAACGCTTCCTTACTCGCCACTCTAACGGGTCCTGCCCACTGAGCATGCCCAGCAGCCGCTGCCAGGCCCGCCGAGGAATCTCAACGGGCACGCTCCGCTCTCCGGGGTTTAGCGGCAGCAGCGGCTGGGAGGGGGAGGGCGCGGGCAGTAGGACGCAGCCGCAGGGCAAGCCCCCTCCCCCAGCCAACTCCGGTAAACGGAGAGCACCGGGGCCCGCCGGGGCAGGCCGAGGAGAGGGAAGTCCAGCTTGCCACCCCCATCTTGCACCGGGTTCGCACCCCAAGGTTTCACTCCTAGGGACGCAAGTCTTTGGCCACGTTGGGAAGTTCATTTGTCGTAGTAGACACATGGTAGTGACCCTGTGCTCCTGCAAATGCCACTTTTGGCTTCTCAGGACCACCAGTGTAACATCGTTTCGTTACACTTCTGTAGGTGCGTGTCCTAACTTCCTAACTAAATTGTGCTATAGCCAGCCTCTATGCTCATCTCTAAAATGGGGAGAAGATACTCAAATCTAGAGGACTATGAGTTAATGAGCTTAAAGAGCTTGATAGTAGGCAGACGTTCTCAATTCTCATCTAGTAAAACCCCAGCCACTGTTCCATGTAAGCGTCAGGAACAAAGAAGTCCTTTAAAGTTCAAGAAGCAGGATGTCTTGAACCTCCAAGGAAATGAAGTAAACCATTATAAAATTGGGAAGAGGAAGAGAAAGTTGCATATCCTCATTGAAAAGTTTGGAGTTTAAAACCTTAAAACTGTTAATCCCTAATGGCATCTAAAGCAGACAATTGGCAGACAAATAATTAAGACTTCCTAGTGTCCTAATACACCTTAGAAAAAATAAGCTACTATCTTGGTTACGTTTCTCCTCCCACCTTTTTCAAATTTAAATCCCAAGGATTTTGTTAAGTGTCCAATGCTAATGTCTGCTCAATAAATGGAATATTTGTGATTTACACACCTTTCTACAGTTAAGCTAAAAATCTACACTGAACCTATTTATTTAGTTTTTAACCCTCTCACTTCACTATAGTCTGCCCAAATATGAAGATACTACGCAGCCAAGTAGCCAATTTAGAGAACGGCAAAAGGAGAACTGATGCTCTGATTCCATGGTATTCTTCCTGTAATCCACTATTCAATTCAATGAGGACTGATAAAATGGAAAGCTTTTCATTCTAATTTTAAAAAAGGAAACTTGCTATGGCTGATGTGAGATTCATAATACTGATATCTTTTAAACTTAAGTATTGCTAGTAACTTTTCAATGGTTAAAGAAAAAAAACAGGAGACATGGGATAAGATGGACTAAGAAAACTTCATATTTCAGGCCTCAAATAAGAAAACAATGAGTTCTGGCTATCACTCATCAGCTTCATGATCATGGACTGATTGGCTTTCTCATCAGGGGAATGCAAACAAGTAGTAGTGTCTAACTTAGTCTTGTTCTTTATTTTTATTCTTATTATTATCCTCTGATCCTAGTAAGGAGCATAGGGCTCAATCTGATTTAAAATACTTCCTCCCTATTAAAATGCTCAATGAAGCTTCTTCCCAAAAAAAAAAAAAAAAAGTTTTTCTCACTGGTCAAACTCAGCAAAGACCACAATGGCAAAAATGAAGATTGGAGGATCTTCTATTATCTCTAGAATGCCATCAACATAACACATTACTCCTATTCTTATTATTCAGGCTACCTTATTCAAGAATAGACTCTTGAAAGAATTAAATTGAAATTATTCATTTACCCAGGTCACCTAAATTAAGGGAGAGCTATATAATGCAAAATACTTTGTATCCCAGGAGAAGTCTGTTTGACAACACTGCACAATTTCCATGTTACCATTAATAATTTCCATTACAGTCACCAGCAATTTGGGTTTGACACAGCATAAACATCATTCGTAATAAAGAGCAAGGAGGGAATGGAGTCATTAATGGAGACTTTATGAAGCACAGACTTCAATAAAAAAGAATTCACCACTAGTCCCAGAACCCAACATTAAAAACCCAACATGTGTCATATATTCACCCCTAACAGTCTGGACTAGCATATGACTAAAACAACCAAAATGGTCATCAATGAGACCTGTTAAATTAGGATGTATCCACACATATGCATCCATTAAAAGGACCAAGAGAGTACTATATAATGGTATGGAAAGAGCTCAGACAAAAAGTGAACTGCAGAACAATGTGTAAAATATGATACCATTTACATAATTATATTGTAACATACCTGCATATACACAGAATACTTCTACAAGGAAACTAGTAACAAACTGAGTAGCTACAGCATTAAGTATGACCAAAACATTTTTTTCCAAAGTACATCTTTATGTGTATCTTTTTAACTTCTGCTATAAATAGACACACAACCTGAACCTCCCAAAAAAAAATAGTCTTTAGGCTTGACAATTGGAATCAACAAGGAAATATTAAACTAGGCACTTTTAATGTAAATATTAAAATGTTCATTAAACATTAAAAAGTTACTGATCCATAGCTCAAAGCTTGAGGAGTTCCCTAATATTTTTCTGTTTATCAGAAAAATATTCTATAATGATACCAAGGATTTCGAATAAATCAAGAGAGAAGAGGTTAGCATAAAGATGCTTTTTTTTATTTCAGTTAAAACTAGTGCTCTAACCTAGTATCTATCAGTAAACTTTGTCCTTTCTTTAGAAACAATACATTGTAACATTATACACTATATACCGCACATTGAGCCAGACACTTTAGTGATTTCTCTAAGATGAAAATTTTTCGTTTCCAATTTTTCTGAATGAAATGTTGCAGTTTTTTTTTTGTTTGTTTTTTAATGTATTATATTTAGGGCCCTCCCCGGTGGCTCAAAGGGTTAGGA
>NW_004567121.1:23684299-23685954 GCF_000260355.1 Condylura cristata | reverse complement strand
AACCCGCTGCACCAAGGAAAGCCAAGGTTTAAAGCTTTTTTAAAAAGCTGACAAGTTGCTATGTTTTAAGAAAATTCTTATTATTGGACTCCACCTCTGACCTCTGATAACCTATTTTCCACTATTATTTCCCCAATACAGAAATGTTTAAGTGGGTTCTCAGTGATAGCCATTTTGTGGAATCCAGTCCAAGGAAATATATAGCTACAGTTCTTGCTGCTACTCCTACAATGCTATCAATGTTTTTAAGAAGTTAATAAATCTTCAGATTTCACCCTTTACCTTAAAATGAGATTTAAACAAAGTTTTAATATTTTTCCTGTAAGCTCACCAGAATTAAGTGATCTCCTTTGATTCAATTTTTTTTTTCTATACAGGGTCATTATCATCTACGTTTCTATTCCTGATTTCCTCTATAGCTTTTCCCACTCATTCACCTACCAATATAATTTAAAAATTCACTCTGTAGGATACAGTTCTTTTGCTCTATTTCTCTATTTGTATACTAAATAGTATCTTCCCCATTAAGTGGTCCAAGGGTAGAAATTGTGTTGCCAGATACAAATATAGAAGCTTTATCAACTGACTTCTATTTAACCAATCTACTGTACTAAGCAGTGTCACCATTTCCATTGTGGGCACAACAATGCCCACAAAGCTGCTACCTAGACTTTTTAGGAAACTCTCCCACAAACAATATCACACTGTCCTCTGTTTTTGTACCTGTCTAACAAGGGTCAGTTGTCTTCCCCAAACTATAAAATCCAGTTGTACCTAGTGCAACTGGTACTGGCATTACATGATTTAATTAGTTGTTACAGAAGCCAATCAAATACATATATGAAAGGTGCTTATAAAGAATTAGGTGAAATGTTTTGGAAAGACAAACTGTCAAGCTAGTCAGATGTCTGTAGGCTAAAGACTAAAATGGAAGTGTGGGATACTATAAATTACTTCATAAATATCTAAAATCTATTTTTTAAAGATTTTTAAAATTTATTTTGCATTGAAGAACTGGGGTATAGGCCAGAGGTGTGGGGCAGGGGGCTGTGAGAGGATTCACTAGAGACAGAATGGAAAGATCAGGTCTTTCCATAGATCTACTGAAACATGTTGCTGACGGAAGTAGCAGGCCAGTCAGGAGAGGTCTGCTGCACCATGTGGGTTAGCTCTCTAGCCACAGAGGCTGGTGATAGCTTGATAGCACTGACATTTTAACCCCTAAACCACCAGAAAGGCTCAAATATCTAAAATCTTATTCTACTTTCATCAGAAAGCCTAAAATTGAAATTTGTAGTCCATGCACTGTAAAAGTGTTTGAGAATGACACAGAATTCTAAACAAAGAACTCATGCCCCAAGAGAAGACTGAACTGAAAATATCAACAGATTAACTTTTCAAATGTTCAAAGTACAGTTATGATACCTACTAAGACTTAGTTTTTTAGCTATCTGCCAGATAAGGAGGCTTCTACTATACACACATAAAGGCAGGCTTATTGTTCCCCTAAAGAAAACTTAACATTACAGCAGAGTTGAGAAATACTACATTAGGAGAGAGAATATAACATTATGCCATACTTGAATCATTGCTCCAAACTTACTTCTCTTACAACTCTGAGCAAAATAACCAAATCTCACTTTCCTCATCTAAAA
>NW_004567121.1:23676968-23678419 GCF_000260355.1 Condylura cristata | reverse complement strand
TAAATGAGTTAACAACAAAAAAGTCCATGACTTAATTTTATTTTGTAAAAGATGAGGGAAAAAACGTAAGTAACATACCTAAATATACCATGGTTTCCAGCAACACTTCCTGCAGCTATGTCAGGTAATTATTCTAGTTTTACTTAAGGTTTTTTTTCTATCTAATTCAATCTAATTCCCTATACTTAATGTATATAATAATTATTTATTGCTCATGGGTTAAGAAGTTTATTGTTCATAAATTTCAACAGACAAGACCCATATCTGACAAAAACTCATCAGTTACACATTTCAATGCCTTCAATAAGAAACAGCAATGCCTAAGCAACACCAGTAGATCTTATAATAGGCCAAATCCTCTCATTTATTTCATTCAAACATGTACTGAATATCTACAATATGCCAATGCATTTTCATGAGAATATCTTCTTTTGGTACCCTTCAAAAGAAAAATTGGACATACAATATCTGCTCATAACACTGAGTAGCAGTGATTTAGTTGACTGACTTAAGCAAAAATTTTGAGTTAATCTAAAACAATATATACCCAAATTATCACCAAAAATAACTAAGTTCTTAACGGTGTATAAGTAAGATAAAATAAGGGGGAAGAGAATGAGGCAATCCTTGATTGTAAAAGCTTAATATTTCCTGCTGGAAAACATACAGGATCCAATGCAGAGTGAGGGTGCCCGAGAAAACCAGCAAGCTACCTGAGTTGAAAAGATAACTAGAATGTGCTGGCAGAATACTTAAGAGACACAGAAAGAGAGGTTCTTAAAGAGGTTCTTACAATTCTGAAGCTAAACACTTAATGCATTAGTGGGAGGTAACTACCCACAAGGGGGGGGGGCGGGGTGGAGAACACCTGAAGCTCACACAAAACCAGGAACCAGGAATATTTCATGTTCCTGTTACTCAGAATGGAAAAACCTCACAATATAAGCAGCATCAAATAAAATACACAAAAGGAAGAACTAGACCTAAACTAAAGGCTGGTTTTGGTTCTACCTAGCAAAGCTTTTAGCTCAAAAAGAAACCTCAACAGAATCGAATTGTTCCAAAGTAACTTAAATGCATCTTAAAACAAGTTCAGACATGTATAAATAAATACAAGTATAACCAGTACTCAACAAGGTAAAATTCACAATGTCCAGCCTCAAATAAAAAATTATCAGGCAGGTAAAAAACATAATGTCCAAAACAAGGAGATAAATCTATCCACACAAACAGAAGGGTCGTCCCTGGTGATGCAATGAGTTAAAGCACAGCACTGTGAAGCTATCCAGACACTGCAGCACAGACTTGGATTCCTGGCCAAGGGATGACTCACATGCTGTTGCAGACCTCTCCTGATCTGCCTACTGTTCCCCTCTGCAGTGTATTTCAGTATATCTGCCTGTTCTGCTCCCCATTCTATCTCTGGTGGATCCTCTCACCCTCACCCCCCA
>NW_004567121.1:23658862-23675593 GCF_000260355.1 Condylura cristata | reverse complement strand
ATTGGCTACCACTTTCGTTTTTAATAAAACACACAAATCTCCTCCAGGAAGTATCTATTTTCCTAACCAAGACTAGCCAGCACTGATTAACTCAACTGTGCCAGCATTTATTCTTTGATTTACAAAGTAACTTCTATTTTTAGGCAGTAACTTGGCCATTACAAGAAAAACCTCTATAAAAAATATACCTTCTAGGAGCCTCTCTGTGCAAGGGGTTAAACAGCAGCACTGTGGGGCTGTCAGCCACCAGTGCAGCATGGGTTTGATACCAGCCTGCATGGCGTGGCAGACCTCTCCTGTCTCGCCCACTGCTCCCCTCAGCAGTGTATCTGCCTATTCTGCTCCCCACTCTGTCTCTGGTGAGTCCTCTCACCCCCTGTACCTCTGGCTTGTACCCCAGTTCTTATATATGTAAATTAATAAATATATTTTTAAAAATACACCTTCTAGGGCCCTCCCTGGTGGCACAGCAGGTTAAAGCACAGCACTCAGAAGCTAAAACCACTTCCACAAGAGTTTGATCCCCGCCTGCCAGGAGGTGATCCACATGGCATGGCAGACCTCTCCTGACCCGCCCGCTGTTCCCCACTCTCTCTGGTGAAGCCTCTCACGGCCCCTGCACCTCTGGCCTGTACCCCAGTTCTGTATGCACAAATAAATAAATCTTAAAAAAAAAAAGAAAATACACCTTCTAGACATTTTCCCAAAGACATACAAATGGCCAGCAAGTATATGAAAAGGTGCTCAACATCACTAATCATCATAAAAAAGACAAATCAAAACCATAGCAAGCTATCACCTGTTAGAATAGCAATTATCTAAAAGGCAAGTGTCAGCATGAATATGGAGAAAAGGGAGTACTGTGCACTGCCAATGAGAATATAAATTGGTGCAGCCACTATGGAAAACAGTATGAAGGTTCCTCAAAAAATTATAAATAAAGCTATCACATGAGCCAGCAATTTCATTTCTAGTTACAAAGAAAATGCAAACTCAAAAAATTTATGCAGGCTTTATGCAGGTGGCACAACGGGTCAAAGCGGAGCACTATGAAGCTATCATAGCCACTGTAATACAAGTTTGCTCCCTGGCTAAGGAGGTGACCCACTGGGAGGTGGGTCAGGGAAGTGACAGACTTCTCCTGACCCACCTGCTGCTCCCCTCAGCAGTGTTTTTCAGTATATCTGTGTGTTCTGCTCCCCACTCTGTCTCTAGTGAATACTCTCAACCCTAGCACCTCTAGCCTGTATCCTGTCTTGCCCACTGCTCCCTTCAGCAGTGTTATCTGCTGTGTAGGCATAAATAATAAATAAATCGTTTTTTAAAAAAATTTATGTGTCCCTGTGTTCATTGCAACATCACCTGCATGATCCAAAACATGGAGACAACTTCAGTGTCCACTAAAGAATAAAGAAAAAGTGAGACACACACACTCATTTTTACATGATGGAATATTATTATTCACTCATTAAAAAAAATGGAATCTTGACATTTGTAGCAACATAGCTGGACCCTAGGGCCTTATGTTAAATAAAATAAGTCAGAGAAAGACAAATACTATATATTGGTCATGTAAAACCTAAAAAAAAAATTAAGCTCACAGGTATAGAAAGAAAAACATTGGTGATAGACAGATGAAATTGTGGGGTTTAGGGAGAAATTGATGACTGGAATCAAATGGCACAAACTTCCAATCATAAAATAAGTAAGGGAAAGTAATATACAGCATAGCAACTTTAGTTAGTAATATTTCATTGCTTATTTGAAAGTTGCTAAGAGTAGATCTTAAAAGTAAGAGAATTTTAACTAAGAAGGGATATTAACTAGACTTGACTTAGTGCAATTATTTAGCAACATATACAAATAAAGAATTGCTATGCTCTACATCAAAAACTAATATGTCAATTATACTTTAATTTTTAAAAATTGCCTGTAAAGCCTTGTCATATTGTTTTTACTTGTACTCTCAGAATTCAGACTTAAACAAAGACAGTGTTTGCTTACAAAAAAATAACGCCTACAAAGCAGTATTACTGTATGTATTATGCCTTGAGATGGCATCTACTAACTACTGAACTCTACAATAAATGTTTGCTCTACCAGTACACTATTCTACTACCAACAATGGATTTTTTTTTTAATTTTTTTTATTTGTGTATATAAGAACTAGAGTACAGGCCAGAGATGAGGGATGGGGTGAGAGGATTCATTAGAGACCGAGTAGGGAGCAGAACAGGCAAATACACTGATAAGTAGAGCAGCAAGCTAGACAGAAGTCTGCTGTGCCGTGTGGGTCAGCTTCCTGACTGGGGATCGAACTCATGCTGAAGTGGCTGCTGATAGCTTCATAGCCTGCCACCTAATCCCTTGCACGACCGGGAAGGGGGGGGGCTTAATAATTTTTTAATGTAGTTTTTCCAAAACAACACCCCGGCAAACACAAGAATAGTCACCAAAGAAAAAGATTCTCCCAGTCTCCATTAGTAATGTAGTTTCTATTAATCACTTTCAGATAAAACGACTCTGAATTAATTTGTATGCATAAATACCACAAAGGATTAGTACGGCTAACTGAACTACCCATAATTTTATACTCTGGTTCTTCGTGATAAAGTCTTTCCTTAAGCAAGACCACCTACTAAAAATGGATCCCAAGTTTTCTCTAGCTATCAAAAACACTTTCAAATAAGGCACAGGAACTAGACGAGTTACCTCAACGTTGTCCGTGAGACCGTACTCAGAGTGAGGATTTTCTGCAACCTAGAAAACAAAACACAGGTCACGGAGACGTCAATCAGCCACTCTTTTCCGCTGCACACCGCCACCCTGAACCCAGGGCCTCATGGTACCTGCGTCTGTCCCTCCAGCATCTGCTCTGGTTCCATGGCGCACCCTGCAAGTCACAGTCTCCGATCCCAGTCTTGGAAAACAAGAAGAACTGTGAGTAACCCGGGAGATTTCAACACGAAAACGCCAGGATGGAGTCCAGCCCAGCCCCCGACCCCGCCCCTCACCCCCACCTGGGCGCGGAAGCACCCGGAGCGGTAGAGAAGCAAGGTGGGACAGTCCAAGACCAGGCGCCCGCATCAGGTCCGGAAGCTCCGCGGTAATCCCAAGAACCTAGAAGAAGTGGGGAAAGGAGGAAAGGGAGCTGATTACCCGCGCCCAAGCCGTTTGTTCCTAAGAGCCCTGCACCGCGCCACCAACTCCCAGCACAAACCGCTTCGGCCGTAAGTGACGGATGTCGCACGATTGCCGCGCCTGCGCAGAACTCCCCAGCGGCCGGGGCGGGGACTCTGGCCCGCGTGGTGCCGGTGTTGCTCTCCGCAATCCGCCGGGTGTCCTGGCAAAGGTGAGGCCGAGAGAGAAGAGTTCCTCAACCCGACCACCCAGGGCGAGCGCCACCGAACCTGCAAACCCGGCCCAGCTAGGGGGGCTTAAGCCTGGCCGGCCCGCAATCTACCTGAAAGCTTCTGCCCAGCCTCTTCCTCGCTGAACCAAACCACTACTTCGCCGAGTGGTGCTTATCAAAAATTCACGGATCCATACTGACCTATCTACGAAAGACTGTCCAGTACACTTGTTGTTACTCTTTGGCTTTAGCTAATTGAAGTCAAAGGTGGGGAAAGCAGTGTTTTGGGGTGTCATAATAAGCCTTTATTAAAGCCTTTCAATATGTGAGTGTCTTGTTAGTGCTACTTAAGTTTGTATCAAGATTACCAATATGCAACCGGCTTTCCAAATAGAGATACTATTATATTTGTAAAAAAAAAAAAAAAAAAAAGGATTATTTTCCTCCTATGTGCTCCTATGTGTAATTGTAAATATCAAACAAGATCGTTATTTTCAACTTAAATTCCACTGTTATAATGTGAATATAAGTAATACACATTAAGTTCTTGCTTTGACTCAAGTTGTAGCTACACTTTACAATAAGAAATGTGAAAAATTCGTATCAAGTTGGACACTAAATTAGCTTAATCACATTAAAGTCGTGGCTGAAAATCTAGAAATATATATTTATTCTAAAGTTACTGTTTTAGAAACGTAGACTAAAATTTCATTTTGCAACTCTGTAAAAACTGTATGGATAAAAATCTAAAGTAAAATTTGTTCAGGAGCTAAACTTAGACCACGTGTTAAAATTCGTATTTCATAATGTATACTTGATTAGTTTTGTGATTGGTACTGCAACCTTATGACACTGAGGGTTTTTCATGTAAGACTAAAGCAAAGATGTAGATGTTTGTCAACAAAATATAGAAATTAACTAGTATATATATTAACTCATCAAGATTGGGTGCTCTTCTGAAGTAAAAATAAAAAAAAAAGTATAACCAGAGAAAAATTGGGAAAACATGAGAATTGAATAGTTATGTGCACCGTTATATTGTCATATATCCATAAATTTACCAGTACATAGCAGGCATTCAATAAGTATTTCCAAATTCCAGGAAGTAATTAAATGCTCCTAATTTACACTTTGTGAATACTGAGTCTCAGTAAAGTAGGAAGCTGGGCCATGAGCTCCTTCAGAGCAGGGACTTTGTCTTTTATATTTCACACAGTGGTATATCAAAGGTGAAAAATATATGTTGAGTTGAATCATGCTAATAATTGCTTATTTTATTTATTTATGTATACAAGAGTTGGGGTGTAGGCCAGAGGTGTCAGGAGTGAGAGGATTCACAAAAACAGCGTTGGGAGCAGAACAGGCAGATCCTCTGAAATACACTGCTGAGGGGAGCAGCAGGCAAGACAGGAGAGGTCTGATGTGCCCTGTGAGTTATCTCCCTGGCCAAGGATCTAACTCCTGCTGCAGTTGCTGCCAATAGCATGATAGTGCTGAGACTTAACCCCTTGCAATGCCAGGGAGGTCCCTGAAAATTGGGAATTAATACATACACCAGGGAAGAAAAAAAAAATGGTTATTGAAGGAAACAACTGAACAATTTAACTGTCAGCCAGGTTCCTCTCATTTTAGAGAGAAGTTATTAATGTGATTTACCAAAAAGTTTCACTAAAAGTTTTACATGGGAAACTTGTTGGAAGATTCAGAGAGCATGTCATATCTGCAAATAAATGGGCAAAAATAAAAACGAAAACAGCTAGAAATGAGATAAAAGATTTAGCAGATTAGTAATAGAAAACAAGTTAACTGAAGATAGCACAGAATGCTGACATTTGATATTGTCCTGGGAACAATAATTATGATAGAAATTTGCCATAATGTATATTATAGAGAAGGATAAATTTAAAGAGAAGACCACTTAATTTTTATTTAGATTTGCAGCAAAATTTTGTCAGGATTGCTCTCATCTTCTGCTGTTGTGTCCTTCATTACATTATTTATCTCATCCTGCCTTATATTTTGTTTATGGTTAAACACAGATATTTGAGTACTTTGATGACAAAAATCATGTACTCATCTATTTGTTTTGTATATTTAGTAAATATTTTCCCAAAGAAATAATTTTAAATGGAAAGCGAGTGCTTGCACCAAAGAATTACTCCTAGACTTCCTGTCGTGGGTTTTTAGAGAGATAGTAGTTATAGATTCTAGAGCTAGAATTCTAGAATCTGGAATAATAAAGAAAACAGTTCTTTACCCCCTTTTTATAAACTTGGTGCAAATTTCATTTATAAAATATTAACCTACTAGACAGGCAGTACCTATTTAGGGATGATAGTATATGTAGGGGTCTCCCTAGTAGTGCAGAGGTTAAAGTCTCAGCGCTAGCAAACTGTCACCAGCCACTTGCAACACCAGGAGTTAGATCCTGGCTAGGGAGCTAACCCTATTTTCTTAACTAAAAGCATGATTTTTTTTTTAGGGTCAAAATATTTAGATAATTTTTCTTTACTTGAAAAATATATCAATTGTTTATTGTATGTAACACATACAATATTCAGGAAGAATATTTGTGTGAGTAATGAATCTCATAGCCTTAAAAAAAAAATCTTCATTCCTCAAACTGCTTAACATGGAGTTTCCCTATGACCCATCAATCCCACTCCTAGGTATCTACCAAAAGACACAAAAACACTGATTGCACCCCATGTTTATTGCTGTTTTATTTACAATTGGAAAAACATGGAAGCAGCCCAAATGCCCAAAAGTAGATGACTGGATAAAAAAGATGTGGTACACCCCATGTTTATTGCTGCTTTATTTACAATTGGAAAAACATGGAAGCAGCCCAAATGCCCAAAAGTAGATGACTGGATTAGAAAGATGTGGTACATATATACAATGGAATATTACTCAGCAACCAAAAAAGAGAAACACATGTCTTTTGCAGCAACTTGGATGGAGCTGGAAAAGATCATGCTTAGTGAGATAAGCCAGAAAGAGAAAGAAAAATACCGGGTGGTTTCACTCATAGCAGGAGTATAATGGACCAGGCGAGAAAATAACAAAAATAATGAACAACCATATACCAGAGACATTTTGTGGGGGTGGAGTGGGGAATGGGATCAAAAAGGGGGGGGGGGGTGCACGGCACTATGGTGATGGTACATTGGTGACTTGGAGATGGAAAACCCGCGGGAATTACAATTGAGATGAAAAAATGCACAAAATGATGTAAAAATAAACTTTGTAATAAAAAAAAAAAGACGTGGTACATATATACAATGGAATATTACTCAGCAACCAAAAGAGAGAAACACATGTCTTTTGCAGCAACTTGGATGGAGCTGGAAAAGATCATGCTTAGTGAGATAAGCCAGAAAGAGAAAGAAAAATACCATAGCAGGAGTATAATGGACCAGGATAGAAAATAATAAGAATAATGAACAGCCATATACCAGAGACATTTTGTGGGGGTGGAGTGGGGAATGGGATCAAAAACGGGGGGGGGGGTGCACGGCACTATGGTGATGGTACATTGGTGACTTGGAGATGGAAAACCCGCGGGAATTACAATTGAGATGAAAAAATATATACAAAATGATGTAAAAATAAACTGTTAAAAAAAATCTTCAAGTTTATTCCTCTCTACATCCTAGCATTCATGGTGAGTGTATAGAAAAAAGTTAACAGCAGGCCTGTAACTTGCTATCCATAGAAAACCTGTTCACATGGTGGTATAGTGTCTGGGAACTTAAATGATAAACAGTTCCCTAGACTGATACAAAATTTCCCATAAATGATGAGAGTGACTCATCATGCCTAAACTGTTCATGCAAACGATGTATGTTAAGCACTTACTTTCCTTCTAGGAGTCTGCAATTTTAGTATTAGGGTGCCTTCATGAGCAGCCCCAATTAAAAACCCCAGCACTTAATTTCTTATGTGTTCTTACAAGTTTATTGGATACACTTCACTTATTAGAATACATTGCTGGAGGAACTAAGTATGTCTTGTGAGACTCCACTAGATGACTTTTGGAAACTTACATCTGGTTTCCACCAGTCTATTCCTTTTACTAATTATGGTTTGTATCTTTTTGCAGCAATAAATCATAGCTTAATTATATCACTGGACCTGGAAGTGATCTTGGTGATTTCATCCTTGCCCTAATAGTGTGTATTCTATTTCAACTAGATCAGGTATATACCTCATATATGTCCATACATATATGTGTGATACAATTAAATGACAGTAAAAATTAGCTGATTAAAAGTTGAGATTAATAATATGGATCATAAATTCTGAAGGGGTTCAAATGAGATTGAGATAAATGCAAGTAGATACATTTGGAACACTCCCACCACCAAATCACCCACAGTTCTCCAAAAAAAATGTTTTTGAAACAATTCAGGAGAAAGCAGAATTCTGAATTTTATATTAAGTACTAAATACTTCATATAAAGACTAAGTACTCAAGCAAAGTTGATAGGATGGGGAACATGATATGGACTAAAACACTAACAGCATAAGTAAATGGAGAAACTCAGGTAGTTTTAGAAGAATATAGGAATTGAGCTTATCTGACAAGATGGGAGGAGGGTTCTCAAGGATAAAGACTTTCTGAAACCACTGCAGTTAGTAGAAACCACCTTTGAAAACAGACAATTACTTTTGTATGTTCCAACAGTCACATGACAGTAACAACTTCTATTGTTCTGCTTTCATGATTGCTAGAGAAAACATGCCCTGACCACCATAAATACAGAAATATAATATTAGACCTAAGTACTTTGTTTACAGTGTTGCTTGAATATACCCAATGATATTCTAGATTGCCGTTCTCGGATCCTTTAAAACTCTATATTAACTGCTTATGTTTATGCTTCCACAGCATCTTAGCTTTAAAAATCAAGTTGAGCAGGTTAGGTCACAGCTTATACTCTCACACCTACTACTATTTCAAAACCATGAGCTCATTCAGACTTTCACCACTAACAATTCCTCTGTACACTAGGGAATCTCAAACTGGTATCTCAATTCTGTTCTGGTTTGTTTTAAATTTTGAGCTAATATCACCAAGCAAAAAGGTTTCATATAAAATTCAGAATTCTGCTTTCCCTTGAAATGTTTCAAAACCCCCCCTTTTTTTTTTTTTTGAAGAACTGTGGGTGGTTTGGTGGTGGGAGTACAGACCTGAGGGCAGAGATCCTATTCAGTCAAAACACTAACAAGGATGTAAATTGATGATACTTTACTTAAAAAATAAAATAAAAATCTGGCAACAGTAGGACACACATTCTTGAAACAGAAAAATTATCTGGAGCTGACTAGTAGGCATCCCATTTAACTAGGTGTGCCACAAAGTGGACTCAATACAGGGAAATGGTTAATGTTCACAATTATGTATTTGCTTAATAACACATTCATAGTATAATAATCCTCTAAGTGTTACTGCACTCCTACCATCCCTCCCCATGAATCATGTGTTTCATTTGTTTCTCTATGGAGTATCCTGCCTTTCTCCAAATTAATCATATCCTCTCTTGGCTCTAGGTAGGCCATTTTATTTCACTTACTAGTTTTTAATTGAGAAGACATCCTAAATACCTGTCTTTGATCCCTACCTCAAATCAGCAACATCTCTCATTCTGAAGATAGGTGTTCCTTAGAAAGCAAGGAGGGTTGATATATCCAAAAACTATTTGGTAGTAGGCACTTTGGAAAAAAAAAAAAAGAAACCTAAAGTGATAAAGTAACGGAATGTCCTGGATTAGCTAGCACAGTACTCAGCTCCTCTTTTTTGTCCTGGTGAAACTGGCCCAGATTCCACTCAAGATTAACTTTCCTGCAAGTTCTTACCATCTGAAAACTGGGAGTCTGTCTTACTGTAGCTTAAGTGGCTAAATTTAGGATCTTAGTCCAGATTACAAGGATAGGGTAACATCTAGTGACTACTTCTCTTGACACAAATTTAGGAAAATGTTAATATAGAAAGCTAGTTTAACTGGGATATATTTCCAAGAGACAGAAGATATGAATTGAGAGTGTTATTTTTTTAAAGATTTATTTATTTATGCATACAAGAACTGGGGTACAGACAGGCCAGAGGTGCAGAGGCAGAGACAGAGACAAAATGGGGAGCAGAACAGGCAGACTGACTGAAACACAGTGTTGAAGGGAGCAGCAGGAAAGGAAAGGCCTGCATCACCATATATTTCAACTCCCTGGCCAGGGATGGAACTGCTGCAGATAGCCTGATAGTGCTGACACTTAACCTCCTGAGCCACCAGGGAAGCCCTAAGAGTGCTAAAATCTGAGAACCCACTATAGTCCTCAATCCCAAGTGGCACTGTAGGTGTAAAAGACAAAAACAAATAAAATTAATTTTTTAGGTATTATGTTGGAGGTTGTTTTTTCCTTTTGGAGGTTTTAGTTGTATATTTCACTTTGCAATTTAACCCACCCATTATAAAGAGGAGTTAGCTAGTTAAAAAATTTGTGCCCTAGTAAGTGACAGAACCAGAATAACAACACCAGTCTCTCTCTCAAATTCACATTTACCATACCAAAAAAATAAAGCCAACTGTGTAGAAAGCCATAGTTAATGTTAAACATAACTTGGTAACAGATGCTTAGCAAGTGGAAAGCCAGGAATCAGAAATCCAACACTTGAATGAACGGCCATTGTGTTGCAGGGGCTAAAGGTTTATTTAATAATGAATAAATATAAAGAGATGATGTAAAAATATTTTTTTGAAGCCTATATTTTTACCTTAGGTCATTAATATGTAATTTGTGATTGCCAAGTGGCCCAACCACATGGCATAGCAGACCTCTTCTATCTTTCCTGCTGCTTCCCTCAGCAGTGTGTTTCAGTAGCTCCCTACTCTGTCTCTGATGTTTCTACTCAGCTATGTAAAAACAAAAAAGATAAAATCTTGCTATTTGGGACATGTATGATGCTAAGTGAAATAACTCAGAAGGAGAAAGACAAATGTCAGATGATAGAGTAGAATATAGATAAACAAAAGAAAGGAACAGAAAACGAAAACAAAATAAATAAATCTATCTGTAAAACTGAAGCTAACAGAGGGGAAAGGTGCATAATGAGGAGGGGATCCAATGCGCTGTGGTGGATTAGGGGTGCTTTGTTGATGGACACCAGTATTGTAACATATATCTGAAGAGTTTGTAATACCAAACTATTTACAATGTTGCAGATCATTTTTACCTCAATAAAAATAATATATAATAATAATAATATAATAATAAGAAACAACTAAGGTTTTTATGACACAGCAAAATGTTTGGGAAACACTCTTAGATAAGGGATGCATCTTAAACTTCAATCTAAATGAGGTAAATGGATATTCTGCATATATTACTGTTTCAACTAATTCACAGATACCCACATTAATCTTTATATATATGTGTGTGTGTGTGTGTATGTACCACCCTTTGTAATGTGACTTCGTCTCTTCTCCATCAAGATGCAGAATTTATTTTCCATAAACAAACTACACTGACATTGGCCCCATGTTCTGTTTCAACAACAGAATGAAGCAGAAATGACATTGTGCTATTTGGGAGTTTGGAATTCAAGAAGCCTCGTAACTTTAACTCATGATCTCTTGGTAACCAGAAGCTATGTAAAGAAGCCTGTGATCATTATCTTGGCATAGAAACACATTCCAGCCAGTAACCACCACCAGCACTTGGAGGATGATCGCTAGCTCCCCCAGCCTCAATCAAACCATCAGATGATTACATGCATGTGAATCAATCTAGGCAAGGTCAGCATAAGAACCACCCAGCTGAACTAGTCCAAACTGTTACTCATAGAATTGCTGAGTAAATAACTCACTGTTATCTTAAGTAACTAAATTTTGGAGTGGCTTATTATGCAAAACAAGGTTGTAATAAATATAGTAAGGATTATTACAAGATTTGAAAATCAATCATTGGGTTTGAATTGGTTTTCAAATTACTAGTATTTACTAAATGAGTACCATATCAGGGGATTTAAGGTAGGTGCAGAAAGTGAGCCAAAATTTGTCAAGTCTGACCACTGCCCTTCAGATACATTAATAATCTATATCAGCAGGTGGTAAAGTATTTAACTATCATGTAAGATGATATATTAGAAGAGGCATAGAATGAAACAACTACATTGTCATAGAAATTAAAAAAATGGATTTCTGTTAAAGGTGATACAGAGGGTTTTATCAATAAGGTAACATTAGAGTTAAGCCTTGCAGTACTTCGACAGTATAGGAGAGATGTGAAGCCATACTAGGTGACAGAAAAAGTCAGAATCATAATAATCCTGGCAAAGGGGAATGAACACTCAGAAAACTGCCAGCAGTTCATTTTAGTTGGATTGTGGTATGTGCATAGATGTTGAAGAATCAATTCTTCAACTAATGTCAAGCAGCAGCATTAATTTCAGGTACTGCCTACTATTCTGTTATTGTGTAATAATGTGAAAGTGGAGCCATAGATGTAGAAGTTGAGTCCCAGTTCAAAATCACAGGAAGTGGTGGAACAGGGATTTGAATGTAATCAGTCTGATTCCAGACCCACTCTACTATTTGGCCATAGCTTGGTCAAGTTAAAAAGTTAGTTACATTAAAAAAAAAAAAAAAGATGTGGAGGGGTGGGCCCAATCTATGGTACAAAAGCTTAAGGTGCAGCACTGTGAAGCTATCCACAGCCATTGCAGCAGAAGTTGGATCCCCAGCCAGGGAGGTGACCCACATGGTGCAGCAGACCTCTCCTGACCCATGCACTGCTCCCCTCAGCAGTGTACTTTGTTAGTCTGCTTGTTCTGCTCCCCACTCTGTCTCTGGTGAATTCTTTCACCTCCTCCACCTCTGCCCTGACCCCAATTCTTATATGCATAAATAAATAATAATAATAAAAAGAATATATGCAGTGGTCCTCCCTTGTGGCATAGGAGTTAATTTTCGCGCTGTCACCTCTATGGCCTGAGTTTGATCCCTGGCCAAGTAGCTAACTTACATATGGTGCAGCAGACCTCTCCTGTCTTGTCTGCTGCTCCCCTCAGCAGTGTATTTCAGTTAATTCATTGGTTCTGCTCCCCACTCTGTCTCTTGTAAATCCTTTCGTCTTCCTACCACCTGACCCCACACCTTGGGTCTATACCCCAGTTATTGTATGCATAAATTAATAAATCCTTTTTTAAAAATTAAATGTGCTGCAAAAGAGTGTATTTTAGAAAGAGAATCCTGAATAAATAAGCTTAGAGACATAAAAATGGAAGGGAGCAGGAAAATAGGGAGCAGCTCATTTCTTCTTTTTTTAATTAAAAAAAAAGTAGTTATTCATTTATTTATTTATACTTACAAGATTGGGGTGTAAGCCAGAGGTGCAGGAAGTGCAAACACTCACCAGAGATAGAGTGGCCGTTCAGAACAGGCAGACTACTGAAATACACTGCTGAGGGTAGCAGGGGGGAGACAGGAAAGGTCTGCTGTGCCTGTGCTCCCTGGCCAGGGATTGAACTCATGCTGTTGTGGCTAGCCATGGCTTGATAGCACTGAGACTAGGGAGGGTTGGGAGTAGGTCTATTTTGCAATAGCCTATGATATTTGTAGGGGGGTAGTGGTGGATAATATTAAAGTTGGCTAGAATGTGGAAATTCTTGGAAACTGCCACGAAACATTTGTAACCACACATATCAATAATGAAGCCTCTGTGTCAATTAGATTTTATTTGTTTTAGGCAACAAGAAACAATTATGACTAATTCAAGGAAAAAGACAAAGTAGAGAGGAAAAAGATACGGAGATAGATGAAGAAAGACTGGAGAGGAGAGAGAGAAACAGAAAGAGGATATAGAGGACAGCTTATTGGATAAGTTACATCAAGAGACTAGTTCAGGAAACTGGCAGCTCTGAATAAGGTGAATGAACAGACTAGCTCTTTAGAGCACTTAGCTCCTACTACTCTCTATCACAGTGTCTCCTTCCAAGATTCCATTTCCCGGGAGAGTTTGTTTGACCTAGTGCTTATACCTCTGTGATCTGGTAGGCAGGGTTCTGGCTGATTAGAATACAGGCAGCTGAGGCGATTAGGTAGTTCCCCAAAGGATGGGACGCCAGACAGATTTTTTTTTTTTAATTATTTTATGGGCCCTCCCTGGTGGCGCAGCGGGTTAAAGTACAGCACCAAGAAGCTTAAGCCACTCCCGCATGAGTTCGAGTCCCGCCTGCCCCGAGATCTACATGGCGCAGCAGACTTCTCCTGACCGCCCGCTGCTCCCCTCAGCAGTGTGCTTCGTCGATCTGCCTGTTCTGCTCCCCATTCTGTCTCTGGTGAGTCCTCTCACCCTCCGCATCTCTGGCCTGTACCCCAGTTCTGTATGAATAAATAAATAAATCTTAAAAAATATATTTTATTTATTTACACAAGAATTGGGTCTAAGCCAGAGATGCAGGGGTGGAGGGGGTGAAAGGATTCACCATAATCAGAGTGCGGAGCAGAACAGGCAGATCTACTGAAATACATTGTAGAGTGGGGTGGGTATTAGGTGAGACCGGAGAGGGTTAGCCCCATGGCTGGGGCTCAAACTCATGCCACAGTGGCTGGTTGATAGCTTGGTAGCGCAAAAACACTGGAATCGTTGGCCTCGTCTTTGTAACTGCTTCTCTCTCAAATAAAATCCCAGACTGGTACCCACTGCTTATGAGATGAAACTCAGATTCAATCACTTGGCAGAAGATTTGGATTTGGACAGAAAATCCTGAGAGAAATATAAACAATGATACAGCGAAATAGGAGTCCGGCGAACTAGCCAAGCAACCTAAAGACGTACAAGCACCTTCCGTGGGCTGAGGACCAACAATCCAGGATAGGAGCTCCCGGGGCGAAGCAGTCGGCAGAGCGATTGGGCCCAGCGGGTGACAAAATTCGAACTGCACACTGGGAACTGTAGTTCGATGGGTCAGAGACTGAGCGGCGCTCACCGCACACGCGCACAAGGCGCTCAGAGCAACAAAGACGGCGGCTTGCGCGTGCGCGCCAGAAAAAAAACCACACACAAAAAAAACCACTAAAGGCTGCGCGTGCGCACGTGACCTCCGCTCTGCGCTACCCGGTGGCTGAAAGGACGGAGAGAGGGAGGGGCAGGTGCTGGCGACCGCAGAAAGGGAAAAGGGGTTGTGCTCCGGGACGATCGGGGCGAAAGGGGCGGGGCCGGGGAGCAGCTCGCCGAGGTACCGAGCTCCAGCGACCCGCGGGCGTGTGAGGGTCTGTGGCCCTCGGCGTCCCAGTGGCCGCCGCCGTCGCTTGGTCGCCCTCAGTCTGCGGGAGGCGGGTTATGGCGGCGGCCGTAGTCGGAGCTGTGAATGAATTCTCCAGGTGGACGAGGGAAGAAGAAAGGCTCCGGCGGCCCCAGCAGCTCGGTGCCTCCCAGGCCTCCGCCCCCCTGCCTGGCCCCCGGCCGCCCCGCCCCCGGGCCGGCCCCTCCGCCGGAGTCGCCGCATAAGCGGAACCTGTACTACTTCTCCTACCCGCTGGTCCTCGGCTTCGCGCTGCTGCGTTTGGTCGCCTTCCACCTGGGGCTCCTCTTCGTGTGGCTCTGCCAGCGCTTCTCCCGCGCCCTCATGGCCGCCAAGAGGAGCTCCCGGGCCGCCCCGGCGCCAGCGTCGGCTTCGCCCCCGACGCCGGTGCCGGGCGGGGAGGCCGAGAGCGTCCGAGCGTTCCACAAACAGGCCTTCGAGTACATCTCCATTGCTCTGCGCATCGATGAGGACGAGAAAGGTAACTGGGGGACTGGGAGGAGTGGGCGGCGGCGCCGGCGCCTGGAAGAAAGCGGTGGGTTTGCCGCGGGAGGGCGACATCTGTGTCACCAGAATTGATGTACCCCTCGACATTGGTTGCCGAGGAGCCAGAGCCCCATCCTTTACGGTTCACGGTTGAACCTCGCCTCTTTCAGGGGCATCCTCGCTGTTGACCTTGCACAGCCTTCCCTACACTTTTGCATGACTCAAGTCCCTATGCGACACCCAAACGTGCAGGTGACAGTGACAGTTGTCCTGGAGTGACCACACGGATTCTTGCTAGCACTGTAAACAGTGTGTGGCTTCCTTTGAGCCAGGTTTCCAAAAGGTCTTGATATCGAAGAAGCCGTGCCTTGCCATGCAGGCTTTTAATGAAAGCAGTACTGTCATGTCAGAAAAGAAAGAACAAATGACTTAATTTTGAAAGGAACAGCTGCATATGATTCCAGCGGAATTAGTGATATTTTTAAGTTTGGTGGCAACCATTTCATCGCTATGACTCCAAAGTATTCTTCAGTTAGGTTTTAGTTTAGCCGCAGATTTTTGGTTTTGTTCTTGATTTGTACTGATGTTACTTAAATTAGTGTTAAAAGATAGCCTCTCACTTGTTAAGTGAATGAATAGAATAAATTTGCACATTTCTGAATGAAAGCAAGAATTACATATTTCTGATTTCTTTTTATTTAGCAAATATGTTTCAGTCTGTGTACCAGGCATCATGTTATTAGCTCTGCATGTATATTATACTATTTAATCCTCAGTATAACCCCATGAGGTGAAGGTACTTTTAGTATCAGCATTTTACAAATGGACAAATTGAGTTCAAATGATTGAAGTTGGCCGGCCATTCCAGAGTACTAATTGCTGGGGGTGGGGGAGAGAATTTAGTTAGATGGAGATAATGTAGTTAGATGGAGTTTTAAAATATATTAAAAAGCCTGTCTTTTCAATCTTCTAGTATGCTGAGATCTTTTTCTCTAACTGCCACAGAACATGTTTCCACACCTCAATTTGCTTATTAGTTTAAAACAACAATAACAACAACAATCTCAAGTTAATTTGTAGTATCTCTGTCAACCAACTCCAGAAATTGTTCTAGAACTTCAGTTTTGTTTGAGACCTGTTTCTCTTGTGGAGCTTAGGAGTAGGAAATAGGATATAATATGCTACTATTCGTCGTTTTGGGGTATAAGGACAGTGGAGGTTGGGGGCTTCAAACAGAGAGGCAAATTAAATAAAAGAATATTATATATTTGTAGAAGGATCTTTTTTGCTTAACTGCTTCATTAGTTACCATTTCTTAGGAGCACCCAAAGATCTGTAGAGAGGCTCAGTTTTATTGCATTATCCTACTACCGTTGGGTTCTATGAAACTTCCTAGTTTGGGTTGAAAGATATTTTAGAGTAGAGGAAATATATTTAAAGGTAGATTAATTGTATTTAGCAGACTAAATACAACAAAATTTTAATTAACACTGGGTGTAAAAAGGAAAGGTTAAAGAAATTATGCTTTATAAAAAAAGGGGGGGGGCTCATGTTTATTGTTGCTTTATTTACAATAGGAAAGGCATGG
>NW_004567121.1:23650362-23657272 GCF_000260355.1 Condylura cristata | reverse complement strand
GGCTGTCTCTGATGGTGCAACAGATTAAAGCGCAGCACAGTGAAGCTGGCCGGCCACTTCCCTGTGAGTTCAATTCCCCGCCCAGAAGTAACCCACATAGCACAGCATACATCTCCTGTCTTGCCTGCTGTTCCCCTCAGCAGTGTGCTTTGTCATTCTGCCTGTTCTGCTCCCCATTCTTGTCTCTGGGGAATCTTCTCACCACCTCTGTACCTCTGGCCTGAACCCCAGTTCTGTATCCATAAATAAATACATCTTTAAAAATAAATAATAAATGAGTAAACCTGAACTTGTATTGACATAGTTCTAGCTCAGATTTCTCTTTTAGCATAGTGAGATTTTTAGTACTTTAGCTCTCTTCTAGTAGTAGTATGAGAGTTCACTTTAAAGCAAATTTGTAAGGCCTCCCTGGTGGCACAGCTCTCAGCACTATGAAGCTGTCTGCAGCCACTGCAGCAGGAGTTCAATTCCCAGCTGGGAGCTGACCCACACGGTGCAGCAGCCCTCTCTTGTCTCACCCACTGCTTCCCTCAGCAGTGTATTCAGTAGATCAGTCCTGCTCCCTATACTG
This sequence comes from Condylura cristata, assembly GCF_000260355.1. NCBI lineage: Eukaryota > Metazoa > Chordata > Mammalia > Eulipotyphla > Talpidae > Condylura > Condylura cristata. Next base: position 23,656,701 of record NW_004567121.1, on the reverse strand, counting down.
TCTCTGGTGAATCTCTCTCACACACACACCCCAACCTCTGGCCTGCACCTCAGCTCTTGTATGCATAAATAAATGAATCTTTTAAAAGGAAAAAATCAATTTGTATCTTTACCTTTACTGACAGAACAGATTTCTTTCTCCCTCCTCCCCCCTGCATTGAAATATATATATGAACAAATAAATGAATTGGACAGACGTAATCAAAGGTTTCCTAACTCTGTGGTATACCCTTTAACGTGCTGGTATTGTCATATACTGCCATTCCCTTAGCAACTTGATTTAGCTTCTGAATGTACTGAAAGCGACTTGCTTTCATCAGGTGGAATGAACTATTTCAAACTATAGTGCATTAACTAATTGAAACATTTGGTGTCTTGAAAATGATATAGACCAAATTAAATCTTATTTTAATAATGTGCATAATTGTGGTTTAAATAACTGATTATTATGAATTTCTTATGAAATCCTCAACTTTGATGCTGAATTTTCATTAAGGTATATCTGTCTGAAATCAATAGTAGCACAGCACAAATTCTGTTTTAATGTAGGCTATATGAGGGTTTTTTTTTTTTTTAAACTAAAACAAGCATGTATTGGAGATCACTTAATTTACACAACCCTACATTCCAGATGTGCCTGAGAAAAGCTCACTTTCCAGTGTGATGTATTAAAACAGTATTTGTTATACAATTAATAAATGTGTACATATTTTCATATATATGTCCCTCATTTTTTATTTTCATTTATTTATTTTAAAAGATTTATTTATTCATTATTCAGAACTGGGGTATAAGCCAGAGGTGCAGTGAGGGACAGTGAGAGGCTTCACCAGAGAGAGAGTGGGGAGCAGAACAGGCAGATTGACGAAGTATACTGCTGAGGGGAGCAGCGTGTGGGTCAGGAGAGGTCTGCTGTGCCATGTGATCACCTCTGTGGCAGGGGATCATACTAGCACTGAGGTGGTTGTGGCCAGTTTGCGCCACCAGGGAGGGCTGGTCCCTCTTTTTAAAGGAGTTAAACAACTTCAAGGATATTTCCTCTAACTGTTGAACATGATTGGAAAACTGATAACCTAGCCTATTCATCATATATAGAGAGAAAATAAAATTCAAAATAACTGAACCAGAAAGAATTAGGTTAAACAGACTCACCTAAATTTCCTATCCATCTTATAGTAAGCAGCTTCTGTTGAAATAAATATCTGGAGGAGGAGGAGGTTGTGATAATGGATAACCAGAGCATGGTCTTTTACCTGACTCCTGACTCTTGTAGGTAGGTAAGCCTGAGACCTCTGGCTAATACCATGGTGTAGCTTTGCTAGGTGTGGTGTGATTACCTCAAATAGGTGGGATTTGTCAGTAAAGAGCCAATATGCTGTTTGAAAGACAGTGAGCTGACTCCTCAGGTTATTGTAGGTTTAAAGAATCTGGCATCAAGGACAGAAATAATCTAAATAAAATCCTTAACCTGTTCCTAATAAGTTTATAGTTAAAGCATTATAAAAAATTAATTGCTATGTAGTTTTATACTATCATGTAATCCAACCTTGCATTTTATTTAAAACATACAGAAAAAATGCTTGCCTATTTCTGTTTATTTTCACAAAGAACACCAAGGCCTACCTCCAGGAGTTCAGGGGCTACTTTTCGCTTTCTCAACTTTGAGGATCTAATTTTATTCTATTTTAAGTTGCAGTGCCTTTCTCTAACTTGACATTTGAATTTTGACTATATAGGATCTTGGGAAAGTTACTTAGTGCATCAAGGTGATTGTAATATGCTTAGTGCCTGAAAGTAGTAGGTTCTTAGAAATGGAACTCTTATTAATTAAACAGTACGTAAAGATAATAACCTCTAGAGATTGTGTTCGAACATATTAAACCTTGATACTTACTTTCTGTTACCCTTTATAGGACCCAGCAGCAGTCTAAATGAGATTTGAAGAAGAATTAAAGAGTGATATAAAAATGGTTTTGCTAACTGTGACCCTTTGTGCATTTATTTATTTTCAAATATTTACTTATTAATGCATATAAGAGCTGGAGTGCAGGCCAGAGGTGAGGGGATGGGAAGTGGTTTGAGAGAATTCACCAGAGTCAGAGTGGGGAGCAGAACAGGCAAATAGATTGACTGAAATGTACTGCTAAGGGGAGGAACAGGAGAGATGGGAGAGGTCTGCTGCACCATATGGGTCAGCTCCCTGGCCTAGGATTGAACTTCTGCCCCAGTAGCTGCAGATAGCTTCATACTCTTAGACTTAACCCCTTACAACACCAAGGAGGCCCTGAAATGATTTCTTAATGGAATTCAAAGCCTTCTCAATCAATTGGAGGTCTTTACTGTAGAAATAAACCTATAAGTAGGAACATTACAACAGAGTAGTGAGCATCAAAACAGAGTAGGTAGCATCCTTTCTGTAATCAGGAACTCTAATAACAGAATTAAAAAGGGGGGCTATTATATTAATCTGATGCATCATGTTCCCCTTTGAGAATGATTACATAATTACAGTCTGCTATAAATTAAAAAATACATATTTGTTACTTGCCAGGAAATTGCATAGGAAAATGCAATATATTTGAATGAAAAGGTAGAGTTGATAATGGGCTAGTCTACTGTACTATTTAAAAGTGTACTATTTAAAAGTGGATATTATCAATACTTCTGTTGCTTATATAATACCATACCCCCAAATTATAATAATACACAAATATAGAAAGTGAAAATCCTTGGTAATCTTGTTTTTTTTTTTTTTTTTAAAGATTTATTTATTTGTGCATACAGAACTGGGGTACAGGCCAGAGGCTCAGGGGCGGTGAGAGGCTTCACCAGAGACAGAGTGGGGAACAGAACAGGCAGATCAACAAAGTACACTGCTGAGGGGAGCAGCGGGCGGGTCAGGAGAGGTCTGCCACGCCATGTGGTCTCCTCCCGGGCAGGCGGGAATCGAACTCATGCGGAAGCGGCTTTAGATTCTCAGTGCTGTGCTTTAAGCCGCTGCGCCACCAGGGAGGGCCGGTAATCTTGTTTTAAGGAGACAATTATTATGATTCTTCAACCTTGTCTTACATAAGTAAATGTTGTTAGAGGCAAAAAAAAAAAAAAAAATCTGGTATATACACACTGATCTGTAGCCTTTCTCTCTTAGTATATTGGGACTCTCTTTTTATTAAAATATATTTGCTCTTTGATCTGTCAGTACAATTTTATTAAAATATACATAAATGCACAGTCTATTGCTAAATGTATTTTCAAACCTGAGTCTAGCAATGTGAAACCCTACCCAGGTCAGGAAATAGACTGCTGCTCTGAAGTCTGCCTTTCTCATGTTCCTTCCTTTCCTCTCCCTATCTTTGCAAAGGTATTTTGTACATCCTAATATATAGTTATGTAGAGCAATTCTGTCTGATCTTGGCCTTATAAATGATATCATACAGTGTGATTCCTTTTGTGTGTGTTTTTTTCTGCAGAACATAACATGTTCATCACAATCTATGATGTCGCCTATGGTAGTAGTTTGTTCATTTTCATTGCTGTATACCTTGGGTCAGCAAACTGCCAGTAATAGTCTATTTAGCAATTTTTTTGTTTATGTGGTAAGACATAGTTAACATAGTATTTTCCATTTTAATCTCCTACAGTGTACAATTCAGTATCATTGTAGACATTTCATGGTGTTGTGTAGCTGTCACCACTGTCGATTTCTAGAACTCTTCACCATCCTGAATAAAACTTTATATCCAATATAAGCAATAATTCCCCATTTGCCACTTTCCAGTCTCACTTCCTTCCAAGCCATAAATAACTTGTTTCACTATTCTGTCTTTATGAATTTGCCTGTTCTAGTTATTTCATATAAGTGGAACTATACAATATATGCACTTTTGTGTTTGACTTAGCATGTTTCAGGGTTCATCAACTATATTCCTTTTTAACAGTGCGTAATATTCCATTGTTTATGTGTATCACATTTTGTTTATCCATTAATCTCTTGATAGACATTTGGGTTACTTCCATTTATTGTAAATGATAATGCTGTAAACACTGATAGACAAGTATCTATTTGAATCCTTGAGTACATATCTAGGACTAGAATTGCTAGATCATATGGTAATTCTATATTTAATTTTTTGAGGCATTGCCAAACTATTTTCCATCGCACCATTACCACCAAAGAAGGTGCACAAGGGTTCCCAATTTCCCCACATTTAAAAAAAGATTTATTTATTTATGTGTGTAAGAACTGGGTTGTAGGCCAGAGGTAGCGGGCATGAGAGGACACCAGAAAGTAGGGAGCATAACAGGCGGATCTATTGAAATACATTGCTAAGGGGAGCAGCAGGTGAGGCAGAAGAGGTCTGCTGAGCCATACATGGGTCAGTTCCCTGATTGGGAATCGAACTCAGGCCACAGCAGTGATCATGCTGAGACTTACTGGGAGGTCCCAGTTTCTCCACATTGTTATTTTCAGGTTTTAGTCACATCCTCAAGGATGTGAAGTGGTAGCTCATGATGGCTTGATTTGTATTTCCTTAATGACTTACCCTTGAGCATCTTTTCACATGTTTTTTGGCTGTTGGTACATCTTTAGAACAACATCCTTTCAGGTCTTTGTTACATTTTGTATTGGGTTAGTTTTTTGTTTTGTTTTTGCATAGAAGAACTGAGATATAAGCCAGAAATACAGGAGGTGAGAAGATTCACCAAATTCAGAGTGGGGAGCAGAATAGGCAGATGTACTGAAATACACTGCTAAAGGGAGCAGTGGGTAAGATGGCAGAGGTCTGCTGCCCCATATATGGGTTAGCTTGCTGGCCAGGGGGCCTTAGTGGTGGGTGATAGCACTGAAATCTAATGCCTAAGTTATCAGAGAGGCCCTGGGTCTGATAGTTTGTTGGGTCATTTAGACATTTACTGGATGTAATCCAGTAAAGCTTTACGTATAAAAAAATCGGAAACTAACCATTGGACCTTTTTTTGTTCTAAATTATGTAGTTCACTTGGCTAGAAATTTTAAGTACAGGACAGGTGATTATAATTTCTACCATCCTGAATTTCTCTTAATTACCTAAGTCTGGTTTATTGAGTTTGAGTGTTATTTGGGGTCAAAGAGATAAAGGAGGAAAATGTGAAGAGGAAAGTAAGTATATTCAGTCCTTTTTATGTCTTGGCGACCAGTGGAAGATTTGTTTTGTTCTGTTATAATTTAGTCAAAGTGAGAGGTTAGGGGCTGTAGTTTCTATACCTAAGGGACTGAAGTGATCTCAGTGTGGGTTTCCATCCTTACGCTAATTGGCTTCGTTCTTAACCTTCAGTGATGCAGTCCCAACTCCGGGATCTTTGCCACTAAGACTTCTTTTGAGCTTGCCCAGAAGTGCCTGTGATGCTGCTGAAAGCTCTGCATAGCTTTTTGACTGATTTTACACTCAGAATTGGCAGTTGCTTGTAGAAAGGTATTCCAAATGCCAGGCTCACCCCAGAACTGGGGTGTAGGCCAGAGGTGCTGGGGGTGAGAGGATTCACCAGAGACAGGGTGGAGAGCAGCACAGGTAGATTGACTGAAATACACTCCTGGGGGGAGCAGCAGGTATGTCAGGAGAGGTCTGCTATGCCATGTGGGTCAGCTCCCTGGCTGGGGATGGAAATAAGACTGCCAGTGGCTGGCTGTAGCTTGATAGTGCTGAGAGTTTAGCCCCGGCACCATCAGAGAGGCCCCCTTTGTCTATATTTTAGTAATTTTTGAGAATAGTAATGTTTTAAAATATTTATTTATATACTTAAAAGAGCTGACATGTAGGGCAGAAATGGGGATTCTGAGAGGATTCACCAAGACAGGGAAAACAGTAGGTGGATCAACTGAAATATACTGAGGGGAGAAGCAGGTGGTGTGGAGTCACCTCACCCTGGCTAGGGGATCAAATCAAACTCCAAGCTGTTGACAGCTTCATAGTGCTGAGACTTAACTGGTTGTGTCTAGTTATTTAATGGGTGTGAAATGGTCCCTCCTTTTCAAATTTTGGTAATTTCAGTTTGGAAAATAATCCAATCCCTTCAAACATACGTTTTTTCAAATATTTGTCTGTTTTTTTGTCATCTAGTCTCATCTTAATCTTGTAGTTAGAACTTTACATCTGGGAGCTTTCTTCTAGTGCAAGGGATTAAGACTCAGCTCTCTGAAGCTGTCAGCAGCCCCTGCTCACTAGTTTGCTCCCAGGCAGAGAGCTAATCCACATGGCACAGCAGACCTCTCCTGTCTTATCCAATGATTCTTTCAGCAGTGTATTTCAGTCAGTCTGCCTGTTATACGCCCCATTCTGTCTCTGTTGAATCCTCTCACTCT
>NW_004567121.1:23634975-23650042 GCF_000260355.1 Condylura cristata | reverse complement strand
AAGACATGTGTTTCTCTTTTTTGGTTGCTGAGTAATATTCCATTGTATATATGTACCACATCTTTTTAATCCAGTCATCTACTTTTGGACATTTGGGCTGCTTCCATGTTTTTCCAATTGTAAATAAAGCAGCAGTAAACATAGGTATACCCCCAATTCTCATATGGATAAATAAATAAATCTTTTAAAAATGTTTATATGAAAATTTTTACATCTGGCATAATGCAAGCCACAAAAAACTTCTTATATATAAATGTTAGAGTCTTATACACTTTGAAGCTCATATTTATTGATTTATAATTTATGTACAGTAAAATTTACTTTTCTGGAGGTGTGTGGTTCACTGAGTTTTGAAAAACAGTTGCATTACCATCACCACCACATTGATAAACTGAATGTTTTATCAACCCAAATTTCCCTCATGCTCCTTTGTACTTGTGCTCTTCACCTTCTCAGTCTCTGGCAGTCACACTCCCACTCCACTTGGAGATTCACATATACATTGAATGATAAAGGTACTAAGAAGTCAGGGAATAAGCTATCTCAGATTAGTGGATCCAACCCTCTTTTTAATGTATCTTATTAATGGCATGCTTGGAAAATGTTTGACATGTTCTTTGTAATTATGTAAAAATAATTATTTCTATTTTAAAGCAGGACAAAAAGAACAAGCTGTGGAATGGTATAAGAAGGGCATTGAAGAACTGGAAAAAGGAATAGCTGTAATAGTTACAGGACAAGGTAAAATTATATTTACTTTTGTAGTCCTCTCATTATATTCACAATGATTGTTTGATTTCAGATCTATCTATTTTAATAAAAGTATTTACAGACTTTAAATATTATTAATAGCTATAGATGTTGTACAGTTAATGCTCTATTACTTGTGCTGAAAGTGAAGTTGTAATCACTTGTACTCAGACTTGATTACCTGTAATAGTATAACAATAACCCCTGTATTACTTATTCCCTGCTTGAACTTACTATTGGTTATATTTAAGCCATAATTTTGAAATTTGGTTCTTTCTTCATTGTGAGGGCAGATTAAGGAGTGGTTAATTCACTTTTGCACTTTTGGGTAATAACTTGACTACATGTTATACTATAAACTATGAATATGTTATTTTGTTTCATACTTAGCTTTTTAAAACCAAAGCAGTTAGTTCTCATCTTTACTTTCCTGTCACCTCAAATGAAAAATTAAAGTCTAATATTATTTTTAAAAATATAAATAGCATTTATTGTTTACCTCTTATATGCTCAAGCATAATGTAAGTACTTCAGACATAGTCACTTAATTTTCATCACAGTCTCACACTCTGAGGCTGCTGCTGTTACTCTTATTTTTCCTTGTAAATAAGTACAAGGAAGTTAAATAACTTGATTAAGATCTTATAGGTAGCATGTGGAAGGGTCAAGCTATGAACCCAGACAATCTGACTTCAGAACCTGATTTCTATTTTTTTTTCAAGATTTATTTATTCATACATACAGAACTGAGCTACAGGCCAGAGGTGCGGGTGGTGAGAGGATTCACCAGAGACAGAGTGGGGAGCAGAACAGGCAAATTGACTGAAATACTCTGCAGGCAGGTCAGGCGAGGTCTACCATGAGGATCAGCTTCCTGGCCAGGGGTCAAGCTTGTGCTGCAGCGGCTGCGATAGCTTCATACTACTATGCTTGAACCCATTGCACCACCAGGGAGGGCCCTGAGCCTGATTTCTTAAATAATATGGTCTGAATATTGTGTCACACATTAATAACACTATTTGTGTTTATCATAGCTAAAATAAGTTCAGAAGCAAACATTATAATATTAAGCTCACAATCTTAGTTTTATGGATCAAACCACACTTGATCTTAGCCAAAAGGTGGAGAAGCAGTTATAATGGATCAGTACACTGAATGGATGCTTGCTGGCTGATTCATCTGATGATATTAGATAATCTCTGATAATCAGTGTGCCCAATATTTACCATGCTATTCTTGCCTCCTCCTCACCTTCTTTCATCTTGACTACTTCTCTACCTCCTGGTCTCTAATGAAACAGAACAGAATAGAATATGTGAATAGGGTGATTGGCGCTCAGAGACTTTGATGAGTTAATGAGCATGACATTATAAATTGGTACAAACAAAATATGTTTGTTGTTCTTTTAAATTATATAGAAAAACTAGAAGAAAATGAGTTGGTTGTAAGGAAAATTGTAATTTATTGAATCAAAAATGCATTTGACCCCTAAATTATGAATTCTTGTAAGCCAGTATTACCTCAATTAAAATAACTTTTATTGTACTACTGGTGAGAAAAACAATGACTCAGTTAATCTAGGACACATTCTCTTTTTATTGCTTAAATTTTGAATTTTAACTTTATTGAATATCCTGTCTTATTCTTAATTGTACATGGCTATAAATGTTATAGCAATATTAATAACAAATTTTTAAATAATAAATTTAAATTTGTCCCAGGAAAGGACTAACTCTGTTATGAATGCAGCCTGATTGATAACATTAGTAAGTTGGCAACAGTTTAAAACACCTCCTAATTTCTGAGTTTTTAAAATGTTGGAGAAGAAATGTGTCTGAAATATGTCATGAAATATACATGAAGTCATCGTAAGGAACTATAATTGATTTGTTTTAGGTATTCAAAAGTAATATTTTCAAAATTTCTTTATAAAGACTTTGAGTCCCATGAAATTAGTTTGGGCTGATATTCTATCTTGATATAGTATTTGTAGAAAATGTAGGTGTTTTATTTCTTTTCCTGTTTTTTTCTTTCAGGTGAACAGTGTGAAAGAGCTAGACGCCTTCAAGCTAAAATGATGACTAACTTGATTATGGCCAAGGATCGTTTACAACTTCTAGGTATCAATTAATGAGTTGGATAATTGTAATGATATGTTTTTAGAAAAATCTATTAAACTTTAAATGTAAGCTGGAAATAGATGATCTTGAAAATGTGATCTAGCCTTTTTTTAACTAGGATTTCTAACATACACAAAACAGAAGAGTATAATCAACTCCTAGTTCTCTATCAGTCAGCTTTTTTTTTTTTAAAGTATATTCAGTAGGTTATAATTTATTTAAAGATTTATTTATTTGTTCATACAGAACAGGGGTACAGGCCAGAGGCTCAGGGGCGGTGAGAGGCTTCACCAGAGACAGAGTGGGGAGCAGAACAGGCAGATCGACGAAAGCACACTGCTGAGGGGAGCAGCGGGCGGGTCAGGAGAGGTCTGCCATGCCATGTGGTCACCTCCAGGGCAGGCGGGAATCGAACTCATGCTTAAGTGGTTTTAGCTTCTCAGTGCTGTGCTTTAACCTGCTGCGCCACCAGGGAGGGCCCAGTCAGCTTTTTTAAAAATAATTTTTTTTTATTTTATGCATACAGAACTGGCCAGAGGTGAAGGGGTGGTGAGAAAATTCACCATAGACAGAGTGGAGAGTAGAACAGGCAGGTCCCAAAATACACTCCTGAGGAGAGCAGCAGGTGAGACAGGAGAGGTCTGCTGTGCCATAAGGGTCACCTCCCAGCCAGGATTGAACTCCTCCTGAAGCAGCTGTTGCTAGCTTCATAGTGCTGCTCTTTAACCCATTGTGCCACAAGGCAGGGCCCCCATCATTCAGCTTTTATAATTACCGACCTATAATCAGTCTTGATTTACCCAAAAAGACAAGTAAACAACCTATGGCTTGAACCCTGTTTCTATTGAGTAAAGTGAATTTATCTGTCTATCTGTCTGTCTATCTATCTATCTATTTATTTATTTATAGAAGAGATGAGGTATAGTCCACAGATGCAGGGGGTTGAAGGGGATAAGAGGACTCACTAGTGACAGAGCAGAATGGGTAGATTGAGTAAAATACTCTAATGAGGAGAGCTGCGAGTGAGAGGTCTGCTGCACCATATGTGGATTAGCTCCCTGGTCAGGGATCAAACTGGGGCTGCAGTGATGATGGGTTATAATGCTGAGATTTAACCCCTATGCTACCAGGGAGGCCCCCTATTGAGTGGTTTTATTGGTATACAGAATTCCTTTTGTGTTATTTAACTGCTTTCATTCTTTGATGACAGTTGAGTAGCTGATGGAGATCATATGCCCTTAAAGTCTTCTAATATGTAGTTTAGTTAATGTTTTAGTATTTATTGTCTCTTAATACAGGAAGTATGCCATTGTCAGTTTATATTCCTAACCATTCCTCTCCTTCATATTAAGACAAATTCTTGACACTTTTATATCGTTTATAAATATTTTATGTTATATCTATTTAAAAGATAATTACTTGAAGAGAATGTATCCAAAATGTCACTATCACGCCTACAAATAACCAGTGGCTGCTGTCATTATTAATCAAGAGTTTTTGTTCGTGCTGTTACTTCCTGATACATCTTTTCTCCCCAACATTCTTTAATGACTTTTATTTATCTTTTAAAAATATTTATGTTCCCCATTTTAGGTTTTATTTCTTCCAGCAACATTTCTCTGATACTGTTCTTCCACCCCTACAAAAATTGCATATTTCCATCCTACAGCAATGATGATTCACTCTTCTAAAGTTCTCCCTCCCTTATTGTATCATAAGAACATTAAAGAGGATCATTTTATACAATTATCAGTCATCTATATTTGAAGGTTTGTTCAACTTTCAAATATAATCTTAATCCAACTACTTCTCCAGTTATCAGCCTGCTCCAAGCCTCCATTATTTTTCTCCTAAATTCGTCAAGAGGGGTCCTAGCTGGTCTCCCTTAGTGTCTATATGTAAAAAAGCAGCCAGAGTGATCTTTTAAAATTAAAGTAAGATTATATCATTCATTTCTTTCATATCTTTTTAGCTACTCACCATTTCACAGTAATAAAATCTCTGATATTCATGATGGTTTGTAAGGCTCTCCCTGCTGTGACAGCTGTCCCTCCCTCCCCTATTTACTAGTTCTCTGACTTCTTTTCTACCATTACTGTACTTACTGGGGTACATTGGCCTCTTTGCTGCTTGTCAAACCTATTTATGCTTACAGAACTGGGGTACAGGCCAGAGGTGCAGGGGTTGTGAGAGAATTCACCAGAGACAGAGTGGGAAGCAGAATAGGCAGATGGATGAAGTACACTGCTGAGGAGTGCAACGGGCAGCGCCATGTGGATCACCTCCAGGGCGGAGATCAAACTCTCATTGAAGTGGCCACAGCCAACTTCGCAGTGCTGCACTCCAACCCACTGAACCACCAAGGAGAGCCCCAGATGTGTCTGCTTACGGCCTTGCATTAACTCCTCTCTGGATTATTTTTCTCCCAGATATCATACTGTATGGCTGACTTAGGTCAACATCTCAAAGAAACAACCTGTCTATTGTACACAAAACTAAAACCCCAAACTACCTTATTTACTGCTAATCCTTTGTTTTTCTCTTCCCTCCCCACCCCAAGCACCTTCTACCAGATGACTTATTTTTATGTTTACTACCTGTTGTTTTCCCCTGCTGGACTATAAACTCTATGAAAGAGAAATTCTTGTCTACATCCTAAGTGCCTAGAACAGTGCCCAATTGAGTTTACTTTCTTTAAGAAAAATGAGTTGGAACACATTAGCAATATACTGCTACTATGTGTTTCCACACATATAAATCTGTACCTTACACTCGTAAAAACAAGTTGTATGGCTTTTTTTTTTCCTAGCTATTATTAAAACTAAGGATTTAATATGCTTATTTTTATTAGATAATGAATGTGTGATTTTTTTGGTGATATTTCATTGAAGAGAATGTTAAATGATAAAGAAGACATTTGCAAATTACTGTTTTTTTCTAATTTATATCTTTTGCCAACACAAACAGTTTCTCAGTATGGTGATTTTAAAAGTATAATCATTGAGAAAAATCAGATGACCTACCTGTTAACTAACAAAACAGAAAAAAAGCTCCAAGGTATATTGTATCAGCCAGTTCTAGGATACAAAAGCTTTGCAGTACTTTGTGCTTTGTGCAAAAAGGGTAGCTGCTATTTAACCTGTCCCAAAGGTGTGTGTCGTTGTACCATAAACCAAGCATGGCGCCTGCTTGTCTGACCTTAGAAATAAAAGTTTGGGAGAGTTAGAATAAATATATGTGCAGCATTTTTGGACATATTCATGTATTTCCTTGTATTGCTCCCTGTACAGAAGAAAAGAATCTGTATTGTGACAACTTGGATAATTTTAACAAACTAAGTAGTAAAAATTCACCACCTGTTATGAATGAGACACAATACATATTTTATGTATATGAATTTATTTAATTCTTGTGATGCTCAGAAAACTGAGACTAAAGCAAGTTCATACTAATAACTGGATTGATTTAAATGGGGGAAGAGAGTGCACTCATTTTGTAGAACAGCCAAGAAGCTTATACTGCTGCTTTCTTGGGCTTCAAGCACTAGCTGTAGGGAGCTACATCTTGGAAGAATTTGTTATTTGAAGTAGGAATGAAGTTGAATTGATCCTCTTCAACTTTTGATCATTAAAAATAAAAAGTAATATAAGCATGCGCCACAAAATTAAAATATTTTGAGGATGAAACACATCCATCCCATGTACTATACCCCGGCTCATTTCTTCTCCCCAGTGGCAACTGCTATTATCAATTTCTCCAGACTGTTTTTAGAGATAATCTTCATGCGTCTAAGTATGCACAAGTATATATTTATATATATATACATATATATTTTTTCATTATTTTTCATTTTGTACATCTTTTTTTTTAAGATTTATTTATTCATACAGAACTGGGGTACAGGCCAGAGATGCGGAGGGTGAGAGGCTTCACCAGAGATAGAGCGAGGAGCAGAACAGGCAGATTGACTAAGTACACTGCTGAGGGGAGGAGCGGGCAGGTCAGAAGAGGTCTGCCGCGCCATGTGATCACCTCCGGGGCAGGCGGGGATCGAACTCACACAGAAGTGGCTTTAGCTTCTTAGTGCTGGGCTTTAACCCGCTGCGCCACCAGAGAGGGCCCATTTTGTACATCTTTTATCTCAGTTGTAATCCCCATAAACTTCCCACCACCACTTCACCCATGTATCGTCACCATAGTTCCATGGTCTCTTCTCGCCCCAGTTTTGATCTTGTTTCCCTGTCCTCCCTTGTAGAATGTCTCTGGTTTAGTTAGTTGATGTTCTTTTTACTTTATTACAATTTCTCTATCTTTTTCTCTTTCCATATATACGTATGTATGTATATATCCCACCCCCCTCCCTTACATTCTGTTATAAGTGAAACCATCAGTATTTTTCTTTTTCTTTCTGGTTTATTTCACTAAGCATGATCTTTCCCAATTCCATCCATGTTGCCACAAATGGCATGAGTTTATGTTTTTTGATTGCCGAGTAATAATTCTGTTGTGTATACATACCACATCTTCTTGAACCAGTCATCTATTTTTGGACATTTGGGTTGATTCCACATCTTTCCAGTTGTAAACAGGACAGCAATAAACATAGGGGTGCAGATGTCCTTTTGAATTATTGTTTTGTGTCCTTTGGATAGATACCTAGGAGTGGAATTGCTGGATTATAGAGAAGCACCATTTTTAGCAGTTTGAGAAACCTACACACAGCTTTCCATAGTGGTTGCACCATTTTGCATTCCCACCATCAATGCAGGAAAGATCCTTTTCTCCACACCCTCGCCAACATTTATTGTTGCTTGTTTTGTTTTTTTTTTTATTAATGAAAAGTGACTTTAATACAGTGAATATACAATATGGAACACAAAGAATATAACTTCTAAATCAAACACCTGAAGTTACCCATCCCCTCGTGGGCAAAAGTCAACCTAAAAGGGATTGGCCCAAAGCAAGGTCTGAAAGCCTGCCACAAGACTAAAGCACCTTCTGGATAGGACCCATGGAAAAGGGTCAGAAATGGCCAGACAAATCTGGGAGGAAAAGAGCAAAATCAAAATCAATATAAACACTGCCATAGTCACTTCCCTACAAGTATCTCACCCACATCTGCCTTAACCAGTCCAGGGTCAGGAAACAAGCCCAGTTTCTACATCACATGCTTGCTGCTCCATGTGGCTTCCTCAGGTCTCCTCCTTCTCCATCTGCCCCCCTGTTGCTTGTTTTTTTAACATGTGCCATTCTCACTGATGTAAGGGGGTATTTCATTGTGGTTTTAATCTGCATTTCCCTTATTACAAGTGATATTGAGCATTTTTTTTTAAAGATTTATTTATTTATGCATACAGAGTTGGGGTACAGGCCAGAGATGCAGAGGGTGAGAGGATTCACCAGAGACAGAGCGGGGAGCAGAACAGGCAGATCGACGAAGTACACTGCTGAGGGGAGCAGTGGGCGGGTCAGGAGAGGTCTGCCACGCCATGTGGATCTCCTCCAGGGCAGGCGGGAATCGAACTCATGAGGAACTGATTTCAGCTTCTTTGTGCAGTGCTTTAACCCGCTGCGCCACCAGGGAGGGCCCGATATTGAGCATTTTTTATATGCCTGTTGGCCATTTGCATTTCCTGTTTGGAGAAGTGTCTTTTTAGCTCTCCTGCCCATTTTTTAAAAAATAATAGTTTATCTTTACATTATTTTGTGCCTTTTTCCATCTCAGTTGTAATCCCCGTGGGCTTCCCATCACCAAATCACCCATCATAATAGGTCATATGGAAGCTCCATTTTTAGCAGTTTGAGAAACCTCCAGTTTTCCATAGTGGTTGTACTAGTTTGCATTCCCACCAGCAGTGCAGTAGAGTTCCTTTTTCTCCACATCCTTGCCAAAATTTACTGTTGGCTAGTTGTTTTTAAGATGTGCCATTCTCACTGAGGTGAGGTGGTAGCTCATTGTGGTTTTCATTTTTGTCTCACTTATTATAAATGATGTTGAACATTTTTTCATATGCTTGTTGGCCATCTGCCTTTCCTCTTTGGAGAGTGTCTTTTTAGCTCTTCTGCTCATTTTCTGATGGATTCGTTTACTTCATATTTGAGTTTCATCATCTCTTTATATATCTTTATTATTAGTCCTTTATCATTCGTATTATGTGTGAAAATTTTCTTCCAGTCAGTGGGGTGTCTGTTTTATGTAATGTCTCTTGTTGTACAGAAGCTTTTCAATTTGATATAGTCCCAGCTGTTTATCCTTTCTTTCACTATTTTTGCTGTGGGTGATGTACCTTTAGAGATGTCACTGAGGTGTATGTCATGTAGTGTTTCACCAGTATTTTCTTATATATATAATCTATGTTTCTTTTTGGGGAATGGTCTTTTTCTTCCCCACAGTTTCTTAGACTCCTTTGTCCCTTTCTTCTTCCCCTATTGACTTAACCTCAGAAGCCTCCTATGTGTACTTAAACACGTTAGGATATTGTACTCAAAGTTCTGCAAATACATAATTATGTTCTGCTTTATTGCCCCTTATTTATTTATTTAAAATATTTGTTTTATTTATTTTTTAAAGATTTATTTATGCATACAAGAACTGACGTACAGGCCAGAGGTGTGGTGATGAGAGGATTTGCTGAGACAGAGTGGGTAGCAATACAGGTATACTGACTGAAATACACTGCTGAGGGGAGCACAGGCAAGACAGGAGAGATCTGCTGTGCCATGTGGGTCAGTCACCTGGCAAGAGGTTGAACTAATGCTGCAGTGGCTGCTGATAGCTTCATGGTGCTGAGGCTTAACCTCTTGCTCTACCAGAGAGGCTCTACTATCTTTATTTTTTGCCTAATAGATGTTGTTGTCTCTGATTGTGACATTTTTTAGAGTTTTCTCTGTCTTTTTAAGCACTCTTCTGCTTTCCTGAGTTATCTTTTATCTTTTCAAATCCTGTAAACCCTTTTAGTATTTTCTTTTGTTGCCAACTACATTGTGTAAGTATCTAGATAATTGAGACCATATTCATTTTTAATACGCTGTTCCTACACAATATTTTGTTCATATTAGATATTCGTAAACTACTTGCTAGTGATGAGAGTGATAAGGAACTTCCTCACGTTACCAAACTTAAATATGGCATATTTTGAATATAGCCATTCACTTGTTAATTTCTTTTTATTTAAGATTGATTTATTTATGCATACAAACTGGGGTGTAGGCCGGAGGTGCAAGGGGTAAGAGGATTCATCAGAGCCAGAGTGGGGAGCAGAATAAGTGCGTCTACTGAAATACACTGCTGAGGGGAGCAGTGGATCAGACGGGAGGTCTGCTGTGCCATACAGGTCATCTCTCTGACACGACTGAAATTAGGTTTCAGTAGTTTGATAGCACTGAGACTTTAACCCCTGTGCTACCAGGCCCTTACTTGTTAATTTCTGTTGCTAATTCTAATGTCTTAGTTTTTACTAACTAAATTTTTATGAATTTTATAAAATGAAAAAATCCTTCTAATAACTTATAACACCTTGAATGATTTTTCATTTTCAGAAACCTTTTGTTACATATTATGTGTTTTTTTTCTTTTCGTTTATTTTGTTCTCTTTTTACCTCCCTCTGTTGCATAGAGAAGCTGCAACCAGTTTTGCAATTCTCCAAGTCACAAACGGATGTGTATAATGACAGTACTAACCTGACATGCCGCAATGGACATCTCCAGTCAGGTGGGTTTAGGCAGACTAACATGTAAAATAATACATGTAAGCTAGAATCCTGTTTAATCTGAGAGTTGACTTGATTTTATAATGATAGATTTGATTGTTTTTTGTTTCACAGGGCTATGTTGAAAATATAAAAACCTTATCGTTCATGGTATACAAGCATGCAACAGACAAAATACAGCTATTCCTAACATACTTTATTTGCATGTTTTGCAGCTTCTAATTCTGAGATTATAAAAATATTTCTTAAATTACTAAAATATTCTTTATATGACATGTTCAGTGTTTGTGTATTTTTATGGATATCAAGTTTTTATGTAATGTTTCTCGAAAAAATTTTAGTTTTTCTTTGTTATATATCAATGTTCACTGCATATCAATTTTCATATATACTATACACAAATATTTTATCATAGTACTTATTAGAAAAAATTTGCATTTAAAATATCACAGTATTATTATTTACTATGAGTGAAATTTATTTTCCTTGATCTTTTGGATAGATTTTTTGTTTGATTTGGTTCTCTGATATTTAGGTCTTTTTATAAATTAGTGACATTTTTTTAGTATTAGTTTCATGTTCAAGGCTTAGATTTTTTGTTTGTTTGTTTGTTTTATGCACACAAGAACTGGGACACAGGCCAGAGATACTGGGGGTGGGAGTGGATTCATCAGAGAGTGAGGAGCAGAACAGGTGGCTCTACTGAAATACACTGCTGAGGGAAGCAGTGGGAAGACCGGAAGAGGTCTGCTGTGCCATGTGGGTTAGCTCCCTGGCTGAGATCAAACTCATGTTGCTGTAGCTGGTGATAACTTGATAGCACTGAGATTTTAACCCCTGTACCACTAGGGAGGTCCCAAGGCTTCAAGTTTATTAAAGTATTACTTTGTTCAAATTGTAGCTGAAAGATCTCATTGTAAGCTGTAAGACAATTGTCTTCTCTATTCTAACATAATATAAACTTACATTTTAATAGAGAAGAGATTAAAAAGTGGATTTCTGTGAACAGAAAAGACATCATCACCGCTTTTCCTATGGTTTCATCTCTCCCTTAAGGAGTTAACATTTTAGTTGGGTCTTCCAATGTGGAAACCCACATCAGTATCTATATTCTTTTTCATATTCCTAATTTAAAATACTATTTTAATTATAGAGATAAATATTTTGCCTGTTTCTCTTAGTATGGCAGTGAAGGACTGACATTTTCATAAGAAACTTTTTGAAACAAAGAAATATAAGCATACCTACATAAAAATAATTTCCTAATACAAATACAGAGTTACTGAAGTACAAACTTGAGATCCTTACTATCTATCTTGCCAGAGTAAATAGCAAAAACTGGCTAGGGTGAACTAGTATTACTTTTTCTTGTTGCCTTGATTGTCCCTTGCTTCATTGTACATGTGAAAGGCTACTGTACTATTCTGCACCCTCCCCCTTCTTTCAAGGGGCAGTTTTCTCTTCCAGTATCTATCTAAAAAATCAAGCTGATTTCAAATCCTTAGAATCTGTGCTATGAATTCATTTGTGGTTGGCCCATACTTCATAGCTAATTTATGTAGCACTGGTATTCAGTAGTCACTGAGCTTTGGTGAATAAGCTGATTCATTCAGTTCTAGTTTATTAGTGTCACCCATTTCTGTAGCATTCTGTAATGTTTCACTTGGATGAATTAATTTATTTCAGAAAATAGTGATGCCAGAGTCTGCTTATTAATTTCTGAATGTGTTATCTAAATTATCCATTTTAAAAATAATGTCCAGTTTTCAACTCAAAATTATTAGACATGCAAAGAAATAGGAAAGTGTGACTCTTACTCAAGAAACTGACTCTTGAGTGGAGCCAGATACTGAATTTAGCAAAGCATCCTTTCTAAATATGTTCAAAGAATTACTTTATTTTTTTGTTGTTGTTCAAGAATTATAAGAAAATATTATCTCAGTGAACAAGCTTGGAATCTTAGTAGATAATATAAACAAACTACACAATAAAAATAATGGAAATTCTAAAATTGAAAAAACGTTGCTGAATGAAAAAAAACTTAATAGATGGCCTGAACAACTGATTGGAAATGTCAGAAGATTCACTCACCATGAACTTAGATCCGTATAACTAATTATTGATCCTATATTGTCAGAAAGCAGATTAGTGATTGCTTAGGAGCAGTAAGACAGTGGAGTGTAGATGGACCCAAGAAAACTTTTGGTTAGAATACAAAAATCTTGTATATTGATTTTAGTGGCGGTTTCAAAATTACATGCATCTTTACAAAATTACCAAATCATAAATTTTAAATATAGATTTTATAGATTGATAAAATTGATTAAATACTAGATTTATAAAGAAAAATTATTTTCACCTTCTACCTCATTTTCCCTACCCTTCTACCTCCACCAGGCTTTGGCTTATAAAATGTTTAACTCATTTTGCTATTTTTTCCCCTCATTATCCATACTATTTTTTCGGATATGATGCGTATATTGCCATTCTTGGCTTATTTTTATTGTATATTGACTTCTTATTCAAGTGAAAGAAAGTTTAATTTTCTTATGCCACCTTTACCTTTTGTCTCCATTTTTGTTTATTTAGCTTTCTCTACTTTCTACTTATAATGAGACATCACATTTAACATTATTATGACTTTGTAAATACTGTTTGCAGAAAGCCAAGTAGTATATTCTAATGATTTTCCTTTTGTGAGCTTTTCCACACCACAGATTTTCTTATTTTTTGTGTTCTCTAACTTCATTTCTAATTTTTAAATTACTTTCTTTGTTTATTTTTTATTTTCTATTTATTTATTTATACATACAAGACCTGGGGTGTAGGCCAAAGGTATGGGGGGGAAGGGTAGGTGTGAGAGCTTCCACCAGAGACAGAGTGGGGAGCAGAATAGGCGGATCTACTAAAATAGACTGCTGAAGGGAAAAGCAGGCAAGACAAGGGAGCTCTGCTGTGCCATGTGGGTCAGCTCCCTGCCGACTCATGCTCCAGTGGCTGGTGATAGCTTGATAGTGCTGTGTCTTTAACGCCTGCACCACCAGGGAGACCCCCTTTTGGTGTTTATTTCTTAACCAGAAAATCTCCATTAGTAGTCTTTTAGTATCATTTTATATTGTAAGTTGTCTCAGTCTTTATGATTTTTTAAAAACACCCTCGTTCTTAGTGACTAGATACAGAATTGATAAAGGTTAATACTTTTTCACTGTCAGCAGTTTAAACAACCTCCATTGCCTATTTACCTTTGTTGTTTTTAATGAAACGTCTACTCTCATTCTTAGTGTTGCTAATGACTTTTTCTATCCATGTGGTCTCAGGTCTATGTATTTTCTGTCTGAAGAAATTATTCTCCAGTCTCCTTTTGTTTCACTAACATGTGAATATATCATCATTGTAGACAGGTCTTGCTTTTCTTCATGTTTCTGCTTTTGCTATGCTATTCCTTTTCTTAGAATGTTTTCCTGTTTCCCATTATTAGTTTCCTCAACATGGGGTTTAGAATTTTTCATTTATTTACTGGAAAAAATTCTTAACAACCTTACTGCATTTTGAAGTTCCTTTGAGTTTTCGTGTCATTTGGGCATATCTTTACTAATTACCATGTATGTATTTATTCCCTATTTTTTTTCCTATACATGAGTTTTTGAGGCTATTTCCTTTCTTTCTTTTTCTGCTTTTTTCTATACCTAGTACACGCTGCAAACTGAACATTTCATATATTTGTTTGAAGAAATGAATGTTCAGTCTTAGGACTCTTGGGAACATAGGGATAATTTCAGCTTTTCATGACAGATAATTCTGGAATATTATTTATATGCTAAAAGATAATCTGCAGTGGGTGTATAATAATCTTCATGATTGTCATAATTTTTACTATTATTATTTCAAGTAAATGACTCACACTTGGTCTAGATATGTGTATTTGGGATAACTGGTCAAAATGGACCCTAGAGGTCTTGATTTTAGTCCTGTAATGCCAGTTTACCCCAGGTAGGCTGATTTTTTTTTCCAAAGATTTAGTTTATGTATGCATACAGAACTGGGGTACAGGCCAAAGGTACAGGGCTGGTGAGAGGATTCATCAGAGACAGTGGAGATCAGAACAGGCAGATGAGGGTAGTAGCAGGTGAGGCAGGAGAGATCTGATGCACCATGAGGGTCACCTCCCTGGCTTGGGATCGAACTCATATTGAAGCGACTGCTGCTAGCTTCATAGTGCTGCACTTTAACCATTGCACCACTAGGAGGGCCCTAGACTGTTTGATTTTTATAATAATTTATTTTAAAATAAATAATATATTTTAAAAATAAACTGACATCCTGAACAAATTCAGATTCCTTAATTTTTTAAAACATTATTCAGAAATTTTAGAAACAAAACCAAAATATTAGGCTTTTCTTTCAGATACACTAATATGCTCACCGAACATTGGTCTTCCCAATAAGCATTGTTATTAAGTTCTGGTATATATTATATAATTATTTAG
>NW_004567121.1:23624095-23634626 GCF_000260355.1 Condylura cristata | reverse complement strand
CTGAGGGGAGCAGCGGGCGGGTCAGGAGAGGTCTGCCACGCCATGTGGATCTCCTCCGGGGCGGGTGGGGATCGAACTCATGCGGAAGTGGCTTTAGCTTTTTAGTGCAGTGCTTTAACCCGCTGCGCCACCAGGGAGGGCCCAAAAAGCCTGTTATTTTTAATGATTTATTTTGTTTATTTGTGCATATAAGAGCTGGGTGTCAGCTAGTAGTGTGGCGAGTGAGAGAATTTATTGGAGACAGAGTAGGGAATAGGACTGCAGATTTGACTGAAAATGCTGAGGAGCAGTGGGTGAGACAGGAGAGATGTGTGCTGTATCATGTGCGTCATCTCCCTGGATGACAGCTTCATAATACTTGACCCTTTGCGCCACCACTGAGGTACTAAAAGATTTAGTTATGCAGAAATTTACTGTAGTACCTCAAGTAACCTTTCAGACTTAAAGATGTTCTGTACAAATTTATTTTTGTATATGTAGCATTTATAGTACTTGGTTTTGAAAAACCACATCTTTATCGCCTTTAAGTTGAAATTTTAAAAACTCTTAGTGGACACAAAGATGCACTTTCACATGATTTTACTGTCTTAAAAGTTTGGAAATAAGGTAATGGGATATTTTTTTATCTATCCCTCTCTCTTCACAACTTGTCACTAAATGCCTTTGTAGCATTTTGTTTCTTAAACATACTTGATTGGTAACATTTTTGTATTCCCCTCTTGCCACAGTGTAGTTATTTCTTTATATTAGAAGCACATATTCCTTATATTAGAGTATACACCAAAACCAGAAAAAAACTTAAATAACTCTAATCCTGTATACCCATCGGCAACCCTATCTTATGAACACCCTAGTATGTATTCTCATTGAAAGAATATATGAAATATTTCTGAAACATTGTGATTTTTGTAGTTATATTAGTCTTTTTTGTGACTTTTATATTATTTAGCTTAAATTTCCTAACCATGATGGTTTTACATTTTTGTTTAATAGAAAGTGGAGCTGTTCCGAAAAGAAAAGATCCCTTAACGCACACCAGTAACTCATTGCCTCGTTCAAAAACAGTTATGAAAACTGGATCCACAGGTCTTTCAGGCCACCACAGAGCACCTAGCTGCAGTGGTTTATCAATGGTTTCCGGAGTAAGACAGGGACCTGGTCCTACACCTACCACTCATAAGGTACCTGGAGACAGTCACTCTAATTGCTGTGTTTTACAGATGAGAATTTTAGATGTGTTATACTTGATTAAGGTCTATTGCAATACTTTCTAATACCTTATAGAGTGTTGGGAAGTTTCTGTAGAGTTAAATGTAATTTTTCACTTTTAAAAATCTATAAAGGGAATGTTCTATTAAGTAGCAATTCTTATTTTAAACTCCTTATTGACCTAAGTGCTTTATCCAGTCTATTTTTTAACAAACTTTATAGTTCATTTTCAATTTATGATTCATTTAATTGTTTAAATCTTTGTAAATGGATATTTAAAATTAAACATACCTATAATTTTGTTAGAGTTCTAATAACAATAGTGAAAATTATATAATTTTGTTTTTCTAGAACCTTTGTATATTTTATAGGTATTAAATCTGGGTAAAATTCTCAGTAACCCATTTTCTGCCAAATGTAATTAATAGTCAATACAATTTTACCTTGAAGTAAATGCGTAAATTTTTTTTAAAGATTTATTTATTTATGTATACAGAACAGGGGTACAGGCCAGAAGTGCAGGGGTGGTAAGAGGATTCAGCAGAAACAGTGTGGGGAGCCGAACAGGCAGATAGATGAAGTATACTGCTGAGAGGAGCAGCAGCAAGATGAGAGGTCTGCTATGCCATGTGGGTCACTTCCTGAGCCTGGGATCAAACTCATGCTGAAGCAGCTATGGCTAGCTTCATAGTGCTGTGCGTTAACCGGCTGTGCCACTAGGGAAGGCTCCAAATGTGTAATTTCTTAAAAAATAACTATATCATTTTTCCTGTTTTTAAACCTCTGAGTACTGTAAGCCTTTGAGTAATTTATGCAAAGTATAAATGTGTTGACATTAAAATTTTGTGTTCTTTAAGAGTAC
Organism: Condylura cristata; assembly: GCF_000260355.1. NCBI lineage: Eukaryota > Metazoa > Chordata > Mammalia > Eulipotyphla > Talpidae > Condylura > Condylura cristata. The sequence goes on along the minus strand of NW_004567121.1, from coordinate 23,632,555 downwards.
TCCCAAAACAAATAGAACAAATAAACCTTCTACCCCTACAACTGCTGCTCGTAAAAAGAAGGACTTGAAGAATTTCAGGAATGTGGACAGCAATCTTGCTAATCTTATAATGAACGAAATTGTGGACAAGTAAGTTTTGTCATTTAAAGTATCTTATTTTACAATTTTTATTTTTTAATTTTACTTATAAAATATATCAGCAATGAAAAAGCACAAAATGAAGTAAAAATAAACTATTATAATATCTTTTTAAAATTAAAAGAAAATATATCAGCAGTGAAATAGACCTTCTCTAGTTACATACTTAATTTTTATTATTTCTTATTATAAACACCATTGCTTTGCTAACTATAGTGTCACAGTTAACATAAAAATGACTGCATATCATTGAGATTAGATTTCATATTATCATAACTGAAGCATATGGAATAAACTGAAATTTCGTTTCCTAGTGGGACAGCTGTTAAATTTGATGACATAGCTGGTCAAGAGTTGGCAAAACAAGCATTGCAGGAAATTGTTATTCTTCCTTCTCTCAGACCTGAGGTAAGAATTTCATATTATTTCATTTTAACATCATTCACTCATTCACTACTTAATAAACAGTAACATAAAGAAATGTTCAAGCTAACTTAAAAGCTACACAGTAAAAGAGACTACAAACACAAACAGACACTTTATTAAGTGGAGAGATTATTTTCACATCATGCAGCTGACAACTGACATCTACAAAGAGGACATGAAACTTGACCAGAAGAAAGCAGATAACTTGATACTTTGTTTCAAAACTGTGCTATCCAGCAATAATGTAACGCCTTTGTGTTTGCCCACATAAGTCAAAAAGCTGCACATGAAATGTTTACAGCCACTTTTTTTTTTAACTGCACATAATGTTTACAGCCACTTTGTTTGTTTGTTTGTTTTAAGGTTTATTTATACATAAAAACTGGGGTACAAGACCAGAAGTTCAGGGTGGTGATGAGAGGATTCACCAGAGACTGAGTGGGGAGCAGAACAGGCAGATGGGCGAAGTACACTGCTGAGGGGAACATGGATGGGTCATGAGAGGTCTGCCATGCCATGTGGTCATCTCTGGGCTGGGGAATGAACGCACACTGACACCGATGCTGCTAGCTTGAAGTGCTGTGTCCTACCTAACTGGTCGTGCCACCAGAGAGGGCTACCACTCTTTTTTTATTTGCCAAAAACTTGGAGACAGCTCAGATACTATTTAACAGGTAGATCAGTACACTATGGTGTACAAATACTATTTAGTACTAGAAAACATGAAAAGACACCGGAAGTAAATACATGTTGCTAAAACAAAGTAGCCAATTTGAAAATGCTAATACTGGATAATTCCAGCTGTCTCATGGAATGACAAAATTAAGAGAAGTTCATAGGGAAGAAGGGAGGGATGGATAAAAATGTACAGAGAACTTTTTAGGGCAGTGAAACTGTTCTATGTAATAATGACACAAATAGGGTACCGTAATGTAAATTGTGGACTTTAATTAATTATAATACAGCATTATTGGTTCATCATTTGTAACAAATCTATCACACTAGTACAAGCTAAAAACAGTTGAGAGGTGAAGGGTTATATGAGAAAGCTCTAAACTTTCTGTTCTTTCTGTATACCTAAAACCATTTCAAAGTATTTTTTTTATAATAGTTTATTTTTGCATCATTTTGTACATTTTATTTTTAAAAGACTTATTTGTGCATACAGAACTGGGGTACAGGCCAGAGGCTCAGGGGCGGTGAGAGGCTTCACCAGAGACAGTGGGGAACAGAACAGGCAGATCGACAAAGTACACTGCTGAGGGGAGCAGCAGGTGGGTCAGAAGAGGTCTGCCGCGCCATGTGGTCACCTCCGGGGCAGACAGGAATCGAACTTATGTGGAAGCGGCTTGAGATTCTCAGTGCTGTGCTTTAACCCGCTGCCCCACTAGGGAGGGCCTATTTTGTACATTTTTTTATCTCAGTTGTAATGCCCGTGTTGTTTCCCATCACCAAGTCACCCATGTGCCATCACTACAGTCCAGTGCACTTTCAAAGTATTTTTTAAAAGTTCAGTGTCACTTCTATAGGTTTAATGTACAAGAAATACACGTTCGCTATTAAAGTGTTACCAGTCCTGTGCTTCACCCTTGGCTCTTGCCTGGTGTTCTGAATATGGCTCTTCGGCCCAAGTGTAGTATCTGTTTTTATCAGTGCAACATCTAACAGGTCTTCTATCTGAGGATGGTGTATTAAATGGATTTTTGTAACAGGGAGATGGCAAAGGCATTTGCCCCACCCATCCCACTCACCACTCTGGCACTGCAGTACCTCTAGGAACAGTGCACACGCAAAAAAACTTAACAGTTCATCTGGTTTTCACCATCTCCCTTACTCATGCTTTGTGTGATACCAGATGCCTCCAATTCTTGAACCTTTCCAGACAATATTGGTATTTTTTTTTTTCTGTTTGTTTTTGTCAGCTGTTCCTTATGTCTAGATATTCCTTCACAAGTAGACACTTAAATTTTAGCCCCCTCAGCTAAGAACTTTATCACTTATTCATCTATAAAATATATTATGTCTTCAAAGTATATTGTTGTCTCCTGTTATTACTGTTGTTCAGAAGGTTTAGATTTTTTTTTTATTAGTTTAATATTACTTTGGTGAGATTTCAAAAGAAACATCTATGTTCAATATGTCTTATTGAAACCAATCATTGATCATTGAGGGCTGGGTTTTATTTAATTTAGTTTCTACTGTTTTCAGTAGTTTATGAAGTGTTCTCTTTAAAGCTCTCGGCAGCACTATTTGAGAGAGGATATTACTGAAAACAGTGTTTATTTGATAATACATTAAAAATTGTGGCTAGTATTGTCTCTAAAACCATACTTATGAACTAAAGTATGTATTTTTAAGTTGTTCACAGGGCTTCGAGCTCCTGCTAGAGGATTGTTACTCTTTGGTCCACCTGGAAATGGGAAAACAATGCTGGTAAGAATCCTTTAAATTTAAATGTTTTATTGAGAAAGCTAAGATTAAAAAAAAGTAATATAGACATAGTCCCTCAGTCTGTTACATATAATTTCCTTCTGCTATAATAAAATTAAATTTTTAATATGACAATGGAAAGAAGATGAAAATCCATGTATTTTATTCTAATAGTATGATTTGGGTTGGTTAAATTTAATTGTATAATTTTTATCATTTTCCTAAGTTAAATAATCTTTGACCTGAGACCTACTTACTTTACTATATTATCTTCCAATGTCTGTTCTGTTTGCTTTCTTAGTTTTATTGATAAAATCAGCATATGATAATCTTTTGCTTTGTTTTGTTTTTAAATATTCTTTCGCCAAAAATGCTTCTTTCCCCTTCAGGGCATTTATAGAAGGAAGAAGTAAACAGGGGAACAGTAACTTTTTTCCTTAGCTGTTCATCTTTTTCTAACTGGTTATTTTTCTATATCTGGAAAGTGAATAGAACCCTCGTTTTTTGTTTTTTTTTTAAGATTTACTTATTTATGTTTACAGAACTGGGGTACAGGCAAGAGGTGTGGTGGGTGAGAAGATTCACCAGAGACAGAGTGGGGAGCAGAACAGGCAGACTGACAAAGTACACTGCTGAGGGGAGCAACGGGCAGGTCAGGAGAGGTCTGCCGCGCGATGTGGGTCAGCTCCCTGGCCAGGGATGGAACTCGTGCGGCAGTGGCTTCAGAGAGCTTCATAATGCGGTGCTTTAACCTGTTCCACCACCAGGGAGGGCTCCTTTTTTTATTTTTTTAACCATCCCCTTATGGAAAAACGAGTTGAAAGAAGTGCATCTCTTCCTAAACCCATTTCTAATTGCTAAGAAGGAAGCACATTGACTGCCATTTATTGAGGATTGCTTCATACATTTTTAGAAAGTCTTTTCTTATACTTGAATTAATCAAATTGGTTATTTCTTAAGGCAAGATGTTGAATTAATTACAATATTTGCTTTGTGATTTTTAAAGGCTAAAGCAGTAGCTGCAGAATCAAATGCAACCTTCTTTAATATTAGTGCTGCAAGTTTAACTTCAAAATACGTGAGTATTCTTTTTAGTGTTGTCCGTTGGTAACTATGTTAAGTGTTAAACACTTGGCATATAAATGATATCATGAATATCATTCTTCACAGTAAAAAGTTCTATACATTTGTTAGGCTTTCAAAATTAGAATTTTGCTGTCAGTGCTATATTAGTTTGTTAGGATGGTGTGAAAAAATATCAGATTATCTGACTTACCCTACAAATTTATCATCTTATAATTTTGAACGCTAGAAAGCACAAGATCAAAGCAATGCCAGGGTTCTCAGTTTTGTGAAAGAATTAAAAGTAACTATAAATTGAGACTGCTTTTTTTCACTCCAGTTTGCATTCTATGTGAAAATTCTTAAATTATTATTAAAGTAGACTTATCCACATGCATTTAATATAATGAAAAGCCCTTTTTTTTTTCAAGATGGAGATAGTAGGGCTCCCCCCCAAATTTTATGTACTGAGCTAGCCTTCAGAAATTATCGCTAAAATCTTACACATTATGTACAAGTGTTGATGTCATAAGAGATGATATCTTGGATTCCTTCCAATTCAGAATATTTGATAAGATGATTTTAAATCTGGAGCTGTTCCTTTGTTTGAAAATTTTCCTTAAAAAAAATAGATGCCACCTTTAGAGTATTTTCACATTAGATTACCACAGACCACATGGTCCTTTTATTACTTGTTTGGTTCGTAGAATAGTTTTTTTTTTTTTTTTTTGTTCATATAGAACTGGGGTACAGGCCAGAGGCTCAGGGGTGGCGAGAGGCTTCACCAGAGACAGAGTAGGGAGCAGAACAGGCAGATCTACGAAGTACACTGCTGAGGGGAGCAGCGGGGCGGGTCAGGAGAGGTCTGCCATGTCATGTGGTCACTTCCGGGGCAGGCGGGAATTGAACTCATGCGGATGTGGCTTTAGCTTCTTAGTGCTGTGCTTTAACCTGCTTCGCCACCAGGGAGGGCCCGTAGAATAGTTTTAATATAATGTCTCAGCTCCTGGGAATATCTCAAAAGGTGATCATAGATATCTGAGGCTACTTAGAAATATATTTATTGACAGTGATAATTATGAAAAATGAGTTTTCAAGGTGTTCTGAATAGAATAAATTTTCTTCAGAACAATACTTTTCAGTTTATTTGCTTCTAAAAATGTTCCCTGCAACCTAAGACTTACAGAATATGTTTAGTGTAGTATACATTTTTTCCCCTAGCCTACTAATTACACCCCTGATTAATAACAGTCCCTAAGTTTTAGGAAAACAGGGTGAAGCAAAACAGATGTATTTAATCTTTTTCAAGTACTTAAGAAACTGTGTTAAATAATAATCTATATTCTGAATTTATAAAGGACAATTTTTGGCATACCTCCTCCATCCTCAAACCATATCTTTGTTGCCGAGAAAGGAAATTAAATTTCTAGATTCTAGACTTTTAATTGTTAAATTAAGAAAGCTAAAATAATGTTGCATGAGCTGTATATAATGCCTTATTTTAGGTGGGAGAAGGAGAGAAACTGGTGAGAGCTCTTTTTGCTGTGGCTCGAGAACTTCAACCTTCTATAATTTTTATAGGTAAGACTATGTTTTCCAGCTAAGTTAGTTGAACATTTGTGAAATACCTCTCATAATATGAGAGCTTTGATAGGAAAAGTAATCCAAAATTTAAAAGTTTTAAAGAAGCCCAGATTTAAAGACTAGTGAATTGAGTGGGGCCAACTATATTAGTAACTTGTGTTGTAAACTAGGTTAACCTCAAATGATTCATATAGTTTGTCTTTTAATTAAAGACATATCCTTATATTTCTTCTAGATGAAGTTGATAGCCTTTTGTGTGAAAGAAGAGAAGGCGAACATGATGCTAGTAGACGTCTAAAAACTGAATTTCTAATAGAATTTGATGGTGTAAGTGTGTCAATATGATATTTTTAACATGATAATATTTAAATACATACATTCTACCAAGTGATCCAATTAAAAATACATATATCATTATTGTATTTTTCTTTGTTAATACTTTAAAAGTATTCAACAAAATGTTTTGGCCTACAGGTACAGTCGGCTGGAGATGACAGAGTGCTTGTAATGGGTGCTACTAATAGGCCACAAGAGCTTGATGATGCTGTTCTCAGGTAAGGGTGATTTATATGGAAACATATTACAGATATATTTATTCATGTGTTCATCTCCCATATGTCTGTCTTTCATCTCTCTCAGTTTTTATGACTTATTATTTTCCTCACTATATCTTCTGGTGTTATATCACCAACTAGATAAAGATTTTGAGAATAGGATTGGTATATCAAAGAACTACTCTAAGATTTATTTATTTATGCATACAAGAACCGAGGTACAGGCCAGAGATGTTTGGGTAGGATTCACCATAGACAGAGTGGGGAGCAAAGCAGGCAGATCTACTGAAATACACTGCTGAGGGGAGCAGCAGGCTAGACAGGAGAGGTCTGCTGCACCATGTGGGTTAGCTTCTTGGCAAGGGATTGAACTTAGTCATGCAGTGGCTACGGGATAGCTTCATAGTGTGCATTTAACCTGTCACACCACCAAGGAGGGCCCCTAGTTTTCATTTAAAGCTTTAGGCAGGGCCCTCCCTGGTGGTGCAGCAGGTTAAAGCACAGCACTATGAAGCTATCTCAGCCACTGCAGCAGGAGCTCAATTCCCGGCCAGGAAGGTGCCCCACATGGTGTGGCAGACCTCACCTGTCTCACCCGCTGCTCCTGTCAGCAGTGTATTTCAGTAGATCTACCTGTTCTGCTCCCCATTCTGTCTCTGGTGAAGCCTCTTACCACACTTGCACCTCTGGCTTGTATCCCAGTTCTGTATGCACAAATAAATAAAGCTTTAAATAAATAAAGCTTTAGGGGAATTGCTTATTTCTTCTGGGTTGGATGAGGTTACTTAAACTTCATAAGAAGCTTATTAAAGCAGAATTCATGGCAAATATTTTTTCTGTTTTTGTGTATTTGAACAAATTGTTCTTTTCATAATTGGTAGGCTGGTTTGACTCAGAATAAAATTCTCGGTCTTCCCTCTTTTTGAGGAATTAATGGCATTGCCTTCCTGTTTCTAGCATTGAATATTGTAACGTAAGAGTCTTAAAGCCAGCCTGCTATTATCACATTTATGGTTTAGCTTGATTGTTTTCCTCTTTACTGGATGTAGTTCTCAACCATTGCAGTCTAATCACTCAAAAAATATGTTGATTTATCTGTATTTTTCTTGGATTTACTGTTTGTTTAAATCAATAATTTGGAACATCCTTTATTTATTTTTTTGGTTTTCCTTTCAAATTCAGTGTATACCCCTTTCCTTCCATATCTGTGACTACCTTTATAATCCTTTTCAGCCTTCTGTTTTGTCTTTTTTACTAAGTTTTTTTCCTTATTTCTTATATACTGTTTCTAATTTGCTTCTAGCTAGAACTTGTTTCTGCTCTCTTATATGGACTATTCTCATATATGTGAGGTACTATCTCATTGAGATTTTTGCATTTCCTTCACTCTAAGTGATGGTTTGATCATTTGTTCTCTCTCTTATTGAGTTGTTTGAACTTTGAATATCTTGGATATCTGCCCCGATCATATGTATGGCATACAAATATTTTCTTCCTTTCAGTAGGTTGGTGGTTTCCCTGTGATGGCCTCTTTCATTGTGCAGTAGCTTTTAGTTTGATATAGTCTCAATTGTTTATATTCTCTTTTGTTTTTCTTGCTGTTAGAGAAGAATTCACAAAGACATCAGTGAAACTTAGGTCTTAGAGTTCACCTGTTTTCTTCAACATATTGTATGATTTCAGTTCTTAACTTTTAAATGTTTTATCCTTTTTGAGTTAATTTTTTGTGTATGGTATGAGATACTTGCCTAATTTCATTCTTTTTCATGTTTTGTTTAGGCAGCCCTTGTTTGTACATTTTAGTTTTATAAATGTAACTGTGTCTGTTGATGAAGTTTACATTTCCATTTCTGTAGTCCATGTTGCTTTTAGTTGTTTTGTTTCAAGAAGATACTAGATATCGCTATTTCACCGCTTATATCTTAAGTTCTTAATCAAGATTTTTAATGTTAAAGATTCGTTGCTATTAAAAACATTTACATATACACGTGGTTAATTTACTTCTGATAATATTGAGATAAGATTTGTAAATATGTTAATATTAATTAGAGATTTTGCAATTGACTGTTGATGAATACTATGACACATTTAAATGCCTTGATCATTGTACTTAAAAATTTTCTTATTACTTGCTCTATAAATTGATTTATCTTTAAATTCAAAACTGAAGTTACATGAAATCTTTCCTTAGGCGTTTCATCAAACGAGTGTATGTGTCTTTGCCAAATGAAGAGGTATGTATCTATGTGTGAATTTTTTTTTTTTT
>NW_004567121.1:23592149-23623693 GCF_000260355.1 Condylura cristata | reverse complement strand
AGGAGAGGTCTGCCACGCCATGTGGTCACCTCCGGGGCAGGCGGGGATCGAACTCATGCGGAAGTGGCTTTAGCTTCTTAATGCAGTGCTTTAACCCGCTGCACCACCAGAGAGGGCCCCCTATGTGTGAATTTTTTAATAAGCAAAAACAAGAAATACCATCTTGACATTATTGAGTCTTCCAAGCCACAGTACAGCTACATTGAAAAACAATCTGACAGTTTCTTAAAAAGATAAACATGAACTTACTAAATATGCCTAAGAATCTACTCAACAGAAATAAAATGTGTAAGAATATTTATAGCAACATTATGAAAAATAACCCAAAACTGTACAGAATCTAAAATATTTATCCGTTGTTTAATGGGTAAACTTATGTGGTATATCTTTAATGGGGTTTTTTTGTTTAAGATTACTTACAAAAATTACAAAAATTGGAGTATAGGTCAGAGGTGTGGGGCAGCGGGAAGAATTTACCATAGACAGAGCAGGGAGCAGAACAGGCAGACAGGCTGAAAAGCACTGCTGAGGAGAGCAGTGGGTGGGAGAGGAGAGGCCTCTCATCCCATGTGGGTCACCTCCCTGGCTGGGGATTGAACTTGTGCTTCAATGGCTACATATTGCTCCATGGTGCTGTGCCTTAAGCCATTGCACCACCAGAGAGGGCTCTAACTTTAATGGATTTAAAACAATAAAAGGAATGAGCTAGTTAAACATGCTATATATGGATGAACCTTGAAAATATTGATTGAAAATACCAGATGTAAATTGCTATATAAAAGAGGCAAGTTTTTAGAAACATAAAGCATACCAGTGATCTGCTAAGGCTAAGGGTACAAGTGGGGATTAACTGCAAAGAGAGGTATGAGCAAACTTCTGGGGCGGTAGAAAGGACTTTTCTTTTTCCTTAAAGATTTATTTTATTTATACATACAAGAACTGGGATACAGGCTACAGGTGCAGGGAGTGAGAGTAGGGAACAGAACAAGCAAATTGACTGAAGTACATTGCTGAGAGGAACAATGGATAGGTCCCTGATTACTTCCTTAGTTTTACTTGGAGTATCTTTAATTCTCTCAGAAACTCTTATAAAGACTGTAATTTTAAATCCATTGACAGGACAGGAATGAGATTCTAAGAGGTGAAGTGATAAAAGATGATTCAGCTCATAAATGAGAGTTAGAATCTGAACCTGTTTCCTGGGTATTGTATTGAGCTAATTCTCAGGACTGATAAATATTTAACATTTCTTTTCAGACAAGACTACTTTTACTTAAAAATTTGTTATGTAAACAAGGAAGCCCACTGACCCAAAAAGAACTAGCACAACTTGCTAGGTGAGTGCTTTAATTTGGTAATATTACAACCTTTTTTAAAGAAAATTAATACTCTGCTTTGTTTAAATTTAAGAAATGACTGATTCATTTATCAGAAAGCTTTTATTGTCTCATCCTCTATTTCCTTTACTTTTTTTCTTATTGCTTATCTTATGTATTTAAGTCAGATTAGCCTGACTTAAATATCTGATGATGGTACTATCTTTGTATAAATGTATTAAAGCTTCTAAGTGATACGAAAGTAATATTAAATATTTAAAATATCTCTGCTGCACTAACACAGATGCCTTCATATAAGCTTGTTCTTTTGCACTATATATAATTTTTCAGCTTTTACCTTTAAAATTTTTATGGGCGGTATATATAAGTAGGAAATGAGTATAGTTCATACATTCATGAATTTTAGTCAATGAAAAAAATCTCATAAAATTATTTAAAATATTCAACAAGTATGTTAGTAGCTAGTAATTTATGAGTTCCCAATACCAATGAGAAAAGAAAAAATTAATATTTGAAAATGTTGAGCTCCTCCTTTATCATCCAGTAAAGAATTCTGCTAATAATGATTGATCTCTAGTTATGTGGCATGGAACATGATAAGTAAATGCTTTTTTCACTCTTTTATTTCCCTCTTCCCCTTTGCCTCCCTAGTTCTTAGTTCTCTTTGGTAATCTGTTGGCTGCCCAGGACTCTCCACTGTGGCATCCTATTCAGGTGTGCCTCTTTTTCCCGATGTCTTCTACCCCAGATCCTTCCTTTCCCTGTCTGTCCTACATTTACATGAATATATCTTGATTTGACCTCATTCCATGGAGGCAGTGTTCTTTGTCAAGATAAAGACTAGTTTCTATAAAGAATTAATTGTGGTGATATGTTAGTAGTCACCAATGGCTTCTAGGTGTTAGCTTTTCAGGCGACGTGTTGACAGTTTAAAGGAACCTCCTGGAGATAGAGTATGCCTTAATGTAGATCAATGATTTTAATGATGAAAATTTGAGGCATTATTAGGAACCAAAAGACTCTTTGTGAACCTTTTCATGTCCTCAAAATCAAATCACATAGATATCTAATTAATAAGACAAACTAGATTTTACCCTCTTATTATATAGAAGTTTTGAATCTGAAAACATGAAAGTAATTTGCTATTTCTTCTTACCATCCTCAGAATGACTGATGGATATTCAGGAAGTGATCTCACAGCTTTGGCAAAAGACGCAGCACTGGGTCCTATCCGAGGTAAGTATACAAAGGGCTGAAACGGAGTTATTTATTACACCACTTTAGAAGTTCTGTATCACTTTAAGAAGTCCATTGTGAGAGATCTTTTTAAATAGTTTGAAAAATCATAATGCTCTACCATCGGAAACAACACAAGGTAGTTTTTAGCATTAAAATCAGCAAACTTTTCTGGAAAGGGCTTATATCATACATTTTAGGCTTCTGGGCCACAGATACTCTCTACTGCATTTTTTCCCTGGTACTGTATGAATGGTACATAAAACCATTCATAGCTTATAGACCACATAAAGACAGTCCATGAGTCATATTGGACTGTGACCCCTTTTCTTTTTTAAAGATTTTTATATACAAGAGCTGGAGTTCAGGCCAGAGTTGCATGGGGGTGAGAGGATTCACCAGAGATAGAGTGGGCAGCAGAGCAGGTGGATTGACTGCAATACACTGCTGAGGGGAGCAGTAGGTGGGACAGGATAAGTCTGCCAGGCCATGTGGGTCACCTCCCTGGCCAGGGATCAAGCTCATGCTACAGTGGCTGTGACTAGCTTCATAGTGCTGTGCTTTAACCTATTGTGCCAGCAGGGAGGGCCCCTGATCCCTTTTCTAGCAGCTTTCACTTGCTGTTAGTAGGTAATCAGCAGAAAAACAAACTTTTTTTTTTTTTAAGATTATTTATTTGTGCATACAGAACTGGGGTACAGGCCAGAGGTGCAGGGGCGATGAGACGATTCACCAGAGACAGAGGAACAGGACAGGCAGATCTATGAAGTACACTGCTCAGGGGAATGGTGGGGCGATGCAGGAGAGATTTGCTGCCCCATGTGGATCATTTCTGGGGCAGGGATTGAACTTGAAGTGGCTGCACTAGCTTGCAATGCTATGTCCTAACCCATTGTGCCACCAGGGAGGGCCCAGATCTATTTATTTTTTTTACTTATGCATATAAGCTGGGGTGTAGGCCAGGGGTGCAGAGCAGTGAGAGGATCACCAGAGACAGAGTGAGGTGCAGAGCAGGCAGATCTACTGAAATACACTGCTGAGGGGAGCAGCAGGTGAGACAGGAGCATTCTGTGTGCCATGTGGATCAGCTCCCTGGGTGGGGCTCAAACTCCTACTGTAGTGGCTGCCAGTAGCTTCATAATGAAAAACAAAAATTTTTTGAAGCAAGTAAAAATGAATAAAAATGAAAATAACTTATATTTTGGTTTTTCATTTCAGTATTTCAATTGAAATTGTGTTTAAGGGAACTTAGATAAAGAAATTTTTGTTTTTATTGTCACATATCTTTTGGAGAATTGTAGCAAAGTACTCATTACTTTTTTGATTTAAGGTACTTTATTGTTTCTGAAATACCACATCTAATTTTTTTTTTTTTTTAAGATTTATTTATTTATTCATACAGAACTGGGGTACAGGCCAGAGATGCGGAGGGTGAGAGGATTCACCAGAGACAGAGTGGGAAGCAGAACAGGCAGATCGATGAAGTACACTGCTGAGGGGAGCAGCGGGCGGGGTCAGGAGAGGTCTGCCGCGCCATGTGGTCACCTCCCTGGCAGGCGGGAATCGAATTCATGCAGAAGTGGCTTTAGTTTCTCAGTGCAATGCTTTAACCCGCTGCGCCACCAGGGAGGGCCAATACCACATCTAATTTTTAAGTTGAATTGGATTAAACATTCTCTAATATTGCTTTGTAGTAGATACTTATAGTGACTGTTCATAGTGGGTAGTTGATATTCCTAATTATACCCCGAGAAAACTAATTGTAATGATACAATAGAACATGGATCATGCAACTTCCAGAACCCATCACTTACAGTGAAATAGGCTACTGTGTAAAGAACTGCTGCAAAAACATAATAAAGTCTAGTTTAGGGAGTGAACTCAGAAACAGTGGCAGCCAATATATGAGTCTCATGTATTTTCACCTATTAATCTGAGGCAGACAAACATTGTAGGTTAAACAAAAACTAATTAATGCCTTTTATAAAGCACATCCCCATTTTGTAAAAAAATAGGCAGTATGCAAAAAAACTGAATTGAATCCCCCTGCATTATTCCTAAGATGAACTATCCCTAAGCATTCATAAATTGTGCACTTAATTTTGTGTGTGTTTTCTTTAAATATAAATTAATTACATTGAAGCTGTACCTTTGGTTTTTGTTGCCCACCAATTTAAATGTCAAAATCTTTTTTTTTTTCCTAACTGGCTTACTTTTTCTATTTTACAGAACTGAAACCAGAACAAGTGAAGAATATGTCTGCCAGTGAGGTATAATGTTTTACAATTTTTTTTTTTTTTTTGGAGTAGAAGACCTAGATGCAGGCCAGAAGTTCAGTGGGTGAGAGGATTCCCAGAGACAGAGTGGGGAGCAGAACAGGCAGATCTACTGAAATACACTGCTGAGGGGAGCAGCAGGCAAGACAGGAGAGGTGCACTGTGCCATGTGGGCCAGCTCCCTGGCAGGCATCCAACTCATGCTGCAGTGGCTGCAGATAGCTTCCTAGTGCGGCTCTTTAACCAGTTTCCCCACCAGTGAGGCACTTCAGCACTATCACACTTCTACCTGAATTCAATCCCTGGCCAGGGCCAGGGAGCTGACCCACATATGATGCAGCAGACCTTTCCTGTCTCACCTGTTGCTCCCCTCAGTGGTGTGTCTCAGTCAGTCTGCCTGTTCTGCTCCTCACTCTCTCTCTGGTGAATCTTCTCATCTTCCACTCTCTGGCCTACACCTAAGGCCACTTCTTTTATGCAAAAATAAATAAATAAAATGAAATGTTGAAATCTAAGAAATTAAACATGTAATATATATCAGTAAAACATTTTTTTAAAATATTTATTTATTTATGCATACTGAACTGGGGTACAGGCCAGAGGTCTAGTGGTCATGAGAGGATTCACTACCTCTGTATAACATTGCTAAAGAATAGTATTACATCTGTCAGTTCATTGTTGGGTTAACTAATGTATGTGTTCATTGTTTTTATTATTATTTTTTTAATCTAGATGAGAAATATTCGATTAGCTGACTTCACTGAATCCTTGAAAAAGATAAAACGCAGTGTGAGCCCTCAAACTTTAGAAGCATACATACGTTGGAACAAGGACTTTGGAGACACTACTGTTTAACAAAATGCCTTTGTAAGCTTACAGAATATTTTACTTTCCAAGAGATCACCATCTCAAAGAATAGTTATCAGCTACAGAATTCAGCATAAGTTTACAGGACTTCTCAGAGTCTAAAATAATATTTGTGTACCCCAAGATGAACCAGAAAACAAATTTGAATAAAAATATAATGTAAATGGAATATTTTGTTTTTAAGGGCTTCTTGCCTTGATGATCATGATTACCCCAATGGGCACTGTTAGAGTACATCAAAAGTTATTTCTGGTCTTCTTTACCAATATAATCATAATGTAAATAATAATTTGTATATTGTGTTGCAGATGAACGTATTCCAGAGACAGTAAATGTTAGAAGACACAAGAGCCTTTGGTTGTTTGTCTTCTGATATCTTTACTTAAGTGTAATACTTTTCTTTTCCTTCCCCACTTTCCTCTTTCCTGCAGGTAAATGAAAGCCAAACACTGTTTTGTTTTGTTTTTTTCTCTTTTGTTTTTACAAATTCAGTGTGCCAAACGAAATTTTTTTCTATGTAGCAGTAATATGAAAAGGTATTTGAGAGTTATTTTTCTTCATAAGCCTACAGATGTTAAACAGTTATGTACTTTTGACTTTTTATTTTTCTATTAGCTTACTTCCAAACAATTTAGAAAGCAATATGATGGCTATAAAACTAATGTAGTAAAATAGAAGGTTTGAGTTCCTGTGTCATCCAGTATGTCCATCAATCCTCTTGTGACCAGTATTCTTTTTTTTTAGTGTATTTGTCTATTGTAGACTGTTAACTTATTCCTAGTGGAATTTGTTTTGGGCAAGAATTACTTTAATATTTAATAAAGACAGCTTTAAATGCTGTAAAAGTGGTTCCATTGCAAGATAAGGGAAGTACTGGGAGCTAAGATGTTTCTAATTTATTGCTTATTACTTTCTTACTGTTTACAGGATAATTATAAGCCAGTAAAGCTACTGTCTTTTATTCTCAATAATTATTAATCCCTTCAAATGAAACTTTAAAATTACTGTTTTTATACATTGTGTATTTTATAGTTTTTTTGTGCTCACTTTGTTAACTAAAAAGTTTTAGCCTATTAATCTACCTTTTGTTCCCCCAAAAATGTACAGTAATTCTGCTTCTTGTTTGTACGACTATGCCTGGATTTTTATTGTAAAAATGTCATTGTAGGAAGTAGCGATGCTTATATGGCCTTTTAAATATCGTAATAAAGGCAAATAGATATTTGCCCTTAGTTTACTGGTTAAAGTTTGTTTACAGAAATTTTCTTTGGTGCTGAAATAATGTTACATAAAATGCCAGATGTGGAAAGAAATAATTTTATAGTACTAACAAAAATTTTTCATTTAGGAAAAAATCTTTGATTTTTGAGAGGTTACATTAAAATTAAAAGCTTGCCCCTACTATATAAGGATTTTAAATGAAAACATTCCTAATTTTATTCTTGCTCTTGTTAAAAATTTATCTACATAGAGAAAATATGATTACTTAAATCAGAAGTTGTTTGTATTAAGTCATGTATCTTCTAATCATGATTTTGAACTCCCTGGATAATAAAAATGAACAGTAATATAAATAGAAAAAATAAATTTTGAACTAGAATCTTGGGTATTTTAGGTCATAAGTAGTATCTTTTTAAGGTCTCAAAGCATCATAAAATATTTTTTAATTAAAATGATGATGGCATATGAATGTGATGAAAAGAATCACAAAAATACCAAATTAAGACATTTTTAAATAAACCTCAAAAAAATTTTATTTTTCATTTTCATTTAGAAAAGGATTGTCATGGTTAATACTTGGATGGATAATCAGTTGTATTAAAATTTTGTGTACTTCAAGGTCAACTTAAAATACTTAAAATTTTCAGCAGTATTTTAATTCATAATTTAATTATGAGTTAGAAGCTTGCTTCCAATTTTTTATTGGGAAAGATTTTAGTTCTCTTGAAATCTAAAAATTTTAATCTTTAGATTAAGATCATAAAGATCTTAAATGTTAAAAGGTACAAAAAGCCAAGTTAATATTGTTATAAGCATTAAGTCAAAGAATTATATTGCTGTTTGAAATGTTTATTATGTATAGAAGTTGTTTTCCTGATTAAATCTGAAGTTAAGCTAAGTTCTGAAGAACTATTTTCTGTGACTTACTATGACAGCTTTTATGTTAATCTATGTTTCTTTCAGGAATGACCAAGGAAATAGCATAGTGTTACAGTAAGTGGTGAGGAATTGGCCTAGTCTTTTTAAATAAAGATAGAAGTTGCTGAGGTTTTCCAAACTAATGTTAGACATAGATCGTGACCTTCTAGATTTTGTGTTGAGCTCTGTGTCTTATTCTTAAAAGGTAATGCAAACATTAAAACGTTAGTGTATTCCTTGTGTTAATATGTCAGAGGTTTATAAACCAAATTAAAACTTAATCAATGTACTGGATTTGAGCTTAAGGGCAAGAATCAGTACTCTCTGTCCAGATAGCTTAAGTGTTTATTCTAACAGTCTGCTCATTGGGATTATTCAGTTTCTGACTTGCAAAAATACACTTTGTGATTGGGAAGAATTGGAGGTAAAACAGACACTAGAATTCCAAATTAAGCAAATGTATAGCAGCCTTTGTTTATAGTGTAAAATTCTTTATATTTTATACAAAAACTAATTCTTTTGGTAGAAAGAACCATTTACAGTTTTGGGACTCTGAGTCAAGGGATTTTTCTTTAAATGCTTGTCTTGATTTTAATCTGGTCTTTTGTATTTTTCTTCAGAAGAACTGAATTAAAAGATTCAGCTGCATAAAGTGGGTTTGGTATCTTAATGGACTGAAAATAAATGATAAACTTATTTTGCCTTTAGATTCTTTTATTTAAAACTTTTTGAGATTTCAATGGTTGTAGTTTGGTAATGAGGGTCTAGCTTGTATCAGACTAATTCTTGCTAATAACAATTATAAGCACTAAACAAAATATAAAAAGCAATAACTAGAAGAACCTAGAAAATTATCAAAAACAGGCAGAAGTACACAAAACCTTCTACTAGAAGGGATCCACGTGAACTAAATTCTACCCTAGATGCCATTTCCAGATTGTACATTGTGTTTTGAACTAGAATTCTAGCAGAATGTAATTTCCTTCCTGGGCTGAGGAATCATTTGGGGCTTCTTCAATCACTGGAAATCAGTAAGAAATTTTGGAAAGGAAAGCACTTCAGAGATAGAAACCCCAAAGTGTGCCTATTAATTCTTTTCAAATCCTTCTTGGATTCCCAAACTGCCCCCATGCTATAAAGGAACTTAGCAGAAAGCAGTAATTGAAATCTCAGGAACTGATTACAGATAAGGCAGCTGCTGGGGAACAGAGATTGAAATGCAAACTCTAAGAGTTTGACATACACTTGAAGTTTCCCATTAAAACCCTGAAAGGGGGCCTCCCTAGTGGTGCAAGGGATTGAGTCTCAGCACTAAGAAGGTATGGCAGCCAATGCAGCAGAGAGTTCTGACCCCCACCAGGGAGCTGACCCACATAGCCAGCAGACCTCTCTTGTCTTGCCTGCTGCTCCCCTCAGCGGTGTATTTCAGTCAAACTACCTGTTCTGCTCCCTCTGCTGTCTCTGGTGAATCTTCTCACCCTCACCCTACACCCCTAGCCTATCCACCTCTTGTATGCATAGTAAATAAATCTTTTAAAACAAAAACCAAAAGGGCCATATTGAGGAATGCTAGATAGAGCTAAAGGTTGTATTTTAGATCTGTGGGCAAAATGGATAGAAACTACCAGAATAAAGTTAAAAATCAAGTTAGCACAGCATTGGGGACATCTATTAGTAATTTAACAGCTAACTAGAACAAAACATTCTTTAGAAGAAAACAATCCAAGAGTTACAAGATTTTGCCTCCAAAGTCCAATACACACTAACTACTAAGCATATAAAGAAAAACTATTCATAATAAAAAAAAATCACATCAAAGCAGATGTACAGATGATTTATATATTGGAATTATAGTTACCTTAAAACAACTTTTAAAATGGGACCACGCTGGTGGCGCAAGGATTTAGTTTTCGTGCTATAACGCTATTACTGCTGCTGCTGAGCTGAATCCCAGGTCCAGCAGCTGACCTACAATGCTCTGCAGACTTCTCATGTCTTCCCCAGCTGCTCCGCTCGGTGTACTTCAGTAGATACACCTGTTCTCCCTACTCTTGTGAATCCTCTCACCCCCTGCACCTCTACTCTACACCCCAGTTCAATGTGTAAATAAATATTTTAGAGAAGTTTTTAAAAATAATCTACTGGAAGAGAAAAGATGATAGATGCAAAAGCTGTGGCTGCAGAATTGAGGCTACCTGATGGGGAAGAAGGAAGGTGTGGGAACAAAGGAGGAAGTGTGCACAACAGTCTGTGGTAAAGGACTATCAGTGCTTGCATTGTGGGTGAAGTAATAACACACATATGAGATGTGAACCTATTTCCCTAAATCATCCAGTGTTATGAATCAATGCCATCTTTATAAAGGGAGGGCGATAGAGAGAAGGGTGATGGATGAGCAGATTCGGACTTTTAGTAGAGCAATAGAAACTAAAAACCAAATGGAGGGGCCTTCGTGGTGGCACAAGAGTTCAAGACACAAACTATCAAGCTATCCGCAGCCACTGAAGCATGACTACATCCTCACAGGGAGGTGACCAACAGAGGGCAGCAGACCTCTCCTGTCTCGCTGCTCCCCTCAGCAGTGTATGTCAAGATATGCCTGTTCTGGTCCCCACTATGTCTCTGGTAAATCCTCACCCCCTGCACATCTGGACTGTACCACCTGTGTCAAGTGGGTTAGCTCCCATTGAACTCACCCTTCAATAGATACACCAGCTTGACAGCGCTGAGACTTTAACCCTAGTGCCATCAGGGATGCCCAAGACCATCGTGTTGGGTTGGAATTGGATTTGAGTATTAATTCATGATTTAAAATAAACGTAAAGACCCTCCCTGGTGGTGCAGCGGGTTAAAGCACAGCACTAAGAAGCTTAGGCACTTCCGCATGAGTTCTATCCCCGCTTGTCCCAGAGGTGACCCACATGGCGTGGCAGACCTCTCCTGGCCCGCCCACTGCTCCCCTCAGCAGTGTACTTCAACGACCTGCCTGTTCTGCTCCCCACTCTGTCTCTGATGAGTTCTCTCACCCTCTGCATCTCTGGCCTGTACCCCAGTTCTGTATGAATAAATAAATCTTAAAAAAAAAAAAGTGTATTCCCTACCGCCCTTGCGTTCCATAGAGGGGAAGGTTGCGGTCAGAGCGGTTCTTTGATCCTTTCCTGGGTTAATTGGGTTGAGAGTCTAGAAGCCTTTGTCAAGGAGTAAAATATGTGATTACACTTGTCTATGTATCCACATACATATATCTTCCCTAGTTCTCTCCACTGAGGTGGTCTTGAAATACTTAGATCACCAAAACAATGAGCACATGTGCAACCATATTATACCTCTAAATACTCCACTCTAATCTGCGCAAACTGCTACATTTTAGATTAGTTTTCTTCTGTTTTAAATAGGAGGGGCCCTTTTCCTGGTATCAAACTCTTAGGCAGCTTGGGCTGCCCTAACAAAGATACTATAGATTGTTGGCTTAAACTACTTAAATTTACTTTCAGAGTTTTGCAGGGTGGAAAATCTAAGATCAAGGTGGTCCATGTGGTTTTTGGTAAAAGATCCTGTTGACTTGCAAAAAGCCACCTTGCCATGTCCTCACAGCTTGAGAGCAAGTTTTCTACATTGTTTCTATAGTAAACCGATAATTTAGAGAATGTAGGTATCAGTTTTGGAAGCATAATGCAGTACTAATTAATGGGTGTTAAGTTCAAATTCAACTGCTATCGCAAACGTCTCTGGGCATGTTTCTTGATGTTTCCTGGTCTATAGAATGGGAACACTAGCCACAAGATTTTGCAAAAACTAAATCACCCAATATAATTCACAGCTTTTCATCACTTACAGAAGTATTTCCAACATTACACATGCACTCCACTTACTCCTTGACAAAGGCTCCTAGACTCTCAACCCAATTAACCCAGGAAAGGATCAAAGAACCGCTCTGACCGCAACCTTCCCCTCTATGGAACGCAAGGGCGGTAGGGAAGGGGGGCGGGACCAGGAGGCCAAACACGTACTTCCGCAACAGCGTGGTCTGCAGCCAATCAGTTTCTGATGCCCCACCCCTTCCGCTCTAGGGAGCCGTCGGCTCGCAGAGCGTCTTCCGGCGCGGGCAGTGCCGCTACTTATCATGGTGAGTGGGTCGAGGGGATGAGGGTTTCTGTCATAGGTGACTTCTGTGCACTTCTCTTGTGCCGAATTGGCTTTGGAATGCCCCAGCTGCTCGGAGAAGGGGTCGTCGGATTTGTGGTCGGGCCCCACGGGAGAAGCAATTGGCTTCCAAAAAGATTCCCCTCAGAGCTGATTTGTCCCCTCTCCCTCACTGATTTCCTTTACGGTTGAGAATCCCGACCCTGCTTCGGCCCCATCGTTCAGGTCCTGACGAGTTTATGACTTCTCCCTTCCCGGGGTCTCCTTCGTACAGAAATAAAAGTCTTGGCCAGCGTCGGTGACCACAACCCAAGTAAAGATCCGCAAACGGGTCAGTAATTGTCATTGTGATTCTTACCACAGTGGAGATACCGCCGTAATCTTAAACGGCGGAGATAAAAAGGTTATGACCCGAGTCATGAGACCGACATCCCACTCTGCGACTCGGCTTTACTGGGTGACAGGGAGCCTAAAAACATCAACTTCAGAAGGCCGATGACTGGAGAGAGCAGAGCATCTTTTTGCGGCTTCCCCTCACCCCGCGTTTGTAGATCACCCTGTGCCCTAGGGTTTGGAGATATTTAAACTTTGTTAGAAGAATTAGTCAACTTAACACCTTTAGAAATCAAGAGGTTGTCTCTCAATTTTGTCTCAAGATAAGCCATTGGTGATGGTTTCCAGGTTTCAGAAGTACACGTTATCAGAAAAATCCACTGATCTCTAAGTTATAGCCTACCTAGAAGGAAAAGTTTCCATTTCTGTGCCTAAGTCATCGTCACTCTCATAAGTGGCTTGTTGAAATGGATATGGTTAGAAAGAAAGAAGTTCTACATACCTTCTTTATTTTTTGTACATTTTCTGCAGTCCTTTTTTTTTTTTTTTACAATCTGAAAGTGAATAAAAGTTTCCTTTTGGGAGACTGGCCAGAGAGTCTTCAGCTATATTCTTCCAAACAGTCACTATGTAACCACATTAAATTTCTAAAACTTTACCTTGCCATTTCTTTGTTTAAAATCCTTCAGTTTCCCCACATAACTCAAAACCTTGTTTAGTGTGGCATGCCAAGCCATCCAAATTAAGTTCATTCTAGCTAGTCACCTCTTACACATAAATACATATTCCAGACATAGTTAGCAACAGATTCTGCTTTAAAAATGAGTTTTGTGCTTTACACATGTTCTATCTGCCTGAACCCTCTCCATCCCAACACATCCTGCCCTTTTTCAGTATAACTCTTATATGTCCTTTAGTCTGTTAATGAGCCTTTAGGCCATGTCTCAAGATCCTGTTATGTGCTTCTTTACCAGTAACATTGAAGTCCTTACCAGACTATGTTAACATTGTATATTTACTTAATTTTCTTCCTCACTTTCTAGACTAAGTTCTTTGAGAAAGGATCTGTGTATTCTCTCTGGCATTCACAGAGCCTTGTGTAGTGTCTAGTCCAGGGACCGTTCTCAATAAATACTTGTTTTATAAATCACTGGATTAGTAACAATTGCACTCGGTTTTAGTACTTCAAATATCAGTGATACAGGGAAACAGTGACTCTTAAGATTTATTTTAAAAGCTTTTGGGAAGAAAGACTTTAGGAGTCACCCATTATGTACTATTAAGAACTCGCTATGTGCAGAGCTGTCTTGGGAAATATAAAGGAAACAGAACTTGTCATTAGTGAAGTTAAAGAAGTAAGTTACAATTTAAGATGACGACAGAAAGGCTATTCCCTAGTTAAAAGTATAGAGAAGGTAGCATTAGAAACCGTAACTTGGAGGGCCCGCTCAGGTGGTGCAAGTGGTTAAGCTTCAGCAGCATGAGTTCCATCCCTGGCCAGGGAACTACATAGCCACATGGTGCAGCAGACTGCTCCTGACCTTCCTGCTGCTGCCCTCAGCAGTGTATTTCAGTAGAGTGCTTGTTCTGCTCCCCCACGGTCTCTGGTGAATCCTCTCACCTCCAATATCTCTGACCTGTACCCCACTTCTTGTATACATAAATAAATCTTTTTAAAAGTTAAAAAACATAACTTGGAATAATTTGAGATGGCTTCATGGAGGTGAAACATGCAACTGAGTAATTTGTGCTTTCCTCTAACATTAACCTACTTTATATTTTACTGACATGAGGAAACAGGCCAATTAACTTACTAAGAAAGACTACCAAAATGTATGTTAGACAAGTCTGATCTTTTAACTCTCTCTGATTAGTTGACAGTGGGTACTTCAGTTTAACAGAAAGTGAGGATTCCTATCTAGAATGAGATAAAACTGAAAAGAAACAGGCGTTAAGTTACTGAATCAGCATTGAATTTCAGGTTGTAAAATTTGAAGTCTGTTCTGATAGCAGTGGAGTGCCAGTGTAACTTTGGAAAGAGTGACATGAATGTTGGAATGAATGTCCCCACAATGGCCCTCTGCCTTTAGGAACTTTATTGATTGCCTTAACCTAAAGTTAAAATAGTTAAAAATTTTGGCCCTACCTGGTGCTGTAGTTGGTTAAAGCAAAGTACTATAAAGCTATCTGTAGCCACTACAGCACAAGTTTGATCCCCAGTCAGGGAGGTGACCCACATGGCACAGCAGACCTCTCCTGACCCGCCCACTGCTCCTCTCAGTAGTGTATTTCAGTCAATCTGCCCACTTTGCTACCCACTCTGTCTGGTGAATGCTTTCATCCCACGCCCCCATACCTCTGGCCTCTACTTCAGTTTTTGCATGCATAAATAAATAAATCTTTAAAAAATATATTAAAAAATTTTAAGTGGGGTAGTTAGAAGATATATAAGAATAACAGTATTAAGCAAAATTTATCTTTGATACCAAAATATCACATATATAATTTTTATTCTAAGATTTATTTATTTTATAAATACAAGAATTGTGTGTAGGCCAAAGGTGAAGGGGGTTGAGAGAGTTCACCCAGACAGAGTGGGAAGCAGAACAGGCTGATCGATGAAGTTCACTGCTGAAGGGAACAATGAGTGGGTCAGAAGAGGTCGTGGATCACCTCCGGGGCTGGGGGTCAAACTCACACTGAAGCAGCTACAGCTAGCTTGTAGTGCTGCATCCTAAACTAACCTGCTGCACCATCAGGGAGGGCCTACAACTGCTTTTCTAAAATGCCAGTTTTTTAGTGATCAGCTTTATTTTCTCCTTTAGCTGAGTATCATCATGTCTAATCTTTGAAGAAATGGGATATACCTCTTTATAACTTTTGAGGTTTTCCTAAATGCTAACTGTAGAAAAAACTGCTTAAACTGGATCTGAAAATTTTTTGCATTTTTAATCTTTTAGCACCTATTTCCATTGTTTTTTGGCGCTTCATTGCTTAACTCAAATTGGCCAACTTTAGTAAGATAGAAATATATTTGTTATGGTTGAAGCCTTTACCATTTAAGGAAGTACACTTTCTTAATTAAAATTCAAATATTTAAATTACATTAACAATCAAATTACTGTGTATAAACCGTTGAAGTTTTTGAAGGAAGGAGTTTTACCCCTTAGGAATGATTTCTTTGCTTTTGGAATAACTTTTTCCCCTCCAATTTATCTTTGCTCTCCAGAATTATTTTTTTTAAGATTTATTTATTTTTTTGCATGCAAGAACTGGGGTACAAAGGTGCGGGGGGTGAGAGGATTCACCAGAGACAGAGTGGGGAGCAGAACAGGCAGATTGACTGAAAATGTACTGCTGAAGGGAACAGTGGGCTGGTCAGGAGAGGTCTGTCACATCATGTGGGTCACCTCCCTGACCAGGAATCAAACTGGAGCTGCAGTGGCTTTGGAGAGTTTCATAGTGCCCTTTAACTCGTACCACCAGGGAGGGCCCTTGTTTTATTTTTGTAGAGTATTATATGCCCAAGATGAAACTATTTGCTAAAATTGATTATTTCTTTTGTAACTATCTTGACTTTATGGCCTACTGAGAAAAGGCTTCTACAATTTCAAAATTATATATATACAGTTTATTCAAGTATTCTATAATATTTTATTTTAAAACAAAAAGATTAAGAAACATGGTAAGCATCCAAATTTATTTTTTCCAAATGGCATTTTTTTAATAACTCATATTTTCTCTCTGATGTTGGAAACTGCCTTAATCATAAACAAATTTCCCATATGTTCTTGAACTAGCCTTTATGTTAAATATTTCCCACATGGCTTCCTGAACTGGGTGTAAATCCCACTTTAGTCATCACTCAGTCTCTTTTGTCACTGGTAACCCCACTGCCATCTCCTTTCTCTGTAAGTACAGCCAGGGGCCCTGAGGCTAGCCAGATTACCAAATATTTTGAATGCCTAAGAGAGAACTCCAGAGAGTTTACTATAATAGTCCAAGCCTTTCACATATAAAGCTTTAATTAGGTAAATTATGTTTGCTTTTCAGTGGGGTCATTTGGCAAACTATGCTTTCCTAGTTTGGAAATTGTCTCATCCATTCAAAATTAGAGTGTGGTAGTCTGAAACTAAAATGTTTGGGTTTGAATTTCTGCTCAGTAATTTACCAGTATTGTGCCCATGGACAACTTACTTAAAATTGTTTCTACTTGATTGGATTTTTGTATTGAATAAATAAACAATAAATTATCTAGAGTAAGTGCTTGGTAGATGTTGAACATTCAGTAAACATTAGTTATTACTACTATGTCACATTACAGGAAGTATGAAGGTTAGATACTTATATACCAATTTGTGCTTTTTTTTTTTTTTAAGGGGACAATTCATCTCTTTCGAAAACCACAGAGATCTTTATTTGGCAAGTTATTACAGGAATTTAGACTTGTGGCAGCTGACCGAAGGGTGAGTTATTTTTATTCTTTAATCTTAACCTTAACCTAAATCATTTCACAAACATAACATTGAAAAAAGTAATTTTTATGACAAGTAGGAATTCATTCTCATTTCTGCCATACCATTTTCACTTTTATGTGCATAAGTAATTTTTTAATGTGCAAGTATAGAATTTTTGTATATAGTTATATGCTTGGGAGAAAACTAGATTATATAAAGTTAATCCTAAATAGTATTCAAGAAAAAGTGTTTTGTGACTGTCTTATTTATAGATATTAAATGAATATAGTATGAATTCATGTTTTCTCATTTTCAGTGTAAGGCAGGAAAAATGTGCTTTGAGACTAAAAGGTGTAATTGGTTGTCAATGTTAGACATGTCAGTTGTTCATATTAGACTTACAAATTACTGCTTTATTTTCATTGTTCTCATTATTTAAATTGCATAAACTGAAGGGAGTGACTATTTTGTTCAGTTCTTATATAGATATGAAACTACAAAATGAACACTCAATAAATACGTGTGGTTTTCAATAAGTCTGGTATCATTGGAACATAATAATAAGCAGTGCTAATGATATTAGCCATATATTGTGATACTAGACTAGAGAATTTCCTTCATTCCTTTTTTTTTTTAAATTTATTTATTTATACATACAAGACCTGGGGTGTAGGCCAGAGGTGCTAAGAGGTGAGAGGATTCCAGAGAGTGAGTGGGGAGCATCAGTGAGACAGAAGAGATCTGCTGCTCCATGTGGGTTAGCTGCCTGCCTGTGGATCGAACTCATGCTGCAGTGGCTGTGGACAGCCCCAAAGTGCTGAGCTCCAACCCCTTTTACCACCAGAGAGGCCCCCAAGAAGGATTTATTTATTTCTGTCTTTCTTTAAAAATGATAAAAATGTTGCAAGATTAGTATAAGGAACTCCCTGGTTGTCTTTACTCAGGTACCTCAATTGCCCTACATTTCCTTTCTCTTTTTTTATGTTTATAGAGATAAAATGATACTTAAATATGTGTGTATCTCAAAATTATTTAAGACTTTATATGTCAGAATTTGAAAAATCTCTTTTATTATTGCTTTTGTATGAATTCCCTTCTAGAATTTTTCTTTTAGATTTGTATGTTCTAATAATAATGTGGTTGATGATAATTTTGGCAGGCTTAGAAAGTGCAACACTTCTACTTTTTGATGGAAATTTGTGCTTATTTCTTTGAATATCAGAATATGAATGATAGTATCTTGAACAGACCTAGCAAAGTTTATCAGTGCTATACAATGAAGACTGATTTTCTTTTTCACAGTCCTGGAAGATACTGCTCTTTGGTGTAATTAACTTAACATGTACTGGTTTCCTGCTTATGTGGTGCAATTCCACTAATAGTATAGGTATGTAGTCATTCTTATTTTTATGGAGTTAATTTTTTACTTTTAATTTTATGATTTAAAATAAAGGCATAGTTTCCTTTACATAGAATACAATTTTGAAATATAACTGAAAAGATAAAAATGAATGAGCTGTTTGAAAAGTGCTGCCTTAATTAAAATGTTTGATTAAATTTTTTTGTTTTTCAACCATTTAAAATAAGCTGTTATTGTTGAAAAAAGATTTTTTAATTTATTTACAGATTAAAACAGATTTCTTTATTCTGTAATTGGAACATAATTGGCATATTGTGTTTTAGGTCTAGATGTATAACAATGATTCTGACATTCCTTTTTTGATATAATAGACTGGTACTTAAATTTTTGCAATTTATAAGTAAGATTCTAAGACTTTCTTTGAAAAGGGAAATCTAGTATTTTTCTTGTGTCTTGACTTCTTATATTTTACATATAATTTTTTCCCCCTGTTACTTGAAGAATTTATTTAAAATAGGACTCAGACTACAGAAGATAGCAAAAATTATGGTCACAAAGCTTTTGAACATATATAGCTTCATTTTTCTTTATTTTTAAGATTTTTTTTCATCTATTTATGCATAGAAAAAATGGGGTGTAGGCCAGAGGTGCAGGGGTGAAAGGATTCACCAGAGACAGAGTGGGGAACAAAACAGACCTGACTGACAAAAGTACACTGCTGAGGAGAGCAGCATGGCAGGGATCGAACTCAGGCTGCAGGCAGGGGTCGAACTCAGGCCTCAGGCAGTGAGAGCATGGTAGTGCTGAGATCTAATCCCTACCCACCAGGGAGACCCTACTTCATTTTTCTTCTTATATAGCCCATTTGTTTAATATATTAATCACATTCACAACATATGAGCTTTATCAGTGATTCATAATTTTGTTTTCTTAGTTATACACTGGTATGAACAATTTTGCTGACTTAATATGTCTCCTTATATGAAAACTGCCATATGTTAGAATGTTTGTTGTGATTAGATTATAAATTATTAGAGTAAATTGGTATTAATAACTTTGTACAAACAATAACATTCTGCAATTTAGGAATAATGAAAACTTAATAGTAATTATTACTATTGTGATAATCCTAACCATAGATTCAGTAACATTTTAATCAGTGTTTTTACTGCTCTGCAGCTTTAACTGCCTATACTTACCTGACCATTTTTGATCTTTTTAGGTAAGTTTTTAAAAATCTTAACATTTTGAGTTTAATAAGGAATTTATTGTACTGAATTTGTGTAGTGTTCGTTGCTTACAGGAGCGTAATCTTCAAACTGAGCAAAATTGTCAACAGAATATATATACAGAACAGCAATTAGAAGATTTACTGACACAAAATATCCCATTTACTTAGTGACAGAAAAGAAAATACCTGCGCGTTAATTCAGGTGCTTCAGATGCCTGTGCATCTATGGAAGTTAGGTATGGCCAGGGAGCAAGGCCATTTCAAAACATGCCAATTTCCACTCTACCTGTGCAGAAAGGAAAAGAAATAAGGGTCAATAATAACTGCAAAGTAAGTTAATTGTTACAGAGACAACCTATTGACTCCTGGCTTCATGGATTTTTCATATTTCCTTGTAAGAGTAGTATAGTACTTAGACTAAGATACTTGCTACAGGAGTATGTTGTTATAAGGATGTCGTATTATCCAGTCACAAAGTTAAATCTACTTGAGTGGTTTAAAACAGTTGTTACCTGAATTTCACATTATAGTCAGTTGTTTTACATTTACTCTCCACTAGAAAATGAACATAATTTTATCTTACCCAGAATGTTTTCACTTTAGGAATGATTAAGTAAAGTTTATTAAAGTTAAAATGTATTTGTATATGCCTAAAATAAAATATATTGCCATTACTATTGCTGCATCATTTTTTGCATGCTCATTTATGCAAACTAGGTTGGATAACTTACTGAGTAGAGAAGATACTGGTTAGGTCCTTTCTGATGTGTCATAACTTATTTCAATGTCTCCTTACATTAAAACTCATGTGTTAGCATGCTTGTGATTTGATTATAAATTATTAGATATAAATTATTAAAGTAACTTTGCCATTAACTTACATTGTAAAAACAATGATAATTTCTTAGGAATTCTGAAAACTTAATTTCTCCTGTATATTCTCTTCTATCTGTTCTAATGCTAAATTTGCTTTTTTACTTAGTTTAATGACTTGTTTAATAAGTTACTGGGTCATGATGAGGAAACCTAGTCCAGTCTATTCATTTGGGTAAGTTAAAATTACAGTTCTTCTGCTAATTTTTTGCTATTACAATAGTAGCTATGTTAAGTAAAAAAGAAGTGGCTACAGTATTTCTAGAAAATAAGTGCTGTACAAAGGATTTGGTACAAAGGATTTTCATGTAAGTATATCTTTGAGATGTTAGAGTAAATGTGTTATATTTTAACATTAGTGTTATAGTAGACATGAGCTTTTTCATAGGACTAGATTTGAGGTAGTAGTTGACTAATAGAATCTGGCATTTCTGTTTTTGTGGTTTTGAGAATTACTGCAAGTTGAAAGATAATGCTTTATATAAAGGCTTTAAAAATATATTGGGGAAAAATGAGTTCCTTTCAGATTCAAGGAAACAGTAGGACAGAATAAACATGAAATTTTATTTTATTAATTTTTTAAAAGGGTTTATTTTTATTTATTCACATGTGCGAGAACTGGAGTACATGCCAGAGGGGCAGGGTTTAAGAGCATTCACCAGAGACAGAATGGGGGGCAGAACAGAGAGATTGACTGCCATATACTGCTGAAGGGAGCAGTGGGCGGGTCAGATGTCTGCTGTTCCATCTCCATTTCTCTACTGTGACTTTCCTAAAATCAGTAGGTACCTAGAGTGTTTCTTTTGGAAGTTAAATAGTGTTATCATCACGCTTCTCCTTAAAACCACCCAGTTGTTTCCCATTATAGTTAGAATAAAGTCCTGCTTCTGCTTACCTCAAGTTACTGCTTCCATGCCCTCTATACATACTGTCTTTTGCAATTTGAACCCAACTAATTAGTTTCTTCCTTAGGATCTTTGCTCAAGCTGTTTTCTCTGTTAGAAATGTTCTGCACCTGATGATATTTGCAAGATGAACTTCATGTTGTTATTCTTATCTTACTATCACTAAATGCTAATGTCATTATTGATTGGGTCCAATTTGTTGCTAAAATATATTACCTGGTTACTCTTGTCATATCAGACTACTATAATTTCCTGTACAGCATTTATCAGAATTTATAAGTTGTTCATTATTCCATTTCCCTCTTAAAAATACAAATTTCACAAGATTGGGGACTATATCTTATTCTGTCTTTTATCTGTGAGCAGTTATATGAATTAAAAAATATATATATACTTATATAACCACTACCTAGAAAATAATAAAAAATCTGACAAGTATCCCAGAAGCATCCCTTGATATCAGCTCAGTTAAGTCCTAACTATCCTAATCTCTGTCATGCAAATTACTGTTGCCTGGTTTTTTTGTCTTTCTCTTTTTTTTCATCATTCTTCACTTGGTGCATTTTTTCACCTCGGTTGTAGTCCTGTGGACTTCCCAACACTAGTTCACCTGTGTGCCATCACCATAGTGATGCTCTTTTCCCACCCCATTTTTTTTTTTTTTTTTTTTTTTAAGATTTATTTATTTGTGCATACAGAACTGGGTACAGGCCAGAGGTGCAGGGGCAGTGAGAGGATTCACCAGAGACAGAGTGAGGAGCAGAATAGGCCAACTGAGGAAGTACACTGCTGAGGGGAGCAGTGGGTAGGTTAGGAGCTGTCTGCCACACCATGTGGTCACCTCTGCGGGAGGGGTGGGGCGGGGATTGAACTGATGCTGAAGTGGCTTTAGCTTCCTAGTACTGTGTTTTAACGGCTGCACCACCAGGGAGGGGCCCCCACCCCAGTTTTGATCCTAATTCCCTTTCTATCTCTGTAAAATGTCTCTGATTTATAGTTCATTATTTTTATTTTTACTTTATTACAATTGTTCCCCCCCCCTTATGCTCCTGCTGTGAGTGAAACCATCTGGTATTTTTCCTTTTCTTTCTGGGTTATTTCACTAAGCAT
Organism: Condylura cristata; assembly: GCF_000260355.1. Lineage (NCBI taxonomy): Eukaryota > Metazoa > Chordata > Mammalia > Eulipotyphla > Talpidae > Condylura > Condylura cristata. The sequence goes on along the minus strand of NW_004567121.1, from coordinate 23,601,426 downwards.
GATCCCTTCCAGCTCCATCCATGTTGCTGCAAAAGGCATGTGTTTATCTTTTATGATTGCTGAATAATATTCCAGTGTGTATATGTACACAATCTTTTCGGGGGCATTTGGGTTGATTCCGCATCTTCCCTATTGTAAATAGAGCAGCAATAAACACGGGGGTGTAGGTATCTTTTGGATGGATACCTAGGAGTGGGATTACTGGATATGTAAGCTCTATTTTTAGCAGTTTGAGAACCCTCCAAACAGCTTTCCATAGTGGTTGCACCAGTTTGCATTCCCACCAGCAGTGTAGCTCTTTGCCAACATTTGTTGTTACTAGTTGTTTTAATATGTGCTATTCTTACTGGTGTGAATGGTATCTCATTGTGGTTTTAATTTGCATTTCCCTTATTACAAGTGATGATGTACATTTTTTCATGTGCCTGTTGGCCGTCTTTGTCTCCCCTTTGGAGAAGTGTCTTTTTAGCTCTTCTGCCCATTTTTTTGATTGGGTTGTTCACTTTATTTTTGTTGAGTTTCATCAGCTCTTTTTATATCTTTCTAATCAGTCCTTTGTCATTAGTATTGTGTGTACCTATTTTCTCCCAATCAATGAAGTGTCTCTTTGTTTTATGGAATGACTCTTTTGCTGTATAGAAACTCTTTAACTTGATATAGTCTCAGCTGTTTATACTTTCCTTCATATGGAACCACAAAAAACCTTAAATAGCCAACTCTCCTTACTAAAACGAAAGGGAACAGGGGCATCACACTCCCAGACTTCAAGCTGTACTACAAACCCATAATAATCAAAACTGCATGGTACTGGAACAAGACTAGACATATAGACTGGGGATTAGAATAGAAAACACAGATATAAACCAATAGGTTTATGGACAGCTAATATTCGACAAAGGGACAAAAATTATGCAAGGGGACAAGGTTTGTTTGACAGATGGTATTGGAAAAAATTGGGTTGCTATGTGCAAAAAAATGAAGCTAAATTACTACCTCGCACTATTCACAAAAACCAACTCGAAATGGATTAAAGAACTAAACATAAGACCTGAAACTATAAAATATCTAGAAGAAAAGGTGGGAGAAACACTATGCGATTATATCTTTAAAGAGACATCACACAAAGCTAGTGTTACCTGTTTTAAAAGTCATATATATGTAAATACACACACACATAAATGGGATGACAGTATATAATAAAGCAGCAGTTCCTTTAGCTGATAGTTTTGGGATTATACGACATTCATAATTTTTATCTTTATTTTCATTTTATTATATCTTTGGTTATCTTATGTAACTACTCTTCCCCTTTGGTGTAGCCCTCCCACCCATACTATACTCCTGAACCACTCTGCTTTCCTGCTCCTATCACTCCTTCCTCGCTGCATGCTCTAGAACCATCCTTTTTGCCCATGACCTTGGCCTGTTTTTGTAACCTTGTCCTTTTTCTGGAACCATCTCCTTTTCCTGGGAGAGGACCTGTGTTCCTCAACTGCAGCAGACTAGGCTGCTAAGTCCCCAGGAACAGCTTTGGAGGCAGTTAGCAAGTTAGTGCACTCCAGGAACCTCTTGTGGGGTAGGTATGTAAGTGGCTCTACATATTTTTTGTTTTGGGAACATCCTCTGGAATAAGAAGCTATGTATTTTCTCCAGCCCAGTATGGTCTCTGGGTTCCATGTCTCTTCATTCACACTGATTGTCCCATCCAGTCCGATGCCTGTCATATGATACATATGAGCTTTGTAATTCTGGCCTTAGAAACCAAACTGCCAACCAGTGGGGACAGATCAAGCAGGTGGACAGTCTATCACCACTCATCTCCTTTTATGGTTTCCAGTCCCAGTCACATTTCTGAATTTTCATCCCCAGCTTGGAAAAGGAGAAGCCTCACTCACATTGCACACATCTCTGAGCGAGGGGTTTGGTTCCCCAGCCATTGGAGATATTGTAGATGGAGCTCACATGAGAGGTTGCCATACCAGATTGTCCCATATCTTATGTCTAATGGCTCCAACAGTGCTCTGTTTGGATCCACCCCATAAGGCATATTTATAATTAACTGCAGCTATGTGTAGAAGTGAGAGACTATATAATAAGCAACTGAAATCACGAACTCTTGGAGCCCTCCCTGGTAGTGCAAGGGTTAAGGTGCAGCGCTATGAGGCTGTCCATAGCCACTGCAGCATGAGTTCCATCCCCAGCCAGGGTGCTGGCCTACATGGCATAGCAGACCTCTCCTGACCTGTCCACTGCTCTTCTCAACAATGAGTTTCAATAGATCTGCCTGTTCTGATCCCCATCCTGTCTCTGATGAATCCTCTCACCCTCCCCTTACTTCAGCTCCCTATCCTTTTCTGGCCTGTGTCCCAGTTCTTGTATGCATAAATGAATAGATCTTAAAAAAAGATAAAAAGAAATCACGAACTCTGGAGCCATAGTGCTTGAGTTTAAAAATCTGACATTTCTACTTACTAATTAAATGACTTTAAATTTGTACTTTCTCTCTTTGTGTTTTTTTTTAATCTCTTAAAAAAAAAAGAAAAAGAAAAAAGTTTGATAAGGCCCTCTCTGGTGGCACAGCAGGTTAAAGCTCAGCACTGCAAGCAAGCCAGCTGCTTCAGTGCCAGTTCAATCCCTGACCCCACCACCGACCTTTCCTGACCTGCCTGCTGCTCCCCTCAGCAGTCTACTTCTTCCATATTCCTATTCTGCTCCCCAATCTGTCTCTGGTGGAATCCTATCACTGCCCTTGCACCTCTGGCCTGCACTCCAGATCTGTAGGAATAAATAAATAAATCTTTAAAAAAACAAATTGATTAAGTGGGCCCTCCCTGAAAGCACAGTGGCTTGGAGCACAGCCACAGCCACTTAGCGAGAGTTTGATCCCTGCCAGGGAGGTGACCACGTGACAAAGCAGACCTGGCCTGTTTCTCCCACTGCTCCCCTCAGCAATGTACTTCCTCAATCTGCCTGTTCTGTTCCCCACTCTGTATGTGGTGAATCCTCTCACCACCCCAACACCTCTGACCTGTACCCCATTCTGTATACATAAGTAAATCTTTTTTAAAAATCATTTAAAAAAAGTTGATAAAGTAGCATTCATAAGAAGTTGGAATATTTAGATGAGATAAATATTAAGTACTTTGACCTATTTAACTTTAACTTGTGAATTAGTGATAGTTATAATAATGGCTATGTCTAGAAAATATGAGTCATAGCTGGATTCTGGGAATATGTGTTCTACAAACAGGCACTTTTAAAAAATAATAATAATAGTTTATTTTTACATCATCTTGTGCCTTTTTCCATCTCAGTTGTAGTCCCCGTGGGCTTTCCATCACCAAATCACCTGTGTGCCATCACCAGTGTGCCGTCACCATCATCAAACAGGCACTTTTTAAAATTTTTTCATTGTTTATTATCATCCTAGAAATTCTGCAGTGTGTTCCAACAATGTTTTATTTATAGTAGGCACACAGTATGTTGAGTGAGTAAATTAATCAATGTTTGTTCTGGGGAGACTGGTTTGGAGAAGAATTATGCTGACCTAATTAATTTTTTTTTTTATTTCAGATTTGAAAGATTAGAAGTTCTAGCTGTATTTGCTTCCACAGTCTTGGCACAGTTGGGAGCTCTCTTTATATTAAAAGAAAGGTACAGTTGTATTTGATATGATTTTCATTGTTTATTACACTTATTCTACCTTTGGAAATATTAAAGAATCCTATAAGAACATGTCACGTTTTAAGGGTATACAAATTAAGATGAACAGTGCTAGAATTTGATGATATAATTTCTTTATGTTTCAGTTATCATATTAAGTTTTTTTTTCATTTTAGTTAATTTTTCCATAGAAGAACTATGGTATAGGCCACAGGTGAGGGGAGTGAGAATTCACCAGCAACAGAGTGGGGAACCGAACATGCATATCTACTGAAATACATTGCTATGCGGAGCAGCAGCTCAGACAGGAGAGGTCTGCTGCACCGTGTGGGTTAGTTCCCTGGCTGGGGTTTGAACTTGGGCCACAGCAGTGATAGAACTGAGACTTAGCCCCTAGGCTACCAGGGAGGTTCCATATTAAAAGATTTTGTGAACTTAATTGGGTTAATTATATTTAACTGAGTGTTTAAAATTTAATATAATTTATGGGGGTACATTTTTTCCTATGTATGTTCCGTTCACCTTTTATATTTATAAGTCATTTTAATTTTATATTTTATAGGATTCATTTAATACATTATTTCTTTTTTTTTTTTTTAGTGCAGAACGCTTTTTGGAGCAGCCTGAGATACACACGTGAGGTTTTGCTTTGAATATAACATTAATTAATAAGTTGTTAAAAGGTTTATGATTCATAAATTATAAATAGCCTTTTATTATTAAACGTTACTTTGACCAATATCAGAGTTCAGAAAGTGGCAATATATATTTCATTGGTATTTCACAAAGAGAATATCCAAATACTGAGCTCTATTACTCTTAACTGTTAGTAAACCCTGAATGTCCTTTTTTTATTTTTAATTTATTTATGCATACAAGAATTGGGGTACAGACCAGAGATGCAAGGGTGAGAGGATTCACCAAAGACACAGTGGTGAGCAGAACAGGCAGATTTATTGAAACACACTGCTGAGGGGAGCATCAGGCTGACAGGAGAGGTCTGCTGCACCATGTGGGTCAGCAACCTGGCCAGCGATTGAACTAGTGCCGCAGTGACTGTGTATAGATTCATAGTGCTGCACTTTAACCCCTTTGTGCCACCAGGCCTATATAGGGACAGCCTTTCTACCCTGACTTCAGATCCCTCGTTATTGAAATCAACACACTAAACCAGTCCTCTGTGGTCTTCTGTAATTTAAATTTTGCTCCCCAAAGCTTTTTAGTAACTCTGATAGGAAATATGGTGTGGTTTTATCTACCTCCTAGTTGCTAGTTGTGTTGACTTTATCTGTACTAAATTCAGGACACTGTAAACTGTTCAGTGTACTATAAACCAAAGCAGTTTTTTCCTTTATCTATAAGATGTTGTTAATGCCAAAGTTGTTTTTTTGTCCTGTGTAAAATGAAGCAATAGTGGATAATACAGGTTTTGAGGATAGAAGCCAAGTTCAGGTTCAAGTTCTTCAAGTAGTAAACCATTGAAGCTGACCCTCTGCTTTCTCATCTCTTAGTTTGTCTACATGCTAAAAACGCATGGTGATTTTACAAAAAAAGAAAAGGCTGAATATTATTGTTGTTCTTTTTAGGGGAAGATTACTAGTTGGTACTTTTGTGGCTCTTTCTTTCAACCTGTTCACAATGCTTTCTATTCGGAATAAACCTTTTGCTTATGTCTCTGAAGGTATGTTTAATTTACCATTTATAAAAAAATCCAATTATCTCTCAAACAAATGTCTTTTGTTCATTTCATAAAATCATAAATCAATAAGAAAGTGTATACTAAAGAGAAGTGAGAACTACCCCGATGTTTCTCAGGTTTTCTCCATGTAGGGCTTATAAAGCAAAATCTAATTAATTCAGACTTTAAAATAGTACTTAAAAACAGGGGGGTGCACGGAATTATGGTGATGGCACATGGGTGACATGGTGATTGGAAACCCGCGGGGATTACAATTGAGATGGGAAAAATGTACAAAATGATGTAAAAATAAACTGTTATAAAAAATAGTACTTAAAAATAGGCAGGACTGATATGTGATAAGAATAATTGATGTTCTCATTACAAGCAGTTGTATTTTAGTAATTAAAGAATTTCCCTCTCTGGGTGGGCATGCATTTGAAAGTTTTAAGGCTTTCTTTTGAAATAATTTATTTCAAGTCTTTACAAATTGAGGTTGATCTTTCACTTTAGTGGTCTAAATTATTGATGTTTTATTTTATTTTTAAAGATTTATTAATGTGCTGGAGTGGCTGTGGACAGCTCCACAGTGCTGCGCTTTAACCCCTTGCGCCACCAGGCAGGCTTCTGGAGGGTCTTTTTTTTTTCCTCACTGACTTGAACTCCAGGACAATTGAAAATAAAACTTTTGAAATACGCGTTCAAGTTTATTTTGTTGTTGTTAAATTATTTATTTATGCATACAAGAGCTGGGGTGTAGGCCAGAGGTGCCAGGGGCTAAGAGGTTTCACCAGAGACAAAGTGGCGAGCAGAAAGGCAGATCTTCTGAAATACACTGCTGAGGGAAACAGCTAGCAAGATAGGAGAGGTCAGCCACCCCAAGTGGGCCACCTCTCTGGTTGGGGATAGAACTTGACTGTGGATAACCTCACAGGGCTGTGCTCTGACCCCTTGGGCCACGAGGAAGGGCCCTTGTCTGGCTACATTATTTTCATACATTTCCAGCTTTTTCTTTTTTTATAATGTTATAATCAGCTTCTTTGTATCAAATTTTTTGCATTTCTCATTCATTTCTAGTATAAATTTTCAGAACAGGAATAAAAAACTGGTTAAAATTGATTGTTTTTCCCCCTTAAATGCAAGCCCCTCCATTGCCCCTGCAGTAGTAGTTTATTTTATTAATAGCCCATTTGGAAATTCTTTGCTGATGTGCAACCGTACAGTCAATTAGTGCCTGTCTCTTGAAAAGCAAAGCAAAGCAAACCTTCCCCAAGCTGGGATATTCAAGTCTCCAAAGATCCTTCATTTTATTCTTGTAATTTCCAAGTAGTAATGCCTCTTTCAGCAGATAACCATTTCATATGACGAGTGTATCAAAACTGCCATTGTTTGGTTCTGACTCTCTGGCACCTTTTCCTGTACCTGCTCACTCTGTTGCAGTCAGTAGTCTGAATTCGTAGCTGCTGGCTGTGTCTGCACAGTGAGACTCAGGCTGAACTCCTTTGCCTCTTGGCATCTGGGAACGGCCTGGTCAGTGGTCTCCTGGGTCATATTCTTGAGATTTTTAAATATGTGCATTTCTCTAAGACCATGCTTCTCTTCAAAGTCTCTCAGAAGTTAACAGGTTTCACCTTGAATAATTGGTCTGTGATCTCAAAGTCTCAAGTGATTTCTAAAGGATCCTTGTTATGAGGTGCAATGCCCAGCTTACCTGTCCCCAGCAAGCCCTTGCCACCACTGCTAAGCATTGCCTCAACAGCTCTGGGGGTCTCCGTCCAACTGCCACTCCAAAAATCTATTTAACTAGCAAATACATGTGTAATTCCACTGCCTTTTTTTTTTTTTTTTAAAAGATTTATTTATTTGTGCATACAGAACGGGGTACAGGCCAGAGGTTCAGGGGCGGTGAGAGGTTTCACCAGAGACAAAGTGGGGAGCAGAACAGGCAGATCGACGAAGTACACTGCTGAGGGGAGCAGCGGGCGGGTCAGGAGAGGTCTGCCACGCCATGTGGTCACCTCCGGGGCAGGCGGGAATCGAACTCATGCGAAAGCGGCTTTAGATTCTCAGTGCTGTGCTTTAACCCGCTGAGCCACCAGGGAGGGCCTCCACTGCTTTTTTAAAGTCAGCTGTAAATTGAAATTCCTTTTGATTTAGTACCTCAGAGGCATAAGAGGAAAAAGTTCTAGATTTGAGAAGTAGCTTGTCCTTTGTAACATTATGCAGTCATTACTTTTTTTTTTTTTAAGTTAAATATATCAAGTATATCTGGTAGTGGTTTATTCTTCTCTTTAGATAATTTAAGTATTTTCTTCTTAAAGCTGCTACTACAAGTTGGCTTCAAGAGCATGTTGCAGATCTTAGCCGCAGGTAAGATGTTATGGAATTCCATAATTTACATAAATTACATAATCTAAAAGGAATGTATGAGAAATGCACTTATCGTGGGAACTTAACATTGCTTATTGCTGAAGTTACTACACGAATCTCCCCGACCATATTCTTAAATTCCTTTCCTTTTTCTTTTTTTTAAAGATTTATTTATGCATACAGAACTGGGGTATAGGCCAGAGGTGCAGGGGGTGAGAGGATTCACCAGAGACAGAGTGGGGAGCAGAACAGGCGGACTGAAAAAGTACACTGCTGAGGGGAGCAGTGGGCTGCTCAGGAGAGGTCTGCTGTGCCATGTGGATCACCTCCAAGGCAGGGATTGAACTCATGCGGAAGTGCTTTATCTTCTTAGTGCTGTGCTTTAACCCGTTGCCACCAGGGAGGGCCCAATTCCTTTACTTTTTAATGCATGATATCAGAGACCTTTATGATTGAGAGCTTTTCCCCCTGAATCCTCTTTAAAAAATACATAATACTAAAATAAAAGTTACTGTCTACAAGATTTTTATCAATATTGCGTTTAAGCATTCTCATAATGACTACTGGGGTTTTCTGTTTGTTTGTTTTTTTAGTTTGTGTGGAATTATTCCAGGACTTAGCAGCATCTTCCTTCCCCGGATGAATCCATTTGTTTTGATTGATCTTGCTGGAGCATTTGCTCTTTGTATTACATATATGCTCATTGAAATTAAGTAAGTGTTTTTAATTGTTCTCAAGTGTGTTTCTTTTCCTGAAGATTGACTTTAAAGGCATCATGGGTTGGGTAGTGTTTAAATGTACAGTATTTTTGCTTAAGAATTGTGTAAGTCTGGTCTAGTCTTGTCCTCAAATGTCTTCACCTGAAAATTTAAGGGAGTTGGATTCAGTAGTGTTTTTCACCACAACCTGTAATGCAGACTGGAAAATTCTTTACAGTCCCTGCTGTTGACCTGATGAGCGAAACTGAGAAGAGGACAGTAAAAGAGAGATAAGCCCACAACTGCTGTTGCTAAGAGAGGGAAGAAAAGAAGTAGTGGGTGTAAAGCAATTAAAAAAAGAAAGTCTTTTAAGAAATATACTCTACAGCTGCATTAAGTTTAACATTTTATGACATGATTCTTTTAAGTTCCTGCCCTTTAAATATTGGTGTTGGTGTTTATTAGAATCTGTCCTGAATACTTTTTCATGTTTTGCATGCTCTCCTGGGGGATCATTTATGATTGTTAGTTTTTATTTGCCATGGTTATGTAACTCCCGAACCTTTATTCTAGCACAAATCTTCAGTGAATTCCAAAAAGCATATATTGCTGAATTCTTCTCATGTCTGCCTCAGCTGAACCTTTTTTCCCACTCCAAAACTGTTTTTCTTGGGCCCTCCCTGGTGGCGAAATGGGTAAAAGCATAACACTGGAAGCTAGTACAACCTTTTCAGTGCAAGTTCAATCCCCAGGGGAGATACTCCACATGGCACAACAGACCTCTCCTGCTCCCCCCAGCAGTGTACTTTGTCAGTCTGCCTATTCTGCTCCCCACTCTGTCTAGTTGAATCCTCTCATCACGCCAGAA
>NW_004567121.1:23589952-23591739 GCF_000260355.1 Condylura cristata | reverse complement strand
TGACCTGTCAGCTTCCTTGGTTCCCTCAGTGTTCTTTGATGTGTTTTACATGTGTACCTCCTGTTATCAAGGGGAGGGACTATGTTTCTATTCCCAGCATGTGAGAAAAAGTACACAAGAATTCATGATCAACTTGTAACCATTGGCATTTTGGTCTGTCCTGTTCATAGAACAATTGAAGCCAGTGTGAGAATATTTTGCTTCAACCAGTACATTGCTATAACAATCTTTGAAAATCATGTCTTGGGAAATTTTGAAAAAAATTAATAGTAATTATTGGAAAGTTATGTTTATCGAAAAAATTTTGATAAAATCAGTGAAGTTCCTTAGTCTGTGAGAAATTGCTAGCTAGAGATTTTTATTTGTTATGACAAATGAATAGATAGGAAATCTTTCTAGTTGACAAGTAGATTGCAAATATATTTGGGAAAATACTCACTTTTTCTTACCATCTTTCTTCACATTAGCATAGGTATTAGTTGTTTCTCAGTGAACTTTGTCAAGAAATGATTCAGAAGCTTTTCATTTTCCTTTGAGATATTCCGTTTGCCAACAGTGACCAATTTTGATACAATAATCCTATTGCTTGTGATAATTAATGTCCTTTAGATTAAATTAGAAGATGCCCAGTGAGACATGCATTTAAGATATAGAATTGTTCTTTTCCTTCTAGTAATTACTTTGCTGTAGACACTGCTTCTGCCATAGCTATCGCTCTGATGACATTTGGTACCATGTATCCCATGAGCGTGTACAGTGGGAAAGTATTACTGCAGGTAAGGATATTCTTTGAGCATGCTTGCTTCATATTAGCCATGTTCTTCTACAAATTATAACACTGTGTGTGTTCTTCTACAATACTGTAAAGTTTTTAGCCACTGGAGAGAGCTGTTAAAAAGTCAAATAATAATCTCTGAAATTTGTGTAGTAAGAACTAAATGAAATTATATTGCTCTATAAAATAGGTAAAAATCTCTGTATTTTATAAGACAAAATCATAAATTGAAAAACTTTGTTGTTTTTATGATTTGATGAAGTTTCCTGTCATTTAATCTGTGAGGCTTTTAAATTTCAAACTTAAAATTAAAAATGGCAGATTACTTACTGAAACAATGGACAAGAACCTGAATAGAAATAGTTTACCTGTAGATGGAAGCATCATTTTTTCCTCCTGTCTTGTCTTTATAACTTTTCTAAAACTTACAGGTAGTTGTTCCATCCCCATAGCATTAATAATAATAAGGTACTAGCTATATAGTGCTATGCCCTGCACAAAATGTTATCTTACTAAAAAAAATTTTTGACTAAGTGGTTAAGGCTTATATCTAAAGATAGTAATTTTTTGTGAGGTAAAAAGTAATTATGGATTGATTCCTCGTGTTTCCCCACTAGTGATGCTAAATCATTGTAGGACACGTGTCAAACAAAGCAAAGACTGGTATAAAACCCAACTTTTTAGTTTCAGGACCACTGTTGCCAAAAAATTTTTAACCCTAGACTCATGTTTTATTTTGTTTATCTCCAGACAACACCACCCCATGTTATTGGTCAGTTGGATAAACTTATCAGAGAGGTAAGATAAAATAGTAAAAAAAAATCAGCTTATATTTACAAAATACCAAGAGTAGATACGAGTAATAATTTATTCAAATCTACCTAGAATTTGTTTAGGGGTGTTGATGTTTTTAATAATAGCACAATAGGAGTGATGAAAGTAGGAAAAATAGAAAAATCAATCTGAAGCCAAACATACATGAATTATCAAGGTAGTGTTTTTTTTTTTTTTT
>NW_004567121.1:23586719-23588647 GCF_000260355.1 Condylura cristata | reverse complement strand
AGACACACTTTGCTATAGCATAATTTCATTCCTAGTCAGGAATGATAAAGAAAATACAGATAATCCTTTCATGTACAGAAAACTGTTGATATTTTGGTATTTAAACTTAGATATTTACTTTCCTTAGAAAATGAGTTTATGCTGTTTTGTAATTTATTCTCACCTAATACTGTTTTTCATGTCACTAAATATTACTCATCTATAACATCATTTTTAAAATATAGGATTTGATTTTTCTAATATAACAGAAATTTCAGAGGTAGGCAAATTTGGGCAGGTCTTAAAGCTCAGCCATAGCTCCTTTGCAAGCTTTGGTTTCAGGCTCACACTTTTTTTTTTTTTTTCAGGCTCACACTCTTTTAATGTATAATACTTCTTCACTGCCTTCCCCTACTTTTCCCCTCTATTCATTTTGGATGTCTGAAACTCATTTTCTAGTAAAATGCTCAGGAAGAACCTTTAGGAACATTATTTCTTAAATTCTTGAATGTTGAAAACAGTTTGGGAACATAGATTGGGAACATAGATTTATTTAACATAGATTTATTTATTTATTTATCCATACATACAAGCCAGAGGTGAGGGGCAGTGAGAGGATTCACCAAAGGCAGATCAATGAAATACACTGCTGAGGGGAGCAGCGGGGGGGACAGGAGAGGAATGTCAAGCCCATGTGGTCTCCTCCGGGGAAGGCGGGGATCGAACTCATGTGGAAGTGGCTTTAGCTTTTCAGTGCAGTGCTTTAACCCGCTGTGCCACCAGGGAGGGCCTCAAGGTAGTGGTTTTAAGTCCATTCAGTTAATTGCTGAGATTTTATGATTGTATCCTAAAACATAGGATTTTGATCAAGTCAGAGGGCACTTTTACATGTCAGTTGTTTACCCACCTAACACCTTCATAAGTCAGTTTATATTTTGTGTTATTATAAATTTCTCCCTGTTTACTATTGAAGGAATAAGCTAATGGAATTATTTGAAATTGAGAGTTTTTAACTCTGTTTTTGGTATCACAAAGGTCACTTTTAGTAATACTCACTTACTTATTACCTCAGCTAGTAGAGCCAGTGCCTCTCTTCTAAAGGGCCACATACTTATATCTGACCTCATAATTTCTTTTTGACTCAGTTCCAAATTTGTTGAAGGGAAATCCAGATAAATAAATGATTGAGAAGACACCCTAAAAAAAAAATCTCATACCACAATGTTGGAATAAGTATAGGTCTTGTTAATAAGTGAAAACTATGCCTATTGAATAGGTGAGAGTGGTAGTATAATGATTCTGAAAGTATTGAGGGAGAAAAGAAACTAATATGAAGCTTTGGTTCAGTACCAAATCAGCAAAAATGGTATCTGATGTGGGCTGGGACTTCTCTTGATTTAAAAGTATCAAATGCAAGGTTTGGCCATCTCATTTCTGGGCGGAGAGCAAGTCCATAAGGTGACTGAACTGTGTTAGATATCAAATACAGTCAACCCTACTTATGTTTTGGTTTAGGTTTCTACCTTGGATGGAGTTTTGGAAGTCCGAAATGAACATTTTTGGACCTTAGGTTTTGGCACATTGGTATGTTTTCTACACATTACTTTAGTTATAGTTTATGATTTTTTTCACTAAACATAGTATTTCACTGACATTTTTATAGAGCATTTTGTTCCATTTGTGTTCAGTAGAATCTAAAATGTAGATGGATTTAGAAACTTAGTTGAGATTGAGGAATGTTTTCAGTTTCAATTTTCAAACCATTGTTAATAGTGTTAATACTACATTGTTCAGATAAGATAAATACAAAGTCACAAAATCCTAAAATAAAAAAAATGTTGCAAAAGCAAACAGTACAATTATTTTTACTTTTTTAAAGATTTATTTACTTATGCATACAAGAATAGCATGTAAGCCAGAGGGTGTGTGTGTGTGTGTGTGTGTGTGTG
>NW_004567121.1:23549647-23586274 GCF_000260355.1 Condylura cristata | reverse complement strand
CTGCCATGCCATGTGGTCACCTCCGGGGCAGGTGGGGATCGAACTCATGCGGAAGAGGCTTTAGCTTCTTAGTGCTGTGCTTTAACCCGCTACGCCACCAGGGAGGGCCTTAGCCCTTTTAATTATAGTTCTAATTTTGGAGTTTTTGCTGAATATGTAAAGAGCTATAATAGTACAATTTGCTTTACAAAATCCATGTTTTCTAATACAGTTTTTAACTCATTATCAGAGACACACTTTGCTATAGCATAATTTCATTCCTAGTCAGGAATGATAAAGAAAATACAGATAATCCTTTCATGTACAGAAAACTGTTGATATTTTGGTATTTAAACTTAGATATTTACTTTCCTTAGAAAATGAGTTTATGCTGTTTTGTAATTTATTCTCACCTAATACTGTTTTTCATGTCACTAAATATTACTCATCTATAACATCATTTTTAAAATATAGGATTTGATTTTTCTAATATAACAGAAATTTCAGAGGTAGGCAAATTTGGGCAGGTCTTAAAGCTCAGCCATAGCTCCTTTGCAAGCTTTGGTTTCAGGCTCACACTTTTTTTTTTTTTTTCAGGCTCACACTCTTTTAATGTATAATACTTCTTCACTGCCTTCCCCTACTTTTCCCCTCTATTCATTTTGGATGTCTGAAACTCATTTTCTAGTAAAATGCTCAGGAAGAACCTTTAGGAACATTATTTCTTAAATTCTTGAATGTTGAAAACAGTTTGGGAACATAGATTGGGAACATAGATTTATTTAACATAGATTTATTTATTTATTTATCCATACATACAAGCCAGAGGTGAGGGGCAGTGAGAGGATTCACCAAAGGCAGATCAATGAAATACACTGCTGAGGGGAGCATCGTCAGAAGAGGTCTGCCGCGCCAAGTGGGTCACCTCCGGGGCCAGGGATCAAACTAGCACTGAAGCAGCTGTGGCTTGTTTGCAATGCTGCATCCTAACCCATTGTGCCACCAGCGAGGACCACAGTATTCATTTCTGATGTAAATTTCAATAATGCAATTCTAAGCATTCTCTTTTGATTTTGCCTCATTTAGGCTGGATCAGTGCATGTGAGAATTCGACGAGATGCAAATGAACAAATGGTTCTTGCTCATGTGACCAATAGACTGTACACTTTAGTATCTATTTTGACTGTTCAGATTTTCAAGGACGATTGGGTTAGGCCTGCCTTAATGTCTGGGCCAGTTGCAGCCAATGTGCTAAACTTTTCAGATCATTACATAATCCCAATGCCTACTTTAAAGAACACTGATGATTTGAACCCTGTCACATCGACTCCAGCCAAACCTAGTAGTCCACCTCCAGAATTTTCTTTTAACACCCCTGGAAAAAATGTGAACCCAGTTATTCTTCTGAACACACAAAGACCTTATGGTTTGGGCCTTAATCATGGATCTACACCGTATAGCAATGTGCTTAATCAAGGACTTGGAATTACAGGAATTGGAGCAACCCATGGATTGAGGACTGGCTTTCCAAATATACCAAATAGATACGGAACTAACAGTAGAATTGGACAACCAAGACCATGATGTGTTGCAATTTAACTTATTTTTATGAGGAATATTGACTCATTGATTTCCAGTTTATTAAATGATTCCCCTTTGCATTGACTGTTCAATCATTTAAATGTTAGAGAACAATAGGCTTGTTCATATTTCATGAAACTATTTTTGTAAAATGTATTTGGGACTGTGAGATCCTAGTAAATGTTATAGGCATTAAATAGGCTTCCTTTAGAATGTATATTTGTCTAAATTTGAATTTTGCTATCTTTGATTTTGTATTTGACTGCAGTGTAATATGACATTACCTTTATGAGACAGCCATGTGATGGAGTCAGTCTGTCACATTATTAAAAGTATAATTCTTTCTTAAGTGAAATTTATAAATATGCTCCTTGAGTAATAATACACATTTTAGGAAAGGGGGAAAAAAATGTCCGTTCTAATAGTAAATATTGTTTTTATAGCTTTTCCAAACTTAATTGCTACATTTTCCTTTGAGAGCCTCCTGAGTTATGTCTTGCAAAGGAAATGCATTTTATTAGAAAATTTAGAACATGTTCTATCTAGTATAATAATTTTTTAAGTTATCAGTTTTTTAAATCATTTTTCTCATTAAAATTTTTCAATATATTTGTAAATTTTATTCCATGATTCTCTGAAGTATTTTATTTTGGTTAAATGAATACCAAATGCTTTGGTGATGTGTAATGAAAGGATCCCAGTTTTATATCTTACATTTAATTGGACACTGACACAATGACACTTATCTTTTGATTTGATTTTTTTCTTCTTATTAAGATATATCAAATATATTATCAAAAGATATGTAATTCCATACAATGCTTACATTATATAATTTTATAAATGCATAATGGACCATAGATTAAGGAATACATTATTATTAGATTTACAACAGGCTGTTTATAATGTATTTTTGTTTTGTCAAAAATAGTGGAATGTTAACTATGATTAGACCAATAACAAATTGTAATGGAGTGTGAGAATTATATAGATTATTTTAAAATTATTTTTCAAAAGTAAATGTTAAGGTCTTTCCAACATGACCAGTCTTACTTATAAAAAGAATAATAAGCAATAGTCATACATTACCTATGTGGTTTTAAAACATGTTTATCATGAGTTTTATATTTAGGTTATTAAAAAGGGATTTTAAAAGTAGATTCAACTTTTCTAAAATCCAGTACTTCTGTGGATTTATGACTTTTAGCCATCAGGTTGTTCTCGTAGAGATTTTTGTTTCCACAGAATTTGCAACAGCTTCTTCAATCAACTCATTCTCTTTTTTATATCCTGCTTCTTCACCATGGAATAATATGCAAGAAGCCATTTCTGTCAAGCAAAATTGTGTCAACCCTTTTGAGCGATTTGACCTGCTAAAGAAATAAGAGCCTACCCACCTTGACAGCAGGGCAAAATGAAAACTCCGTAAAGTGTACAAGGCAACCTGTTCCTTATCCTTTGTCTTACTTTCTTTCTCCAACCATTATTATACCAACTATTGGTCTACTGTTACAGGATGATTTCTCCTCCTTTAACCTCATCTAAATGTGAAGTGGGTCATGCATGGGATCTGAAGAGCTGCCATGTACGGAGTGATAATTAAGAGGTATGTGCTGCCACTCTATGTATATCTACTCTATGTATATCTTCTCCATTCCTGTGACGTTTTAAAAAGTGTTCAGGTATGGAACACAGGTCTCTGTCATTAAATGACTAAATTCCTGGACACACAGGCAACACCTGTGTAGTTGTCTCATCAAAGGCCTTTGCTGTCGACTCACTATCGAGAAAAGATAACTGGGTTGCCTATAGTTTCTGAAGGAATTGGTGCTGCTTGCTAAAGTCGGTAATGCCAGTGCTGCAGATGGCACGGGTCTATGCATTATTATATAGGAAAGTGTTATTTGCCAAGCTCTAGCCAATTGGTATAAAGACATACTTGATGAGCATCAGTTTACCTTATTAGTAAATCTTGCCACCTAAGGCTTTCGTGTTTTCAGGCTAGACAAGAAAGAAAGTTGATATTAAATATTTTACCTGGGGCTGTGATTAAGAGCAACTTCCATGGAATATGATGAACTGTTTTGAGAAATGTGATGAAAAAACCACTGGACAGGGCAAGAAATTTGGATTTGGATATGCATGTCACCACTGTACAAATAGTTTTATAACCATGGGCATGTCAGCACACTAAATAAACTTTCTCATCTATAAATTTAGGGTGGGCAATGAATATGTAAAATATTACCTCAAATTTTTTAAGAGATTGATTTACTTATGCATAGAAGAACTCGGGTGCAAAACAGAGGTGCAGGGGTAAGAGGATTCACCAGAGACACAGTGGGGAGCATAACAGGCAGATCTACTGAAATACACTGATAAGGGGAGCAGTGGGTGAGACAGGAAAGGTCTGCTGTACCATGTGGGTCAACTCCCTGGACAAGTTGAATTCAGGTAGCAATGACTGGTGATAGCTTAATAGTGTTGAGACTTTAACCCCTGCACCACCAGGGAGGCCCACCTCTTGAGGTAAACAGAATATTCTCTGAATTTCTTTCCAGTGACTACCTCAAGGTACTTGCTATTGTTACCTATCTCAGCAATTAAGCTATTAGTTTGAGGTGGTGTGAGAATATGTGAATTATAAGCTAACACCATTTAGCTTTTTGATTTTTTTTTTTAATTTTAGATTTGCCTCATGTTAAATCTGTTTAGATTAAAAAAATTTTCTTAGTCTTTCTTTGTGAGGCATGTTAGAACCTAGAAGATTTTAGAACCTAGCACTCTTAACTTCTATAAGCTACAAAAGAATGGAATAAATTTTTGCTTTCTTCCTTCATCCCTGAAGTCACAGCTGACTTATTTTATGCAACTGGATTTCAAGCCTCTCATTTAGCTGCTCTTAAACTGCCAATTTTTTCTGGACTAAAGAATGACAATCTATTTGAGAAGTCTGATCTGCATCCACTATAAAAAAAAATGTTTTCTACATTCCACATTGTTTGCATTACATTGTTTTAATTCATACATTTAAAGTTCATGCATGGATTATTCTTTCTGGTTTTACATAATGCTGATTTGTTTCTTTAGTACTTTTTAAAAAAAAAAACGATTATGCACACAGAACTGAGGTACAGGCCAGAGGTTCAGGGGTGGTGAGAGGATTCACCAGAGTCAGAGTGCAGAGCAGAGCAGGCAGATCAACGAAGTACAATGCTGAGGGGGAGCAGCGGGTGAGACAGGAGAGGTCTGCCATGCCATGTGGATCACCTCTGGGGTGGGGATTGAACTCTCACTGAAATGGCTGTGGCTTGCTTGCAGTGCTGTGGTTTAACCTGCTGCACCACCAGGGATAATTTATTTTTACATTCACTTTTTTTTTTTTTTTTTTTTACATTTTAAAAGGGCAGGTTTATTAGGAAAAGAAGAAAGAACAAGAGAGACACCTGCATTAATACAAGTGGGCAGGAGAGTTGCAACTGCTGTTTTACAAAGGGAAAAGATTTGTGAAAAAAAGCACTTACATAGTCACAGGTTGGCAGGAGAAGGATAAGCTTTAAATGTATACTGGATTGCCATAGACTTTGTGAACTATGAGCCAAGATTAAATCAGCAGGCCAAAAATAATAGGTTTTCCAGAGCATTCATGGGCTTAGGTGCCCTTTATTCAAGCAGTTACTAGTTTAAAATTACCTCTTATAACACTGAGATCATCATCATCAAATTGCCACCCAACAAGCCTAACTTCTTGCAAAAATGTTAAGTTGGATAATACGTGGCCAAGTTTTCTGACCAAATATGCTTCAGGTAAAAATCCTTTAGTGCTGAAATCAAAAAACACTAATTGCTTAAGGTTTTCAACTGCAGCCATAAAGGTAAGCCATCCATCACTGCTCACACAGTTTCCTGCCAAATCCAACTGCTGAAAGTTTCTCAGGAGGTTCTTTTCAAAAAATGCACCTGTGTTAAAAAATTAAACGAGAATTACTTGGAAATCGGTTTTTAAGAGAAATGGCAATGTTTGGGCCAGGGCTTTGATTCACGAAGAAATTAAAATTCTTTTTTTAAGATTGATTGATTTATACAAGAACTGGGGTACAGGCCAGAGGTGTGGGAGATAGGGTGAATGAGACAGAGAGAGTGGGGAGAAGAACAAGTAGACTGATAAAATACACTGCTAAGGGGAGCAGCGGGTGGTTCAGGAGAGCTCTGCCACCTGACCAGGTATTGAACTTGTGCTGCAGCAGCTGCAGATAGCTTCATAGTACTGCGCTTTAACCCGTTGCCCTACCAGGGAGAGCCCATGAAATTAAAATTCTTTATAGCTAGGACAGTGATTGTGAATCTGCTCTATTATATTATCAATTTTGTTTTTCCTAAATTGTAAGGGATTCTGATAAATAGTATGGCAAACCAATATTAGTTATTTTTTTTTCTTTTCCTGACTTCCATGGGAGGAAGCTTGTTTAACAATTAAGGTGTGAATGATGCTATTAAATACCCAGAACTTGTTTTCAAAACTGGAGTCAAACTTTGGCAATAATTGGGTCATTTCCTCTTTTGTAGAAGTAAACATGGCTGTTGTATTATTTGCAGAAGTTATTGCCTTTTTGGGTATGAAATGGACTTAACCCTAAGTAAGTGAACCTCCTTCATTATCAAGATTTTTTTTGTGGCAGGGTTGGGGGGGCAGTTTCAGCCTCTCCTAGATGCTTCATGAATTTCCTCATTTCCTTACAGATAGTGCTCTCATTGATATCCTACTCATGACCGTGATGTCAAATACAACACCCTAACACCTTTCTGGAGGAGTGAAAAAGTAGATTTCTGGGTCCACAAGAAAGCAAAGCTCCTGTCTTACTCATCTGCTCACTCCAGGACTATTGCATGAGAGCAAAATAAAAGTTGTTTCATCGGTAAACCTTGGTAGATGCCCAGACTAGTTCTTACATATCTCCTGTCTCCATACCATATTAGCCCTTTTATATTCCTTGTACGGGTTTTTCCTTTCATACCTCATGTGAATGTCCTCGCTGCCCTTGCTTTTTTTCCATGCGCTTTCCAGCATAGCATGCACTCTCTAGCATAGCATGCACTCAGTCAAAATGTTGCTAGTTAAGAATGTCTGTGTATAATAAGTCTTCTTCCCCCAAAAGCAACTTTTCTCCTTGAAAACATTTCTTTTCAGAACAGATTTTACCACCGAAAAGGGTGAATAGTTTATGCAAGATATCTGCTGAAGTTTAAGAATGGACTTAAACAACCCATAATCCAAGGGCATGCCTTTTGTTAATCAGTATTTTTGTCATCACACGTAACAGACTGTTTCTAAGAGAAATGAATCGGTTAACATTTAGAGCTATGGGTGTGGAAAATGCAGGCAAATTCCAGGCAAAATCTCAAATTCTAGGTGAAATCTCAAAGACTCTGGGTAGACACATTCAGATTCCTGAAGGCTTCCTGTATCCTAAAGAAAACTCTAGTTAATTTCTAGTTCACCTTAGACAGAACTCTGAAATTCACTTATTCATCAAATATTTTGAGTACCTATACTATGGATTGTGCTAGTTGCTGTGGATATGTGAAAAGGATGTACATGGTCCCTGTCTCATTGGGCTTGCAATTAGTGTGAAACATAAAAACACAAAAAACCTACCAATGATAGGTGGTAGGTAAGAGCGCTCTAGGAACAAACACAGGTAAAGACCTTTCAATCCCACTTTCTTCCCTGAACGTGGCAATCGGACTTAAACGTTCCCAGAAAAAAACTAAAGGATCCTTCTCAGGAGAAATTGAAGAGCCTCCAAAAAAGACCTGACAAAGGAAGGGCCTTTGCTTTTTTGCTTTTGCTTTCCTTATCACTGCAAAATGAAACTAACCAGTTGAAAAGTCACTCCAGCTCTCTCAGGCACACAGGACTTCCTGTCAATTTGTGTCTCATCTAAAATGTGAAGAGAACAGTACAAGAGTACAGTCATTTGGAGGGACCACCAACAGCGACAGAGGCTAAAAGTTAACTAAAGTATTTTTCCAGCTATCTAAAATGTTTCTGCATCTGCCCAACAAAAATAAGGTGCTTTTTTTTTTTTTTGAACATCAATGAAAAACATGAAAGTTTGAAAAATAAAATAGGATGTCAGGATATATGTGGCAGAATGATAGGTTCCAGGATTTACTTGAAAGGAAGGAGAAAGAATGATAACTAGAGGAGGAAGGTTATCTTTAAAATGGTAGATATGAACCTCTGTATTCATTACAGCACTATTCTGTCAGAGGGCAGGGCCTTTAGGTGGGAGCAGCTTGGGCCAGTAGAGATTCCTAAAAAGGGGAAAGGGGAGTGGGCTTGAGGAAGACACAGGAGTCGGAGTTGGGTGCTCATCTTTTTAGCAGGTCTTTATGCTGTTTAGCAAGAGTTAGTTACAATAATGCATCAGGTAAGTTAATAAGAAATCAGGATAAAAAGTTTTAAAGGGAGAGGGGAACAAGGCATCCTCTTCCTGACATTTTATGGCATACTAGACTATCTTTGTGATAACTTTCATGTATATGGATGTTTAACTATGACTTCAAAGGATAAGGGTTCTGGGAAAGGATGAACTGTTAGTAAGAGATTTAGGGGTCCTAGGGAAGGAATAAATTATGTTAGCAGAGTCATCAGTGATGGTCTAAAGAAAAGCTAATGACTAACTTAAGGCTAGCAGAAAGTTGCTAGTATTTGTTTTAGGAAAAGGTTAATTAAGACTAACAGTAGTTAGTGATTGTTTTAGGAAAAGAGTAAATTAAGAGGAAGTCACATAGTTATGCATTAAGCAAAACCTGTGTCAATAATGTTAGGAAATTGTCCATGGGTCCTTATGCCCTGGGAGTTATCTAAGATTCCCTTTTTGTTTCAAAAGACCAAGGAAGCTTCCCAAGAGTCTTGATGCTCCCCTGGGGTCTTATCTCTCCAGGAGCTTGCCTTTTGTCTTCAGACAAAGGAATTTCCTGCCCTGGCTTGGCTCAATTCATACTTTGCCTAGGCCAGGTAGCCAATTTGAAGCTAAGGCAATCAGTTGCAAACTGATGTTGCTAGAATATTTTTGATATTATGATTATAACATACGTTAGCAATGGGAATTCTGATTTTTCAGAGCTTTTCCTTTTCTATCCACAATTTGTCAGTCAATAGAAGTTGCATAGCTTATGTCAATATGGAAACAACCTATGTCATCATCATTGATTGACTGTATGAAGATGAGGTATATATATGGATTTTGAGTAGATTGTGCTGCATGAAATCAGTCAAAAAAGATACCATGAAAGAAATAATGCAAACAAAACAAAAGACTTCTGAAGGAGTTTGGTGGTGGGTAGAAGAGGTAGAGGGAGTCAGTTGGCTGATGGTGAATGGAAAACTAAACCAGCCAGCATTAATCAGCTAACCAAATGAGGAGCTTCCCACCTTGGAGGCAAAGTTCTGCAGCCCCAACCAGTATGTATACTGTAATCGTCTGACAGAACCTAAACCAGTGCTACCAGATCCCCAAATTCCTAGCCCACAGAAACTAGTATTTTTGTTGTTGTATTAAGATTTGGGGTAATTTGTTAATACAGATATTGATAACTATTACAGATAGCTTGAGAACACCACCAATTCCCAGAGATTGGCGGTATCTTAAGTCACTCATATAGCTCTGTTTGTTCCTGGGTTATGTCACAGCTATGACCTCATGTAGATAAAGCTGCATTTACCTTTACACGTTTTGAATACCCAATAGGTGACTTAAAAATAATTCCCGGGCTCTCCCTGGTGGTGCAGCGGGTGAAAGCACAGCACTAAGAAGCTAAAGCCACTTCAGCATGAGTTCGATCCCCACCCTGGAGATCATTCACATAGTGCAGCAGACCTCTCCTAATCTGCCCACTGCTCCCCTCAGCAGTGTACTTCATTGATCTGCCACTATGTCTCTGGTGAATTCTCTCACCACCCCAGCACCTCTGGCCTATATCCCATTTCTGTATGTATAAATAACTAAATCTTTTTTTTAAATTCTCAAGATTAAAGAGTCTTTGAATTTCAGGTGGTTAAGGCTAGGTAGAGCAATTGCCAACACACATTGTCAGAGAATGTGAATGTTTTTTCCTTTAACTCTGTAGGTGAAATGCTTAAAGTCATTGTACCCCTTAATATAAATGAATTTTCATTAACTATATTCGTGTAAGAGAGAATGCAAAAAAAATATATACATACATAAAACCAACGTAAGAACTTTATTCGTGCCAACTTCTTTCCTCTTGACTTACCCAGAATTCTAATCTCTTCATCTGTGAGTCTCCAGTTTTTCAGTCCAAGGTTGACTAGCTGTGGGGCCCCCTCCAGTTGCTTCAATAGTCTGTTCAGGCTACCTTGTACATCACTCCCCCAGGGCAGCAGCAGAGTCTTTAGTTGGTCCAGAGTGTTTAGCCTGTCAACTTGAAGAATCAATTCAGGAAATGGATCCATCTCAAAATTGATGAGGGATGTGGAAGGAAAAATCATCTCTGTAGCTAACTAATTGTGAGGTGGAAAATCTACTTATTTTTTGGTTATATTTTCATGGAAAGTGCTCAAGAATATGCAAACATACAGAATAGTATAATGAAACTATGTACTCATAAGCCAACAATCAACAAACAAATCATGAACAGTCTTGCTTCATCCTTATCCAATTCATCAAGCTTTATAAATCTTACTACTTAAGCAAATCTGTTGAACACTAGTTACTCCTAGACATTAGCCCCTAAAAGGAGGCAAGCAGGTGGGAGCCTCTAGTGCAATAAGCATGTGAAAACTTGTGACTCAGAAGCCCTGGACCTGTTTTTGAGGGCACTGTAAAAAAGTGCTAAATGAGTTTTTTAAGCTTCATCTAGTAAGGCACATGTGAGTAAAAGAAGCATGTACTCAACCTATGTTTCACTCACCAGTGCATATATTCCAAGTATCTAATTTTGACTAAATTAGTATTCTTACTCAGTTCATGTAGTGCTTCATTTCCATCCTTTTCCAGGTGATTTTCAGATAAATCGAGAACACTCAACTTGGCCAAATTGTGAAGATTATAAGCTGAAAAAAAATTCAACCCAGAATACAAAGACTTACAAATAATTATATATGCATTTTAAAATATCCTTTGGTGAATTTTGAATTCTCCTTTGCTGAAACTATGCAAACCATCGTTTGACTTGAATAATTATTTTCAAATATATCTAAATAGGTTTAAATCCCAGTAACAGATGTTTTCTGTCTTTAGTTTCAACTAATAAATTCCAGGTGACAAAGTCTAAAGCAGCAAAGACTATAGTTGTATGTTCCCTTAGTAAATTCACTCCATTTCTCTTTAAGCCTTATCATCTTCCTAACATAGAATGAGGAAAATGAACTAGATAAATTGTGAAGATGCTTCCAATATTAAAATGTGTTACCAAGCAAGAACAAAAGGAGTCAAAAACAGATGAGCTATTTCATGTGTACTTAAGCTTAGATAACTTTAATGTTGCAATGAAAAAAATGTTTAGTAAAAAGAGGAAAACAAATACAAAAATGGATATTAAAATCTACCATATAAATAATCACATTAAATGTAAATGTACAAAACACTGCAATTAAAAGGCAGAGATAACTACACAGGATTGTTTTAAAGCAAGACCTAACTTCATGCTATCAATAACAGCTGTATTTTAATTAACACAATTATATTGAAGTAATAAATAAGGAAAACTATCTTACATAAACACACTTATCATAAAATGCCATCACTTGAACTAAGAACTGCTTAGTTCACCTCAGATATTTCATAGTTGCTTAATCTAGTTGAGTTCATCCAACACTGATTAGAAAAACCATTTAAAGAATTAGTCAAGCATTTCATGAGTATATTCTTGTTACAGTATCAGTTGTTATTTTTTATCAGTCATGAACTCATTTTAGAATAAAATATCTGCTGAAGTTGGTCCTTTAATAAAAATTTGCCCATGGAAATTTTTCTTTAAAGCATACAGTTGCTATTTTTAGTTTGAAACCTGTTTCTTCTCAGTGGTAAGTAGAGAAGTGGAGAAATATGTACATCAGGCTCCCTTAGTTTGTCGTGTGTTTCTCTTTTAGTGTATGCAACATACAAGTGATTTCCTTAATCTTTAAAAACTCCCAGCAGTTTAATATCCTGTTTTTAGAGAGGTATAAACCAAATTTCTTCCAAAAACCTACATTTAAAAATATCTGAGTCGAGTATAGCCAGCTTAGCCAGATATATGCAAAGCCTTCTCAACTAATTTTCTCCTTCACTATCTCTAAAAATTATATTCAATAATTCTGAAATTCTATCCTATTATCCATAATATATTTTTGTTTCAATTATTGCGAAAATCATCTAAAACAAGTAAGATAATACTAGAAGTCTTTATTATCTTTCCCTGTTTATCTAAATATTTCCTTTGACAAACTTAGTTTGAGTTAATATAAAATTATCACGTTCTTTTATACTATTCCATTCAATTAATGCACATAGTTACCTAGGGTTTTTATGGCATTTGCAGACAGGCAGCAAGAGACTAATTGGATTTCTTCAAGGCCACAGGGTTGAGCTGACAAAGACTTCACAATGTAATCCATTCCCTCCCCAATGTCAGACAAGTGGATCAAACAAAGTAAGTATAACTTCTTCAGGTTTGTCAGACCTTCAGCTGGAAAATAAAATATCTTGACCAAGTTAATTTGATTTAACATAGATTAATGGACTGAAAAAAAGGCAAAAAACAATAGCATAGAGATCTTGCCTTGCCCTTTCTGTAGAAACCTTTGTTTATAAAGAAGAGAGTTTGTTCTTCAACTCTATAATTTTCTGCTATCATTTGCCAGGATACTGTATCATGAAAGTTTACTTATGCATTTCTTAGACATTTTCTTAGTAGCATGAGTGAAATTATTGATAAATCTAATGTGAAGAATTTTAATGGATATCAATGTGTACTTTTTTTAACAATGTATTTGCTTAGAACTAAGTCTTCTGGCAGCTCTTTTTCTTTAATCCCCTCAAAAATCTTAGAAGAGATAGAGGCTAAATTCTGAGGGGCAGTGTGATGCTTAAGTTCCTTTGTATACTTCTACTGTAACTATATCCTCAAAACGGCCTTTCTTGGGACTGCATGAGATGGGTTCTGCTTGCTACTTTACAATGTAGACCACATCCAATGCAACATTTCTCCATTAAAGAGGAGGCAGATTTATTTAATAATAGTAGTATCTTGGAAATATTCTAACATGTCCCTCTTACTTAGGTCTAAATCTGATACGGAGTTTAATTAGCATACCTTTGTGCCATTAAAGTATTCCCTTATCTTAAATTGTACTCTAAACTGATAGGAAATAAATGTACTGTTTTAATAATGACAACTTTGTAAAGTGTTGGGAAAGTTACAGATAGTAACTAAGTACATAATAGTTTTGTACATACAACTTGGAAACTGTAAACATAAATTTTGCACAGTTTGATTTCTGGATCCATAATAACATAATACTGTAAACCTGGGCAGTTATTCAGCATCTTAACTGTGGAGTTAGGGATAATTACATTGTGTACTATGTCTTTGGTGAGGCTCCATTAAGAGTGTCCAGTATATAAAAGTATGTATAAGAAAAAGTATATAAAAGTGTTCAGTAAAGTTTCTAATCATTGTACAGTAACTCTTTAATAAATGATAATTTTTTAAAAATTTATTTATTTATGCATACAGAACTGAGATACAGGCCGGGGGGTACAGGAGCAGAACAGGTAGATTGATGAAAGTACTTTGCTGAGGAGAGCAGGAGGTGAGACAGGAGAGGTCTGCTGTGTCATGTGGATCACCTCTGGGGCTGGGGATTGAACTTGCAATGAAGCAGTTGTGGCCAGCTTGCAGTGCTGCGCCCTAACCTATTGCGCCACCAGGGAGGGCCATAAATGGTAAATTCTTACTTATCTAGTTAGACTGGTTTATTCAAGCTCAGCCTTTGATTCCTTAATAATTGAGCCAAATTATCTTAGGTAGGCATTTTTGAGTCATTTCTATCGTTGGAGATACCTTGGACAAGTCAATAAACTCTTTTAAGTTCCAAAGCAGTAAAACAAGAGATGATCTCGTTTCTTCCAGTTCAATATTCTGTGCAAATCATAGGCATGTAGGAAATGTTTACTGAACACTGAAATTAACTGATTTATTCTTATGTGACAGAAAAAAATATTAGTCATGTTTTAAATATCACATAGGAAACAATGAAAAAGAACAAAGCTGAGGATTATATTACAGTGGCTCAAACTGGAGGAGAGAAAAGGTAAGGGGAATTGGAGAAAACAAGAGTCAAGTGGAATCTTCCTATCATGGTGGGTCTCGTTCCCTGTGTTTCTGAAAACCCTGTGTTTCTGAAGTTTTCTTGATCTATATTCATTCTTGTGTTAGAGCCCATTTCATTTAGTTATAAAACCACAGTTTAAACTTTTTAATAACATTTCTATGTGTTAAGTACACATAGCCAGTCAGCAAGGGAAATAAAAGCATACCATGACATCTGCTCCCCAAAAGGTCACAATCCAGAAGGTACAATTTACTTGAAACTGCATGGATGTGGAGAGAGATGTTTAAGAAAACCACTGTGGTCACCAGTACATCAAGGCATCCTTTCTTTGTATAATCATAGCTAGTGAGTTTCAGAGTTTAAGTTGTTTTTATTACCAGGCTTTAAAATATTAACTAAATGTATTTTAATTATACAATATTAAATTTATTGAATATTTTTAACATTAAAGAAAACAAAATCTTACCTAGTTGTTTTTTTTTAAGATTTATTTATTCATGCACACAAGAACTGGGGTACAGGCCAGAGGTGCAGAAAGTGAGAGGATTCATCAGAGACAGAGTGGGGAGCAGAACAGGCAGATTGACGAAGTACATTGCTGAGGGGAGCAGCAGGTGGGTCAAGAGAGGTCTGCTGTGCCATGTGAGTCACCTCCCTGGCAGGGGCTCAAATTCGTGCAATAGTGGCTGTGGTTAGCTTCATAGTGCGGTGCTTCAACCTGTTGCACCTCCAGGAAGGGCCCAAAATCTTACCTAGTTTTATAGCGTCTTCCTCATTCATCTTAATGTTGTCTAGTGTGAGCTTTGTAAGGTTCTTCAAATTACCTAAATTGTCAGTCAAACCTCCTGTCAAAAGAAAAGAGTTTGGACTATGTTCAGCTGTTATTTACTGAATTTCTATTATCAATCAAAAGATTACAGTGTAACATTAAAACTAAATGAAATTGGCCCACCCTGGTGGCGCAGCGGGTTAAAGCATAGCACTGAGAAGCTTAAGTCACTTCTGCATGAGTTCACCTGCCCCAGAGGAGATCCACATGGTGAAGCAGACCTCTCCTGACCTGCCCGCTGCTCCCCTCAGCAGTGTACTTCGTTGATCTGCCTGTTCTGCTCCCCACTCTGTCTCTAGTGAATCCTCTCACCCTCCACATCTCTGGCCTGTACCCCAATTGTATATGAGTAAATAAATAAATCTTTAAAAAAACTAAATGAAATTGTCACAAAAATTTATATATATAAAGATAAGATTATTGGAGGAACAGATCTTGAAGCTCTAGCTAACTGTTACCAAGTAAGGATGTGGGCCCACAATTGCCAAAACTATAATTTTCAAGAGAAATAAGAAATTTGTATTTTCACAGGGTATCTCCCAATTTCAAAATGCTGGCAACTCCCCAGGGAAGAGTCACATCAAAGATACAAGGATGGAAAGGAGACTTTTCTTCATAAATTGTTTTATAATTTGAATATATTACTTAAAATAAATTGCATCTTAAATACTAGGAATAAAATACTGGCAAACATTAAAAATAAAGTACTAAACACTATATAGGCCAAATTCAGCACATAGGAAACCAGTTTGCAAGATCCATCCAAAGGAAGAGCCATTAAGAGAAGACAGTGAACTTCCCAACACAGAAAGTAGCCCTTCATGGTCTGGGTTACTGTCCTGAATCTTATAGAAAGGAGGTTGCAAACAATTCTACATTTTTGCAAAAGTTTCTAAATTCTTAAAATGACAGAACATTTTCTCTACAGAGTGAAAATGAAGACATAGACAAAAGGAAAACCATTGTGAATGAAAACTAACTCCAGATTACAGTCAAGTTGAGGAAGGCTCCTGCCACACTTAGCTTCATACCAGACAGCAGCCTTTCCTCTCAGCCACAGGACTGATGGACGCAGGTAGTGCTGGTCTACACAGAAAGGGCAGACACTCGTCTTTGGTGTTATTTTGAATTTGGGGAAGTTCCCCATTTACCCAGAAAGATCGTCCTCATATATGTCTGTGGTCTAACGTGTCTTCATTTTAGACAGTTTGTTCTCCAAATCTTTTTTTTTTAAAGATTTATTTATTTATGCATACAGTAACTGGGGAACAGGCCAGAGGTGTGGTGGGTGAGAGAACTCAGCAGAGACAGAGTAGAGAGCAGAACAGGCAGATGTACTGAAATACAGCTCTGAGGGGAGCAGCGGGCAGGTCAGGAGAGGTCTGCTGTGCTGTGTGGGTCAGCTCCCCCACCCAGGATCGAACTTGTACTGCAATGACTACAGATAGTTTCATAGTGCTGTGCTTTAGCCACTTGGCCATCAAAGAGGCCCCAACCTTCATTCACAATGAACAATACTTGGGGTGAGGGTGGAGCTGGATATATTCTACAATTTTCTAGGATGAAAATCTAGTAACACAATTAGTTATTCCTCTTGCCAGCTTAATTTACAGACTGGATTTCTTCCAAAACTAAAGGGGAAAGGGTCCTACTTGGCAGGAGAGCAGTGGGTATTGGGTGGTGATGAGATGCTGACAAAAGGAAGATTTTACTGAAGACAAGCTTAATCTGCTACTACTATGACACACACACACAGAGAGTTTACGACATAACTAAGTACTCAGTCAGCTTATGTAGCTTCAGCTGTGTGAGTCCTCCCTGTGGCAGCCTTCCTCCACGTGGGCTTTTCCCCTCACTCCTCCACCTCCCATTCAAGTCCTGACCCCTGGTAGAAATTAATAGAAAAATTTTAAGGAAAACTACATGATATCTAATACTTCCATGGTCCTCAGCCAGGTTTTATTATCACTAAACTGCTGAAAATTATAATACCTGGCAACCGTTGTGTCTGTAGGTTGTGAATACTCAAGGTTTTCAGGTTGGTCACAGATGTGACGCCCTGCTCGTCCTCTAAGGTGAGAGGACTGGCTTGCACCATCAGGGAACAGATGTTCTTACAGGTGCAGAGGACCAAACTGAGGCTTCCAGCCAGGCCCACACATCTCTTAATGTTCAGTCTGAGGTTTGTAGCAGAGCTGAATATCTTCCCCAGGTATTTGATATCTTTCTTATGCAACTTGCTGAAGTCACGGAGTGTGACGTCCAGAGTCTTGAATTCCTGCTTCCAGTTGAAAAACAACGATACAGCTTTTTTGGGAATGTAGGTTCTTGAGGACTCTTCCAAGGGGGTCCTGCTTGTGTCTTCAGGGATCTCGTCCTGCAAAACTGTACTTCCCCCATAGAAGTCCAGCTTAATGAAGTCCAGAGCACTTGCACAATTAGGTAAGTGTTCAAAGAAGTCACATAAATAATCAGGGATGTTCTCTGAGTTGATATACAAGCTTTTACCACTAAAGAAAGCTTCAAATTCTTGGCTCAGGGTTGATTTGGATATACTCTCTTGGAATAAATTGATGCCACATTCTGAAAAGGAATTGATGTTCAGGCCTTTCAGACTTTCCTGCTCAGAGGTGTTTTTCACATTTTGCATAGAATCCTGCCTCCAGAGAGGCTTCTTCGCAGTAGAGAGCCCGTGGAGGTTGCCGTGTTGATACACTGCCGCGAGGTGTTTGATAACGATCCTGGTGGCAGGGGTAGACGATCCACACGTGTACAGGAGCAGGTTGCTGTACTTGGATATAATGTCTGAAATGCAAACCATTTTCTGTAAGTGGCCATTCCCTTTGGTTACCTCCTCCGGCTCCCCAGACGTCAATAAAGCACTGAGTCGGCGTCCTGCTACATACTCCTGGAATGATTTGTGGAAGAATTTGTACTTCGGCGTGAACCGTTGGGCTGTATATTTACAGAGCAGCGCCGTAGTCAGCAGGACGTGCTCGTTCACGCAGGAAATGTCCTCCGGGTCGAAATCGAACTTGTGGGAGAACACGCCATCCAGAGCCAGGTCCCCGCAGTGATCCAGGCTCCGGGTGAAGTCGCCTGCAGCCACCCCTTTCCTCTTGTGCTTGTTTTTGTGTATCAGCAGATCATAGAAGGTGCGGAACAGCGTCGTCTGCGTGTGTGAGTGGAACTCACTCTCCCCCATCTGGATGGCGCAAGTGATGACCACAAAGAGAGGGGTCTTCATCAGATTCTTCAAGCACCTGGATTTCTGGATTTGGAGCAACATGCCTTCGGCGAGCTCCCTTACCAGGACTTCCCGGATGAGAGCCTGGGCACTCTCGGTAGTCATGTCCCCTACCTCTGCGATCAGGGCCCCAAATTGCCTGATGTACCTCAGGCACTCCGTGGTGGTGGTGACGATGACCCTGTTCTTAAAGCGGTGGTTTTTCTTTATCAGGTCTTCGATTTCTGGGCAGTTCTGGGCGTTGAATTCATTGTAGCCATCAAGGAGAAAAAGAACCTTCCGGCTTTGCTTCAGCAACATGGCCATGAAAGTCTGCTTCCTGCTCATGTCAGATAAATCCAAGAGCTGATCACACAGCGTTTCATAGAGTCCACCCTGGGCGCTGCTCAAACGCACAAAGAAGACCAATTTGAATTTGTTGAGGGCTGGGCACTTGCCGGAGCTCCAGAGCATGGCGATCCGTTGAAGCAGAGTGGTCTTCCCTTTGCCAGACTCCCCTTCAATGATGCAGGGGCTCTGAAGAGTGTCCAGCAGACCAGTCAAGGTCAGCTGCTCCACACGATGGTGGTGCTGGTCCTTCCTCCATAGAACAGGTTCTGTGAAGGTGCTTTTCAAATTAAAGATAATGTCAATATCTTCACCCAAGGGATAGAAGTTCAGAAAAGATGGGGTCTGGTATAACTCCCTTAAGTCCTGAGCCAAAGCATTTAATTCTTCTTCTGACATCTGATGTAAAAGTTCTGTTAGAGAAGAGGTGAAGTTAAATAGGACCCAATTCTGTGTTTCCCCAGACCCTAGAGTTCAGGAGGAAGGGGGTGATGTTTTTATAAAATGTCAAGGAGAAACCTTATTCTCTTCCCTGTTCCAATCTGGAGGAATAGAGAAGTGTCCCATGGGCCCAGCAGGAATATTCAAATTTCCTGTCTTCATTTCCCTCCTGCACTGTAGTCTTGATTTTTCCCTTTCTACCAGCAAATATTTTAGCAGCTGATTGGAAATGGGAGGAGCCTGTATTTGAGTCAAGGAAAAGGGGGGAGGATAGCGGAGATGTGGGGGAGAATGATGGCTGGGATAACTTTCAGTGGGTTACCTCCCAACCTTGATAAACTACTGTCATGAAATAGTTACAAATTTAAAGAAAAATATTTTGTGAAAAGTGGAATCATTCTCCTTGAGTCAACCAGGTTCTTCTCACCATGGTGTTTGCATTGTGGAGTAGTGAGTAATTGGGCTACTCACCCCAGATGGTCCTCATTAGACCAGGAGAGTTGGGAACCACTCCTGCATTGACTTCTCAGTGGCTTTTAGTGTCCAGCTTGACTTTGAGGTGAGACTGTACTAACTAATTTATTCCCCTGATCCTGGAGTTACAATATTTGGTTTTATCATCAAGTCATTTAATGGGAATGCTTCCTGAGAGTGTCTCAGCATTTCCATAACCGGAGCCAGAGCCCACTGCCCAGTGATGGGAAGATGAAGGACAGCAAAGGCTGTCATGGGGATTATGGTCTTCTCCATAGTTTATTCTATTTGTAGAACAGATGCAATCACATTGCTACTTACTTTGTCCATTTAGGTCTTGAAATAGAGGATAGTTCCATTTTTCAAGGGATTTAAGAAAGAGGTTACAGGCCTCTGAACCTTTTTTTAAAATCATATGAATGATGCCTCTCCCAGCATCCTGCTCTATCTTTTCACAGCAAATATTGTTTACTTCTTCGAGGTTCAGAACATTCCATACAAATAGCTCATCCACAATTTGTTTTATGACAGTCATTCCCATTCTTTGAATGAGGTCTTGACTATTCTCCTTTATGAAATTCACTGAGGAAGGGGGTGGGGGGGAGAACATACAAATTTATTTACATAAAATGTTCATACTGGCATCAAACTAAAGAATATTAAAATCATGCATTTTTAAACCTTTGGGTTTATCTTATTATAGAGATGCCAAATGCTTGAACTCTGGGCCTTCGAGAAAAACAGCAAAATGTTTCATCTCTAACCCCATAGTCCTTTGGTGATCAGGATGGTTTTCCTTTGCTAATAAAGCAAGGTGAGGAATTTTATCCCCCAAGACAAAAAGCTCCCTAGTTAGGTCAGATAGGTAAGACTATGACTCCAGAGTAATGAGAATGGCTTGGGACCTGTCATTGCTGCCACCTGTGTAATCTGGCAAGTTGCTAAACCTCTCTGAGTCTATTTTAGTGCTGTGCTGTGAAATATTGAATACATTGGCTCTCTGGGAGTAGTGACCCTAATATGGGGCAATTATCAATCTCTATACTATAAATGTTCCCATTGTGACCCATTTCAAGCTAACAATGTATGACAATTAGCTAACAAAATTATGAAAATTAATACCCAGTTCTCACAAAGTAAGAACCCATTCTATCACATCACTGGTTTCTTATCTGTGCAATAGGGTTGAGAAATGTTTACCTAATGAAGCTGTTGCAATGATCTTGAAAGGTATAGCTTTCTGCCATCTGGGAGGATCTAGCTAAATAGGCACCAGTATTTTAAAACAGACCCCAGATCCCTCTTTGCATGAGTCCTATCCTATCTACAAGACAAGCTGTCATACTTGTAACTGAATTCTCAAAACAATATAAGAATATGTATTGGAATCTGCCCCTCATACAACAGGCTAATTTTGTTTCTAGTATGCTTACTTTTTCTGAATAGAGCTTTCTAAATCTCAATAGATATTTCCAAATGGACAGATTGAAGATGATCTCAATATTGTACACTTCTTTCTGTAAAGTAGCTCTTGGTACTGTAAGACCAACAAAACAGAACAACATCAGATGGCAGCTCTTGTCACTTTGTATATATATTTTCTCAGACCAAATAAAGACACATTAGACACAAACACTTATTTTTTGAAACCTTTCTAGGTCAGTTAAGTACTAAATTGCCTTGTTTTTTAAATCAACATCATTTAAGTACAACTTACATCCAACAAAATAGAAGAACTTTGGCAAATGTAAGCACCCAAGTCAATATTCCCGTCATGGTTTAGGATATTTCCTTTATTCCAAAAAGTTCCTTTGTTCCCTTTATAGGTCATTTTTCCTATCACCCCACCAAAGTAATTGTTTAACTGATAGGACTCTAATTTACTTTTGCCTGTTTTAGAAATTGATACAAAATGGGAAAATACAGTATATATTCTTATGTCAGACCCTTTCACTTATCATCATGACTTTGGGGTCTGCCTTATTGTTTGTAAGTACTGGCAGTTCAGGTCTTTTTGTGGCTGAATAGTATCCATTATAAAAACAGATTGGCAGTTGGCTTTTCATCTTTTTTTTTTTAAAGGGATTTATTTTATTTATGCATGCAAGAACAGTGGTACAAGCCAGAAGTATTGGGGTGAGGGCATGAGAGGATCCATCAGAGATAGATTGGGGAGTAGAGCAGGTGGATTGATTGAAATACTCTACTGAGGGGAACAGCAGGTGAGACAGGAGAGGTCTCCTGCATTATATGTGGGTCAGCAACCTGGCCCTGGCCAGGAATTGAAGTCAGGCTGAAGAGGTAAAAGTGAGATAGTGGCTTCGCTGGTGGTGCAGCAGGGTGGAGCACAGCATTGCAAAGCTGGCAGTGGCCACTTCAGTGTGAGTTCAATCCCTGCCCTGGAGGTTATCCAAATGGCACAGTAGACCTCTCCTGACCTGTTCACTGCTCCCCTCAGCAGTGTACTTCATCAACCTGCCTGTTCTGCTCTAGTGGTGTATCAGTACACCACTACTGGCCTGTACCCAAGTTCTGTATTCATATATAAATAAATAAATAAATAAAATCTTAAAAAGAATGGTTAAAAACAAAGAAAGTGTGATAGTGGCAAAAAGAGGAAAATTTATCCCAAAGTCTGGATTATGGTTTATGCAGGATATAGATGCCTACTTTAAAATGTTTGTCATCTTAAATCACAAAGATTCTCACCTAGGTTTTCTTTTAACCTCTCTCAGAGGCTTTATAATTTTAGCTTTTAGACTAGGTCATTGTTTTATTTTGAAATAATTTTTGTTTATAAGGGAGATAAGTGGTAGAGTTTTATTATTTCTTGTTGGGCTATCCAGTTTTTCCAGTCTGATTGGTTAAAAAGAATATCCTCTGAATTTGTGAGCCTTTGTTTGGACTCTGTTCTGCTTTGCTGATTTGTGTGTCTGTCTTTAGGCCTTCACACTGTCTTAATTGTTGCATCTTTATAATAATATGTCTTGAAATCAAGTAGTGTAAATCCTTCACTTTTGTTCTTTTTCAGAGTTGTTTTCATATACATTTTAAAATCAGTTTATTGATGTCTACTTTTAAAGGAGGACTCTTTCACTCTGGTTTCTGCTCTAGCATAGAAAGATTTGGAAGTAATTGCTCCATCCTAACGTTAAGTAGAAAGTGCAATTAACTGAAAATCATTAATTCTTTTTAGCTGGTAGGGGACCAAAAGCTGCCATCCCCAAATAAGTCAGTCACTTTAGCATCAGGATTATTTCTTAGCATGGATTCAAAAGCTGAGTGGTGGGGGTCCTTTCATAGGGTACATCTATATGTGTAAAGGAAATCTCCATTTGTATGGGTGTCTCCCTTGCTAGGCCTAGAAGACCAAATCCCTAAGTCTCATCAGTGGAGAAAGTAGTAACTTAAATCTGCATGGAAGCCATAGCCAGTTTACTGTGCTTTCCCTGGTCACCTTCCATAACAGACTTCCCTCCCCTCCCCCCAAATCCTTTGTCTTTAGCTGAAGTCATTTAAGGGGGTAGTTGAAGTCATTTTATGTAATTCAGTTTAACCCTGTTTCTCCCATGTATGCAGGCTGTCTGTGTTATTATTAATTTTTTTTGTCTTTTCTCTTTGACACTCTGTGTACTATTCATTTGAACATTTGCTAGTGTGGAGGAACTGAGAGGAGAAACTCCCAATTTTTAGATCCTTCTGCCTGGTAATACTTAAAAGGTCAAGTGGGAACCCGACCCTTTAAAATTTCTCTAAGCCCCAACTGTGGAGGGGACATACCCTGGGATTGTTCTTTTATTGTGGACCCAGATCTTGATCCCTAGTCTCAAATAAATGCTGTGGTTGAACATTTCTTAGTTGATAGTAGGTTTAGGTCTTCTGGTTTTGTTTGTTTGTTTTGTACAACAATATTTACTTTATAGTTTATTTTCATTGCCATGATTATAAACATGAAATTCAATAATAGAAAAGTCATGAGAAAACAATGAATTGAATTTAAAATAAACACCAAAGTTCTTGAATAGACATTTTCCAAAAAGACATACAAATGGTCGATAAGCACAGGTTTCCAGGTCCACTCTCCCAGTCAGGAAGCGTCCAGGCTGCTGGGGCAGCGCTGGGTCTCAGCCATGGGACCACCACAGGTTGATGTCTCATAAAGTGGCAGCAGGAACTTCACTGATGCTCAGTCAAGCAGGTGCGAAGACAAATTGGTTTAGAGAAAGAAAAGGTTCACTGAGGTGAAAAGTAACAGAAATAAAGGGGAGACCCAGGCTGGTGGAACCAGGCTGGGGAGGGGCGAGGGAGCCAAGTGGAGTCCTGTCTCAGAAAATACAGACCTTTTTTCCTTCATTATTCTAAAGCTCCACCAGTCTCTTTGTGACTGGTTAGTTCTTGGTGGTCTCACTTACTGCTTCACAGTCTCTGGGTCCAGGACTAAGTCTGTGTGTCCCAGCCCTTTCCTTAGCATACTTGTCTTTAACATCCTTGTTCCTGAACTTCCTGTCACCTGTAGTCATGGGCTGTTTGATTAGTGCCCTTTGGAATTTGTTGCCCTTATCTCCGGAGCCTCCTTAATTCTTTGAGGCTTTTCCTATTCTTTTCTGAGCCAAGGGCTCTCTGCTTGCCCTGTGACTCATGTTCACTGGGTTATCTTGTGCTGGTTAGAATGGTTACTATTAAAAACAGAAAGAGAAACAGAAAACGAATGTTGAAAGGATACAGAGAATTAGAACCTTCAGGCCCTACTGAATATAGATGGTATTGCTGTTAATGAAAACCATGCGGGCCCTGCTCAAGAAATTAAAAGTAGAATTTCAATACAATTCAGCAATTCTACTTCTGAGTATACATCCCAAACACTGAAAGCAAGTTCTCAAAGAGATATTTATGCAACATAGGCATAGCAGCATTATTTAAGAAAGCCAAAAGGGCTCTCCCTGGTGGCACAGCGGGTTAAAGCACTGCACTAAGAAGCTTAAGGCACTTCTGCATAAGTTCGATTCCCGCCTTCGTCAATCTGCCTGTTCTGCTCCCCGCTCTGTCTCTGGTGAATCCTCTCACCCTCCGCATCTCTGGCCTGTACCCCAGTTCTGTATGAATAAATAAATAAATCTTAAAAAAAAAAGCCAAGAGGTAGAAGCAACCCAAGTGTTAATTGACAGATGAATGGATAAACAAATAAATAAATGGAATATTATTTATCCTTAAAAAGGAAGAAAATAGTGTCCCATGCTACATGATAGATGAATCTTGAGGACATTATACTAAGTGACATAAGCTAGACACGAAGGGCAAATATTGTATGTTTACAGTAATAGGAACTACTTCAAGGACACAGATTCATAGAAAGTAGAATGGTGGTTGCAAGGAGCTGTGGAAAGGGGGAAAATGGGAGAGCTGTTGGTTGATGAGCACAGTTACAATTTTGTAAGATGTAAAAGGTGTGGAGATTGATTATACAATAATGTGATATAAATAACACTACTGAATTGTATACTTAAAAATACTTAAAATGGGTAATTTGATGTCATATGTATTTTATCCTAGTTAAAATTTTTTTTTAAAGATTTATTTATTCATACAGAACTGGGGTACAGGCCAGAGATGCGGAGGGTGAGAGGATTCACCAGAGACAGAGTGGGGTGCAGAACAGGCAGATCGACGAAGTACACTGCTGAGGGGAGCAGCGGGCGGGTCAGGAGAGGTCTGCCACGCCATGTGGTCTCCTCCGGGGGCAGGCGGGAATCGAACTCATGCGGAAGTGGCTTAAGCTTCTTTGTGCAGTGCTTTAACCCGCTGCGCCACCAGGGAGGGCCCCAGTTAAAATTTTTAAAAGAAAAATTGTCACTGTATAAATTTATTTTCTGGCTATTCTTATCATTAATTTTTTATATGATTATTATTGAAAGCAATGTTGTGTAAAACCACTCTTCATTCTTTCACCCCCGCACCTCTGGCCTGACCCCAGTGCTTGTATGCATAAATAAATAAATATTTTTTAAAAACAAGGGTTGGAAATGCTCAAAATAATTTGCTTAAATATCGAATACCAGTTTAGCCAGCTAAAAGATAATAGTCATTGTTTTAGGGACAAACTTCATCACCAGACAAATAAATGAGACCAAAATGGAACTTCATCTAAAATGGCTAATGGATAGGGCCCAAACATCTTCCTAGAGATGCTCCTTTGTGCATCTGGGTGATGAGCAAAGGCTTGGAAGCTTTCACAAGTAAGAGAAGCTGTCAGAGGAAGAAAGTATCTTCTAGGGCAGTTTTTCAAATTAGTCAACACCTTACTAGGTAAAGGTATCAATTTAAGTGTTACAGTTCATATATTTTATTTATTGTTTTAAAAGATTAATTTATTTATGCATACAGAACTGGGAGCACAGGCCAGAGGTGTAGGAGGATGACAGGGTTCCCCAGAGACAGAGTGGAGAGCCGAACAGGCAGATCGACAAAGTACACTGCTGAGGGGAGCAGTGGGCAGACAGGAGAGGTCTGCTGCGCTACCTTCACAGTGCTGCACTTTAACCCACTGGGCCACCAGGTAGGGCCCTACAGTTCATACATTTTAAAAAGTGGAATAGAGTTAAGCTAAGAAATGCGCTGTCTTTTTCAAAATATGTTTTGTTTCAATAATTTTTGTACCATGGCAGAGTTACGATGTCAAATGTATTTCTTATGTGTTGAGGTAAAAAAAAAAAAAAATTGAAGTTCAGTGCACCCAAGGGAACCTTACAAAAGGATTTTGAAAAAAAAGATTTATTTTATTTATTTATGCATACA
This sequence comes from Condylura cristata, assembly GCF_000260355.1. Lineage (NCBI taxonomy): Eukaryota > Metazoa > Chordata > Mammalia > Eulipotyphla > Talpidae > Condylura > Condylura cristata. The sequence goes on along the minus strand of NW_004567121.1, from coordinate 23,560,258 downwards.
ACCCCTGGAGTGTAGGCCAGAGGTGCTGGTGGGGGATAGGGAGTGTGAGAAGATTCACCAGAGATAGGGTGGGGAGCAGAACAGGCAGATCTCAGCAGTGGTATTCACTGCTGAGGGTAGCAGCAGGTGTGATAGAAGAGGTCTGCAGTGCCATGTGGGTCAGCTCCCTGTGCTGCTACAATGGCTGCAGATAGCTTCCCAGTGTTGAGACTTAATCCCTTGTGCCACCAGGGAGGCCCAGAAAAGGATAGTTAATTAGGCTTTGGAAAAGAGGATTTTTGAGTTGTTTTTGCAGGAAACTGAAGTTCACCAGACAGTAAAAAAAGACTATTACAAGGCAGAGGGAATTGCACAAGGAAGAAGTTTAGGAGCAAGAGCTTGAAATTGAGGGTCAGGGTAACCCCAGAGCAGAGCAGAGCCCGCTGGTGGTGTCAGGATTGAGTCCGAATTCCAGCTCTATACTTGTCAAGGGGTATGGCCAGCATGCAAAAAAGACTCACTAGCTGCTACTATAATTCCTTTTCTCTTTACACACCTCCTCCCCCCCCACACACAAAAGGTGCTTTTGAGAGGAGTCAGACCTCCACTAATAAGATCAACTCTGCTAAAGAGAGAACAGAAGACAAAAGGGGAAGAAGTTAGAGGAGGAAGTGAAGAAGAGCCCTGTTTACACAAGTAGACAGAATAAACTGATTCTAGTTGGTCATCTAGTCACTTTGTCTACTAAAAGAATCCACTGAAGTTATTCCATGGATCAGCTGGCAGCAATTACAACTGAAATCGAAGATGAGTGTTAGTAGAAGGAGCCAGGCAAAGAAGTAGAACTTGAGACTTACAAATGCAAGAGCTACAAATTCATATAAGTAAAACCATTTCTCATTTTTTTTCCTGTTTATTCACAACATATGAATCTTATTCTACTGGTTTACTTATTCTATAGCTTACAAGGAAACAAAGTGCTACGGACATTTAATGTGTATTGCTTTTTATGATTAACAGAGAGAGGAAGAGGAATGAAGTGAGCTAGTTCCGTTAGTTAAAGCACATTGCTGCAGTCCAAGCCACACTTACCATCTGTACTGTGGATCCAAGCACACTTTGAGCAAATGCAGACACTCTGTCACCAAGGGTCTGGGCAAGATTAGCAGAGAACAAAAGGATTCCTAGGATTGGTGCACCCCGTTGATAAAGCTTGGGGCATCTTCCTTAATGTAAAGATCCACAGGCTCCCACTAACGTACACACATTCAATTCTCCTGTTCACCAACTTCAGGAAATGGATTTATACTCTAGTCCGGAAATGGAGAAACTTCAGCACTTCTGTTGAGAAGAACATTCTTCCTCTATTTTTGTACAAACATCCAGGAACTTCGTATGTTACACAATTAAAGTCTTTTAAAATTTATTTATGCATACAAAAACTGGGGTACAGGCCAGAGGTGCAGGGGGTGAGAGGATTCACCAGAGACAGAAGGGAGAACAGAACAGGCAGATTGACTGAAATACATTGCTATAGGGAGCAGCAGACAAGACAAGGAGAAGTCTGCTGTGCCATGTGGGATCAAACTCATGCTTCAGTGGCTGCAGATAGCGTCATGATGCTTCCCTTTAACCCCTTATACCTCCAGGGAGGCCCCAAACTTCTATTGTTTTAAGCCATCTAGTTTGTGGTATCTTGTTACAGCAGGTACAAGTGATTAATGTCATAGTAGATCCCTCGTAAAACACACAAACATTCATTCAAGCACATCCTCACGTGACCTCTCTACTCTGCAAATGAATTTGCATTCAAGTATTTTCAATGCATTTTAAATAGATGCTGTCCTGAAAATAGCAGCCTCCTGAGTAAATTTCAGTTTCATGTCTCTTGATCTTTTGTTCTTTCTCTCAGTCGCTTTCACTCTTTCTTCTGGTGTGAGTGTGGCATAATGGAAATGCCCAGGGCTCTGGACTGGAAAAAAAAATCCTAAGTTTAAGTATGAGCTTTACCTTGTGACTAAAATAAGTTGCTCATATATTTTTTAAAAGATTTTATTTATTTATGCATACAGAAATGGGGTAAAGCCAGAGGTGCAGGGAGGGGTGGCGAGAGGATACACCAGAAATAGAATATGCAGCAGAACAGGCAGATCTACAAAGTACACTGCGGAGGGGAGCAGTGGGCTAGACAGGAGAGGTCTGTTGCGCCATGTGGATCACCTCCTGGGTGGGGATTGAACTCGGGCTGCAGTGGTTGCTGCTAGCTTCATTGTGCAGGGTCTCAACCCCTTGCACCACCACGGAGGCCCTCCTGTTCTTTTTTTTTTTTTTTTTTCTATTCTCAGTTTTCCCTTGGATACATTCTAAGTTTCTGAGGGTTTGCGGCAGGGCAGTTCCTAAAAGCAATGAGGATGGGAATTCTTTTTTCAGATCAGTTCTTACAATGAATCTTGCCGTTGGTGTATTCATCCTAAGTGTTTCCCTTGGTCAGGAAATATATATGTTCCCTTTCTTGGTGGGATCCCCTTCAATGTCCTGATGCCAGCAGGCTATTCAGATGCAGTTTCTTTCCTGTTGGCAGTCTACACCTCAGCTCTGGAAAGCATGACACACTGGTTCCACTCTCTCCATCTTCACACAGAGGACTGGTGATTCCAGACTTCGTCAAAGCTACAGGAAAACTCTGGAAGCACCCGTCACCCACTGATGCCTAGATTTCTGGGTTAATGGATTCAGGAACACTGAGAATGACCTTGAGAGAAAAATTGAACAGGGTTTGCTAGATGGTGTCTAAAATTACTCATCAAATACCTTTTATTGGGGATGGTCCTGAATTAGCCTATTTATGTTTTCTTATTTGTTTGCTTTTTAAAGTTAATTTTTAGCATAAGGCTTTTTACAAATTTAGTTTCATACATTGTTGCTCATTTTTGTACACTCTGATTTCTCCCCTTAGGTGTAGTCCCTGTTGTGACTTAAGTTTTTAAATTAATTTTTATGCTTGAATTTTTGACACAGAAAAGCTAAACAATATAGTCACACCAAAGCCCTTCAATTGTTCTGAAATCCCCCCCAACCTTTGAACATTCTTTTTTTCTCTGGATTTGAATATCCTTCTCACTTTCGAAAGGCATTTTTTTTTAATGTATCTCAAAATCTATCCCAAATGAGTGAATTCAGAAGGGACAGTGGGGCCTCCCATGTGAGGACTTCCCTGGGGGAATGGACCTCATTGGCTGGTCTCTTTACTTGAGAAAAGAGAAGCAGCAATAACTGAGGTAATAATTGAACAGTTTGGTTTTTTTTGGGTCTGGTCAAAGAAATTGCTAATTTAAGTTTGTTTGTTTGTTTGTTTTTCCAGTGCAAAAGGAGGCTAGTGACAGGGTTATTCCCTTTAAAGGTGTAACTTACTTCAATGGCCACAAAATTGCTCAACCTTCTTTGTTAGGGTCATAACCATTTGTAGTCAGAGAGCAAATAATGAACCAGTAAAAATATTGTTATTAAAAGTCTATGAGATAAGTATAAAAATCTACCATGTCCCTGTGACCAATGTCTTCTTGATCTGGATGGGGATATATTGGTGGCAAGTACAAGCTGGGATGGCCCCCTCCAGTGACATTCACATTTTTCTTATCATTAACTTGAATGCATGTTCAATCTCCAGTTTATAGGTCATAGCTCAGATTTACTAGCATAACTTTTTTTTTTAAGATTTATTTCTTTATGCATACAGAACTGGGGTACAGGCCAAAGGTGCAGGGACAGTGAGAGGATTCACCAGAGACAAGGTGGGGAGCATAACCGGCAGATTGATGAAGCACACTACTGAGGGGAGCAGTGGGCAGGTCATGGGAGGTCTGCCGCACCATGTGGTCACCTCCCAGGTGGGAATCGAACTCATGCTGAAGTGGCTTTGGCTTCCCATTGCTATGCTTTAACCCACTGCACCACCGGCGAGGTCCCGGGAAGTCCTATTTTTTTAATTTTAAAAGTAACATTGGCCCTCCCTGGTGGCGCAGCGGGTTAAAGCACAGCACTGAGAATCTAAAGCCTCTTCCGCATGAGTTCGATTCCCGCCTGCCCCGGAGGAGACCACATGGCATGGCAGACCTCTCCTGGCCCGCCCGCTGCTCCCCTCAGCAGTGTACTTCGTTGATCTGCCTGTTCTGTTCCCCACTCTGTCTCTGGTGAAGCCTCTCACCGCCCCTGAGCCTCTGGCCTGTACCCCAGTTCTGTATGCACAAATAAATAAATCTTAAAAAAAAAAAAAAAAAGTAACATTAATTTCAGAAAGTGTAGTAAGCATAGAAAAGCTTAATAGAAAATATGCAAAAGTTACCCATGATTCTACTACCCAAAAATAATCACTCAATGCTTTGAGATATTTCTCTTTCAGTTATAAGTATTTATCTCATATACATATGCATTTCATGTATATATAAGTTTAGAGGAGAGAAAGAGCTTGACTATTTCAAAGTAATGAAACATGCAGGCTGATTGATTCTATGTGGAGAATGACATGAAATGAGGTTGAGAAGGTAAGCAAGAGGTAGTACAGACTGGATGTTATCCAAAAATCAGAGGGAAGTCACACTGAAAGGTACATGTTGGCATTTGTGTTTTTAAAAGATCCCTTTGGCAGTTAGCATTGTAAAACCATTTAAGAAGGGGTTATAGTTATCCACATGAAAGATAATAATGAGTAAGAGTGGTAGCAATGAAGATGAAGGGAAGTGCTTTCAAGTTCTATTTGTGAGATAGAACAAGCAAGACTGGATGGGAATTGAGCAGGGGGTGAAAGGGAGGAGTCAGCAGTGATACTCAAATTTCTGGTTTTAATGACAGGGTGAATGAGGGGCTTATTTACCAAGATAGAGAACCAACAACTTGAATTAGCAATGGCATGGCATGCTAGTCCTTCTGTGCTGACTCCACAATATGCTTTAATAAATCCTGAGGACTTTAATTCCTTTAAGTTCATTTTTCTAGCGTTATTGTCTATTCAGTAAAGTATACATTACATTTGCTACCTTGGTTATAAACAAAATAACAATTATCTGAGGTCTTGGATTTTATTTACTCTTGTACCACAGTTTTTGCATTACATTCTTCTTGTACTAGTGTTAATTCATAACTGAAAACCCTTCCAGTCACATTCAGCAAATCTCTTATACCCCTTTTTTTAGTCTGTCCACTTTTCCAGTATTTTGAAGTATTCAATTTAATTGAAATCAATGAATATTGAAGTGGTAACATATGCATTTTAAAGGATGATTATATTCAATATTTATAATGGAAAAGAAGTACTTTTTTTGGAAAGATTTATTTACTTATGCACATAGAACTGGGTACAGGCCAGAGATGCAGGGGCAGTGAGAGGATTCACCAGAGACAGAGTGGAGAGCAGAAAGGCAGACTGACGAAGTATATGGCTGAGGAGAGCAACAGGCAGGCCAGGAAAGGTCTGCCAGCCATGTGGGTCAGTGCCAGAGTCAAGGATAGAACTCTTGCTGAAGTGGCTTTAGCTTCATAGTGTTGTGCTTTAACCTGCTGCACCACCAGGGAGGGCCCAAAAGTACTTTTATATTCTTGACGGTAGCTCTACTGTCAAGGTAGCTGTTTGCTACCTCTTGGAGGACAACTTAGAGATACACATTTTAAAGCTGTAGGAATTTGTACTTTTTTTATTTCAGTTATCCTCATTGAAAATTTTATCCTAAGGAAATATTCATGGATATATACAAAGGTAAAGTTGCAAGCTAGTATAACATGGTGCTGTTTATAAATATAAAAATTTGGAAAGAAATCCAATGTGCAGAGATGGGAGCTGGCTGTGGTAAACAGTCACTCACATATGTACTAAATGAAACAAAAACAACATTAAAAGTGTTTTAGAAAACTAAATGGTGACATTGAAAAATGTTATGTGTGTGGAATGATATATTTTATATGTGTATATATACAAGTATATATACACACATTAATGCTTAGGAAAAGATTGTAAGAATTTACACTAAGATGTTAATACTAGTTATCTTTTTTTTTTTTAAAAAAGATTTATTTATTTATGCATACAGAACTAGGGTACAGGCCAGAGGTGCAGGGATGGTGATAGGATTCACCAGAGACAGAGCAGGGAGCAGAACAGGCTGACTGACGAAGTTTACTGCTGAGGGGCGCAGGGGGTGGGTCAGGAGAGGTCTGCCGCGCCATGTGGGTCACCTTCGGGGTGGGGATCGAACTCATGGTGAAGCGCCTTTAGCTTCTTATGCTGTGCTTTAACCCACTGTGCCACCAGGGAGAGCCCAGTAGTAGTTATCTTTATAGAAATAGTTATTTTCCTATGTGCTCTGGCAAGGTTGATATAAGTTGTAGGTTATTAATCCTCTCCTATTTTTGCTCCTAGCCTCTCCCCTCCCCAGAGGACTGTGGTAGAAGAATACTGGGGCTTTCATAGCGGTATAGTAGGTTAACACTCATATGCTGGGGTGTGACCTACACCTCTAAAACATATACAGTGTAGTGCTGTAGAAACCCCCAAACTGAGATGGTAATTTGAGTTTGAAGAACAAAGTAGGCCTTTCTATCAGTCACACTTAACATTTATTAAGGGCAATGTGCAGACAGGGGTCCTCTGCACCAAAGTAGAGGCAAGATAGGAGCTCCAACATCGAATCTGGGAAGGGAGGGGAGGGATAGAGGAGGTGTCTTCTTATACACTACTTCATAAAATTAACAGATTGTTTATGAATCAATCTCTGTCTTCCTCCCTTCTCCCTCCCACCAATCAAAGAGCTTTTACACCAAGAGCCTCTTGGCTTTGTCTCTGGGGTTTTCCCCTTACAGCTTGAATATCCATCAGTTTTATCGGGTGTCTGTTGCCAATTTCATGAAGGAACGTGGCTACACGAGCGCCGGTCTCTGGGTGGCAGTTTACAAGCTCTTGTTTTTATTAATCTAATCCAAATTAATCCAAATCAGGGTAAGGAAACTGAGGCTCAGAGATGCTATACATGACTTAAGAGCAAATGACCAAAGGCATCGGAATCTTGGGATTCTAGACTCGGGCTGACCTCATCCAATTAACAAAAAGAGAGGAAACTGGTAAAGATCTGCAAAAGAACAGATCTACAGAAAACAGAAACAACCAAAAGCTGGGGGCAGCCAGAGTGCTCCTCGACTTAGACGTAAACTTCCGGTCCTGCGTCAACTTCCGGAATCAACAACAGAGCGATCCAATCAGAACTTTTCTCGGCGAGCCAATGGGCGAGCATATTACAAAGAGCCAATCCAAGCGGCGCTGTCACTGTTATGGTCCTGTCAGGGCGCCGGCGTCGTGGTGCTTGGGCGGTCGCCACAGAGAGGATTCGGTGGGGCCGAGTCCCGGACAGACTGCGGCCCGCGACCTTGGTCTCCCGCCTCGCTCCCAGCCAGCACCTCCCGTCTGGCGTGCCGCACCGTAGGGTGCGCGTGCAGGTCGGGGCCGCGGCCGCCTCGGGGCCTGGCCTGGCCGCAGGCTCCAGCCCCAGCCCCATCCCTAGCCCTAGCCCCAGTCCCAGCCCCAGCCGCCGCCCCCGCCGCCGGCCCTGAGGGTCCTCGCGATGCAGCCGCCGGGCCCGCCCCCGGCGTATTCCCCGACTAACGGGGATTTCACCTTTGTTTCCTCCGCTGACGCGGAAGGTAAGCCTGACCCCGGAGAGTCCGCCCGCCCGTGGCGGGTGGGGTCTGGGGGGCGCCCTTCGGGTGCGTAGTCGGTGGCGGCGGGGCGGGGACGTCACCTCTGTGCGCCCGCTGGGCCTTGCGGGAGGGCTGGGTGGTCCTGGGACGGGTGTTTGCGTTCCAAGTTACTCGAGCAGCTCTGCCTTTCCCCACACCTTGTGGTGACGGGCTTTTTTGGGCGCTTACGTCGAATGGACCCTTGGATCCCTGAAATTTTATATACCAGAACTGTTTGTTGTCACTCAGAAAGGGGTGGCTGGAGTGGCCAGGGTGCCCTGGCTTTGTTCCTGTTATTTGTCACTAAATAAACTGTGTTGGGATTAGATGCGGCACTGCAAATGCAAACTTCCCGAGGAGTGAGTTCGCAGGTTTGGTTTTTTGTTTTAAAATATTTAATCTGGACGTCAGAGAAGGGGGTCCCGGTAAATCTGCAACTTCTTGTAATTCAGCGAGGTGTTCCCAATGGCTTCTGCAGATTTCCTTGTAGTGCTTTGAGGAAGCAGATGTGCTAGATAGATTTTCTACAGCAGAGGAAAATGTGTTTTTCTCCTTTCTCTCTTCTGTGTAACAATAATTTTACTTAGCTAGTCATTTTCAAATTTTGTTTTTATTAGATTTTCCTTTTTCAGTGGTAAAACTTAGAGGCTGATTGTGTGTGTGTGTGTGTTTAGGTGTAAAATTTCAATCTAGAGAAGAACCTAGAGTTTCCACAGAAATCTGCTTTTATGATGCATCAGTAAACAGTTTTCCCTTTTTTGTTTTGTTTTATTTCTGAGTAGCATCGTTTGGAAAACAGTACAGTATTTTGGGCTGTAATTTAAAATCTGAAATAAAATTTTTATTCATTGAAGAGAATAGAGCTGATACTTTTAAGCTTAATGTGAATATATGGTGAAATACATGTAACATTTCATGTTGCTGCATCTACATTTGGTATCATCTTTTTAGGATCAATTCTCATTTTCCAGTTTTGAAAAGAATTGTCTCATTGAGTGAGAATCAGAGCCTGATGTTTGTTCAGGCCTCTTATGAGTATATGTACTTTTCATAAACTCTTTGTCCAAGAATTAACTTGCCCCCCCCCTTTTTTTAATTTGTTAATTATGCTTGCTTATAAGACCTGGGTTACAGGCCAGAGGTGGAGGGTGGAAGGGCCTCGCGCAAGGATTCATCAGAGACCCAGTGGAGAGCAGCGCATCTACTGAAACACACTGCTGGGGGAGCAGCAGTTGAGACTGGAGAGGACTGCTGTGCCATGTGGGTCAGCTCCCTGGAGGGTGATCAAACTCCGAGCTGATACAGGCTGATTGTGTGTGTGTGTATGTGTGTGTGTGTAAGTAGTTGTAAAAATTCAATCTAGAGAAGAACCTAGAGTTTCCTCAGAAATCTGCTTTCATGATGTATCAGTAAACAAACTGCAGATAGCTTCATAGTGCTGCATTTTGATTCCTTGTGCCACCAGGAAAGCCACCCTACTTGATTTTTAAAAAACTTATATCATTATAGTTATATAAATATCTCCTGTACAACATGCTAATGAAGTATGATATTTATAGTATATAATGGGTGCAAGAATAGTTTTTATTCACTATTGAAAGATCTTAACTAACCTTTCTTGTGGTGGAAAAGATAGCAAGTTTTATCTTTAAAAAAGAACAGTAACCTGAATTTTTAAAAATACATTTTATTATTTTTTTATTTTCCAAACAAATTTTATTGATTTGCCATCATTTGTAAATTACATAATTTTGGGAATACAGTTTCTCACACCTAAACATGTGCACAAGCTTCACTTGCTCTCCACCAAAGCTGCATTGCTAAGACATTATTACCTTACTCCTCTCTGTAGTCCTCTCTACTGATACTCTCCGGTAACCGCCATAGTCTTTACAGTCTTAAGTTATCTTAAGTTATTTTTGTTCTGTTTACCAGTTTTCTTTGGTTATTTATATTCTGTAAATGAATAAGGATCCAGTAGATGTCTTTTCATTTCTGAAACATTTCACTTGCCGTAATCACCTCAAGATCCGTCCATTTGTCCCTAACGGTATTTTTTCATATTTTATAATAGCTGAGTAGTAGTCAGTTGAGTATATATACCACAATTTTTTTATTTTTTACTGCAAAAACATTGGTTTACAAACAAAAGATTTTGTAAAATAACTGATTTATAACAAAACAGGATTTAATTTTTCTAAAAGTAGACTGAGTAGATTTAATTGATTCTATGTTCAGTATGAAAATTTACTGACAGTAAGGTTACTGAAACTACAAAACAATATGAATAAAAATATAATCTAAGACACAATTTTAGAAGTTTCTTAGGCAATAAGCTCTAATCAAGGGAAATGTAGCAATTATAAGATCATTATGTATTTGTGTTGGTTTCTTGATTTCTTCATTGGCCTATAGGTGCATTAAGATATCATTATACCTAAAATGGGACAAGGAAATTTATCTTAACTTTAGTGTAAAACATACTTATTTTATTTTGGTACGCAAGTACTCTGGCTTAGGTACGTATAAGCAAAAATGGACTTCATTTTTCAAATGAAATGATAGGATTTTTGTCCTTTCTCTTGTTACTTGTTAAATAAGTAAAAGCTGGGGTATCTCATGGCACAGCAGATTAGTTTCAGCACTAGGAAGCTATCTTCAGCCACTGCTGCATGAGTTCCATCTCTAGCCAAGGAGCTGACCCACATGGCACAGTAGACCTCGCCTATCTCGCCTGCTGCTCCCCTTAGCAGTGTATTTCAGTCAGTCTGCCTGTTCTATTCCCCACTCTCGCTGATGAAGCCTCTCCACACACACACCTCTGGCCTGTACCCCAGTTCTTGCCGCAGACCTCTCCTGTCTCGCCTGCTGCTCCTTTCAGCAGTGTCCTTTGTGGACCTGCCTGTTCTGCTC
>NW_004567121.1:23539020-23549357 GCF_000260355.1 Condylura cristata | reverse complement strand
TTCTTAGCCTGAGGAGAAAATTCAGAGAAAGGATCCCTCAGTTAGACATAAATAGGGTAGAGTAGAAAGGGGAGGAAAATTACTCTTTGAGGAGAAAATTCAGAGAAAGGATCCCTTACTGAGACATAGGGTAGAGTAGAAAGGGGAGGAAAATTACTCTTAATAAATTTTGTTCTGCAGTTTTTCGAAGTGCAGCTCTGCTTACAGCAAAACTTGAAACTTCCTAATATTCTTCTTTACTCTGAACTCAGTGCAAAAGATTTTGGCAAAGATTATTTTCTCTTAATTCCATGCGTAGTGTCAATTTTATAGTTTTTTAGTTAAGAAATGACAAGAATATTATGCACAGTGTAATAAGAATTAATTTTAAAAGTGTTTCATAATTCTGGGTACCTACCTAGAGTTGACAGTCAGGCTGGCTGGCTCTTAGGTTGTAAGTGATGTGATAACCGCTGGAGTGATTTTCAGTCTTTCTTTTTGTTCTCTAACATTATCCTTGTTAACTTGCTTACAGACTATCAGTTGTGGGTTTTTTTCCTATTTTTTTCTAACATCTAGTTGTGTCTAGGTTGTACTGGAGGAGTAATGGCAAACTACTCTTGCTGGAATTCCTGCATGTGTTAATATGTTCAAGATTAATTTTCCAAATTTGTAGGGAATGGAAAATAGGAAATTGTAAGCTAAAGATACCTTTTTGAGATTTTGACTTGTCATATCCTATGACAAACTGATAGAATTCTTTGTTGCTACACTCCTTAACCTATAATTACATACCCTTTTTTAGTTTAGATTAAGGACTATAAGAGGTCAGGAAACAGTTGTTAGGGTCTTTTCCTGCCTCATAATTGCAATACTTTATTGTCATTGCTGTACTAGTGATGTCCCGATCTAAACGCCTCCTTTTGTTAAATGCTTTTGTACTTTTTGGAAATGGGGTATTAGTTAAATTTCAATTCTTTCATTTTCAACTTAGATTAATACAAAGAAACAAAGTAAATGTTAAAGAATAATCACATATTCTAAAACAGTTAAAATATACAGGGACTACATTTTTAAACTTTAGGGAAGAACAGTGAATTAAAAAGTACTTGTACAACTAAAAAACTTCCTTATAAAAGCTTTCTAGAATCATCTAGTGTTAAACCTGGAAAGAACTTGGAATAGGAAACCAGAAACCCTAATACATTAATGACTTGCTATATTAATCAGTTCATAAACTAAACCTTAGCTTACTAAAGCAAATTACAATTAATCATAAAAGCTGTCACAACTAGACCACAATATGACTCATAGCTATGCCACTTAATGATTGAAGTTGAAGCCACAAGCTATCCTAGAATTTATTTTATGTGCAAAGTAAACTCTGTTGTCACCATGGAAGGAAAATCTGTGTTAAGAGTGTTCTGGTTTGCTTTTGCCAAAATTGTTTTTCCTAAAATACTACTCCATCTTATGACTTCTAGTTAACAGCATTGATGTTGTTTCCTACTACATATTGTCTGCCTACTTAAGTATTTTTTTCCTTCTCCATGCCTGTATGATTGGAAGCAGGTCCATTACTACTCCCAATTTTTTTTGGCCTAGAGAATGTGGTATTTGTACTTCTCTGATTACTGTAACCTTTAAGGTTATGCTGTGTAGATCATAAATGGAGTTTATTTTATAATGTGGATAACTGAATGTCTTCATCTTTTCTTAGAGCTGGCCTTAAAAATAAACAAAAAAGTCCTTTATTTCTGCCAAACTAAAGTTGAACTTTATATAATTATATAAAGAAAAGAGTTAGCTGAAACAGTGGTGAACTCTTGCTAGTCAGATTTATCTAGATCTAAGTATACAAACACTTAGCATAAATTTTTTATGATTTAAATGAATGAACTATGAGTAAATATATGAGAATGTAGAGGACAGTTATTGATGATTTTCCTTTAGCAAATAAATTATGTCTAATGGTTTGTGTATATAAATGTAATTCCTTTAAAAAAATTCATGTCACTTTTTCTCTAAAGTGCATGATTAAATAATCTAATAATGAAGGTAATCCAAAATGATGTCATTATTATAGTTTGTATATTCTCCCATTTAAATTTTAGAGTTTTTAAAAATGATTTATTATGCATACTTATTTATGCATACAAGAACTGTGGTACAGGCCAGAGCTCCAGGGGGCTGTGAGAGGATTCACCAGAGACAGACTGGGGAACCCAACAGGCAGGTATATTGAAATGCACTGCTGAGTGGAGCAGCGGGTGAAACCGCAGGTGAGACTGGGTCAGCTCCCCGGCGAGGGGTTGAACTTGTGCTACAGTGGTTGTGGAGAGCTTTATAGTTTGTGCTTACCCCCATGCTCCACCAGGGAGGCCCCAAATTTTAGTTATTGTTACAAGTCTAGACTTTGATATCAGTCTAGCTAATTGGTTATGAAGACTTCATGTAGCTTCACTTCTAATCTTTGACTTTATTGTAAAATAAAAGATTTTTTTATATCTGTCAACAAGTAGATATGAAGACTGTATGCAATGGCAGATGTTCATAGTTAAGAAATCTTCAGTATTTACTTTCTTAGTCAAATATTTGCTCATGTTGGTTAACATTCACATATTTTACCTTAATTTATAGTTATTCTCATCTTTTCTCCTAAGATCTGAGTGGTTCAATAGCATCCCCAGATGTCAAATTAAACCTTGGTGGAGATTTTATCAAAGAATCTACAGCTACTACATTTCTTAGGCAAAGAGGATATGGCTGGCTTTTGGAAGTTGAAGATGATGATCCTGAAGATAACAAGCCACTTTTGTATGTAAAAATAATATGGTTTTTTTTTTTTTTTTTTCAGTTTTTAGAACTGGTCTGTGGGATTATTTTCTTATATGGAAAATCTTAACCTTTTGTTTGAACATCTTTAATATTTTTTTTTCCTTCTACATAGGAGAACTGGGTGTAGGACAGAGGTATGGAGGTTGAGAGGATTCAGAGTCAGAATGGGAAAACAGGCAGATTTATTGAAATATACTGCTAAAGGGAAATGACTGACAAGACAGGAGAGGTCTGCTATTCTGTGTGTGGTTACTCCCTGATCAAACTCAGGTCATAGCAATGATAGTGCCTTATCCAAAGGCCACCAGGGAGACTCCAGTTTCACTAGTAATTTGAAATCATGAGAGAATATTTTAAATCAGTTGAATGGTAAAAATTTAAAGCTTCAGTGATTTCATATCATAGATAAATGCAAAAATACTCCCAAATTCATAAGACAGATCTCAGTCTATAACTATCTAAGCAAACATGCTATTAAAGTAAAAAAAATGCTTGGTGTTTGGCTGCTCGCTGTAGAAATACACTATAAAATAGACTCAAACTTCAAAAAAGGTGACTTCTCCAAAATGTTTCTTATGTAGAAATTTGCTCTAGCTGTACACAGAGAAGCCCTTTTACGTTCATCAAAGAACTTGACATTTTTAAGTGACTTACATATTATTTGGGGAAAAAAAGACAAAAGAATTTAACAATTCTGGAAAGAAGAACCTCTATCTTTATATAAAGTTAAGAAATTACCAATTTATTCTCTCTGTAGTAATTATTGGTAGACCAAGTGCTAAAACAACCAAGTTTCCTAATGTTAACATGCCATAATTCATCAAATCTAAGACATTTGACTATTGAATAATTTTTTGGCATGTATGAATAAGAAAGAAAAAAGTACTTCAGATAGCATAAAGTAGGACAGCAAAAGGCTATCTCCTTGGTGTAAAAAATAAATGAGAAATGACCCACTATACAAAAACAAGACAGCAAGGAAGTTTGCTTGTCACAGTTTGACACTGGATGGTACTGGAAGAAAAATTTCCCAAAGATAATGTGAACCCCACAGATTCTCATGTAGGGTTACATGAGAAGAGAAATTTATTTAAAGTTGTCCCAAATCAGTAAAACCTCCAGGATTCTGAGAAAAGGAAAGGTAATTCTTCAAAGTACTTGGTTTTACAACAAACAACAGTAATTGTAATATGCATCCTAGTTTTAGAGATATTGAAAATGAACACCTTTGAATAATTGAGATTCAGTACTTCAAATGCAGATGTTTTGTTGACCTGTGGGGACTATGCTGTCATATTTAAACTTTTCTTAAATTCTGTTTCAGCTGTCATCAATATTCAGAAGTGTATACATTTTAAGAATTTTTGTTTTAAAATTTTAGGGAAGAGTTGGATATCGATCTAAAGGATATTTACTACAAAATTCGATGTGTTTTGATGCCAATGCCATCACTTGGTTTTAATAGACAAGTGGTGAGAGACAATCCTGACTTTTGGGGTCCTTTGGCTGTTGTTCTTTTCTTTTCCATGATATCATTATATGGACAATTTAGGGTAAGTATACAAGTTCTGGATATTTTAAGGGCTTTAAAATTAAGATAATAAAATATTAATTGTTATTATGTTTGAGAAATGCTTTACCTTTAGTTATTCTTGCTTTTTCATCCCTAGAACTGTTCTTAATTAAATAACTAGAAGCTTCATAGACTTATCTTTCCAAATGACAAGGATTCCATTAGTGTTTGTTTTTTATATATTTTGTCCTTTATCATTAAAATACAACATATATACATAATTCCCTCATCCCTAGTTCAGGACTTTAAAGGAGTAAAAAATAAAAAAAATTCTTTATACCAGAGTAATTTGGAAATGGGTTAGTTTCTTGTTATTGCTGTAATAAATTTCCAGTACTGACTTAAAAACAATGCATAGTTATTCTTTTACAGTTCTGGAAGTCAGAAATTCAAAATGAGTCATAAAGGCTAACATCAAAATATCAGCAGGATTGGGCAAAATTTGGTGTTTACCTTTTCTTGCTATGGAGGCTGTTGGCATTTCTTGACTTTCAGCTGCATCACTATAACCTCTGTCTCCATGGTCACATCACCTTTTCTTCTATAGGCAGATCTCCCTCTGCCTCCCATGTAAAGGATAGTTGGGATTACATTGGGTGCTTACCTGGATAATCCAGGATAATCTCCCCAAAGTAAAATTCTTTGTAACATAATCCTAGCCCTATTAATATTTATCTTAGATCAGTTTATGTCAGGTATTCTGTTGGAAGTGTAAGGTCCAGTGAAGAAATTGAATATGAGCTTTGGTCTCCTGCCTACCTGGAATTCATCTAGAACATCTCTGATTTTATCTGTTTTATATTATACTCTTCACTTGAACAGAAGTTTCCAGCACTAAAAATATAAGTCTATTGCCTTCATAGACTGTTACTCAATTCGATATTGCTTGATATTTCTTATAATTAGTTTGGGGGTATGAATTTGAGGGTAGAATACCATAGATGTGACATTTTTAACTTCCTTACATGCAGTCAAGAAGTACATGATCTTGCTATATCTTACGACTGGTGCAGTTGACATCAATCAGTTGGTTATGTTATTTGGTCCTGTCTGCCCATTTCCTCCATTGAAAAGTTCCTATTTTTCCCTTTTTAATTAATAAATACCTATTGATTATATAAACATATTATTTGTCATCAACTTAGGCCCACAAAAATTGATAGAGAGCTTGCATGCCTCAATTGTTTACTGATGGTGATTTTCTGTTTTCCTCATTGCTTCCACATGGTATTTGCCAAGGAGTAGGTTTTTTCCATAATTTGATCATACATTTACTCACATAGTATCAACCCGTGGATATTTGTTTCCTGGATTATAATCCAATATTTATTTTATTGCTCAGGTTATTCTACTTTAAGATGCAGAAAGCTCCTTCAGAATAATTTGTGTTTTTTTTTTTTCTTTTGGAGGTATTCCCATTCTGTTAGATCAATTCTGTTAGACAGTTGATCATTGCTACATTTGTAATTTGGATATAAAATAATGTTACATTTTGTATTACTGTTAGGGTTTTAAAGGAAACCTGAGAACCCCTCAAAACTCTTGCTAATCTGAAATTCTATACCAAACTATCTTACGTGACAGAGACTTGCCTTTGTAGGAGATTCTCAACTTCCTGTCCTTTGACTCCACAGAGAGTTGTTCCGGGTTCATCAATAAGTTTCCCTTCTCCAGCCCTGAAATTTTTCTAATGAGTACTGGTTCCTTTTTTTGGGGGGGGGGAGGGGATATTTGAGAATCAGTTTCTGGACAATTAGATGTGCTATGTTGCTACTGGAGTATCATTCTTTCTAGATGCTCTAAGCAAATAGAACTTAGAAATATATGCATGTGGTATTATTGCACGAAGTCTCAGGAATGAAAATTGTCAGAAAGTCTTCCATAGTCTATTATTTAGATAAAGGTAGTATTAATGTAAATAATAAAGAACCCCTGAGAAATTGATAATTTGGTTAGGGATGGATTTGTTTGTACAATGCTATTATCTAGGGCAGTGGAAATAAACACTTTGTTCTCTTTTTTTATAGTAACCTTTTGACAAAGATCTTGAAGTACTAAGATGCCCTTAGGCAATGATCATTGCTGTATTTGTAACTTGGATATAAAATGGTATTACATTTTGTATTATTGTTAGGGTTTGAAAACCTGAGAACCCTTTAATAGTCTTACTGATCAGAGTTTTAGAACAAACAATCTTACTATGGCAGAGAATTGTGTTTATAGGAAATTCTCAACTAACTTGGCACAAAGATATTAATTGCATGAATTTTATTTCCTTAAGGTCGTCTCATGGATTATAACTATTTGGATATTTGGCTCACTAACAATTTTCTTACTGGCCAGAGTTCTTGGTGGAGAAGTAAGTAGTTAATTTTTAAAATAGACTTTGTTTTTTATTGTAACCTTTATTTCTGATATCACAGACACCATCTGTAGCTGTATTTATGATATAACTATTTTGTTAAAAGTTGTGTTACTTCCTTTAAGATGATCAACATACTAGTATTGTGTACTCAATAAATGTTAGAAGAAATGAAAAGATTTCACTCCATTCACAAGTAATTTAGAGCTTTTCACAAGTAATTTAAAGCATAGTTTATTCTAATATAATTCTCAAACTTTTAGATCCCAGTCCCCAGAGATCTATCTTTATACAGGTTACATTTTTATCAATGTTTACCATTTTAAAAGTTAAAACTAAAATGTTAGCTATATAGTTATTCTTTTTAAAAATAAAAATAAACCAAATATATCTTAATTTAAAACTTTTTAAAGAATAAAAGCAATGTTTTTCAAAAGAAAAAAGTCAGGGCCCTCCCTATTGGCACAAGGGGTTAAAGCACCACATTATGAAGCTATCTGCAGCCACTGCAGCATGAGTTTGATCCCCAGGCAGGGAGCTGACCCACATGGCACAGCAGATCTCTCCTATCTTGCCCACTGCTCCCCTTAGCAGTGTATTTCAGTCAGTCTGCATGTTCTATTCCCCACTCTTGCTGATGAAGCCTCCCCCCTCCCCACACATATACCTCTGACCTGTACCCCAGTTTTATATACAAAAATAAATAAATATTTAAATAAAAAACAACAAAAAGTCACTAAATAGTGTGTTATTCGTTGCCCTTAATTTGGGTATTATTTTCTTTGTGTGTTTGTTTTTAGGATTTTTTTTTTTTTGCATCATTGTTCATTTTTGTGCAATATTTGATTATCCCCTTATGTGTAGTACCCGTAATTCCCACCAGTGTGGCACCTATGACCATCACCACAGTTGCTTTGCTCTTCCCTCCCCTGTTTGACCTCTCTCCCTGCCCATCCCCTCATGTATGCTTCAGATCTATGGTTTACCTGCAAATCTGTTTTTCCTGATCCTTTCTTTGGTTTCCCTATATTTATTTCCCTATAAGTGAGGCCATCAATATTTTTGTTTTTCCCTTTCACTTACTTCACTTAGTCTAATCCCTTCCAACTCTATCTATGCTGCTGCAAATGGCATGAGTTTATCTTTTTTGATTGCTGAGTTATACTACATTGTATATATACACCACATCTTCTTGATCATGAGTAGAGTGGTATTACTTTACATTTTTGCAAGTCACTTTAATGTTTGGCTTAGTGGAAGCTCTTTTGGTTATAATGTATAAAAATACTAAGACCTTGAACAAATATGTTATTGAAAAGAAACCATATTTAATAACCTTTTTGGATAACTATGGATATTCTTTCTGTACTCAGCAAATAATAAGTTTCTTAAATGTTTGTTGCAGTGAGGAATCTCAAACCATGTCAGTGAACTTTTCATACCATAATTCACTAAGATTTTCATTGGTGTGATCTTTTTTAAAAAGATTATTTATTTTTGCATAGAAGAATTGGGGTACAGGCCAGATGTGCAAGGAGTGAATTCACCAGAGACAGTGGGGAGCAAAACAGGCAGGTCTACTGAAATACACTGCTAAGGGGAGCAGCAGGAAAGACAAAAGAGGTCTGCTGTGCCATGTGTGTCAGCTCCCTGACTGGGGATCAAACTCATGCTGCATATAACTCAGGCCACCGTCTAGGTGGTGATAGATAGCTTGATAGTGCTGAGACTTTAACCCCTGTGCCATCACGGAGACCCCACAGACATATTATTTCTTACATTTTAGTCAACAGCTTTGTGTAATATTTTTGTGAGAATAGATACTGCTAAATAATTTTGTCACTTTAAGAGATTCAAGAGTTAAGAGACTAGATCTTAATTTGAATGATTTTACCAATTGCTTTGCTCTTTAGAGCAAAGCACTTTTATCTAAAAATCAGTTTCTTCATGTTGGGAGAATAGTAGCTACAGGCATAAAACCTTTTTTTTATGTGTGTTCCACTTTATTAAGTTTTGCAAATGGGCATTTTGTTCTTTTTCCACCAGCAAAAAGATTATGCTTTTCTGAAGGCTCAGATGGTATTTACCACATTTTTCTAAAGAGTAAATTTTATTTAGTTAAGATCTATATATTTGGTCTTTTTAGACATAATGCTATTTTACACTATAATAGAAGACAGTTTAGCGTAAATATAACTTTCTCATGCACTGGCAAACCAAAAATTCATGTAGCTTGCTTTATTGCAATAAACATTGACTTTATTGCAATAAACATTGACTTTATTGCAGGGCCTGGAACAAAACTAGTAATATCTCTGAGATGTGCTTATACTTCATAGGGTTATTGTATGTAAGTCCTTCCACAAATCTCTAGACCTTGAACTTTTCATCTTAGTTAAGTGGTTAGGATCTCTTAAAGCAATCCTCCTAAAGTTTAAGGAAGTAGTGACAAAGTACTATAGAGATAGACTAAAGGTAATTAGATATATAAATCTGACCCTTAAGAGAGAAGGACTGGGAATATAGATTAGGTGTCATAAGAAAATTGTCAGTAAGTGAAACTCAGAATTATTTGGTGAGACTGTCCAGGAGCATAGACTAAATGACAATTTTAAATATAATGGGTATGAATTTTATTCATCTTAGTTTGCACATTTATGTAAGTACAACAAAGAATATATGATCAACAATGATTAAATCAATACTAATTAAAAATAGTGTCTGATTTTTATTTAACATTTGAAAATTCACAGGTTGCATATGGCCAAGTTCTGGGAGTTATAGGATATTCGTTACTTCCTCTCATTGTAATAGCCCCTATACTTTTGGTGGTTGGATCATTTGAAGTGGTGTCTACACTTATAAAAGTAAGTAGTGTGTATTATAAAAAGTAGTTTACAGTTTTTCCAATAGCAAACTTACATGTTCTCTGGCTAAGAATATTGTAATCTGAATTGGTGGTGGGAAGTCCATGGGATTACGATTGAGATGGAAAAAGGCACAAAATGATATAAATAATAATAATAGTTTTTAAAGTAAAAAATACTTCGAAAAAAGAATATTATAATCTATAAATATTTATTAAGCAGTTGGTAATATTTTGGAACAGTGACCTTATTCACTGATTTTGCCAGCTATATTTCTTTTATTTTCCCCTTTTAATTGTGGCAAATTATACTGTATATCTAGTAGATAATAAGGAAAAAGCAAATCAGGCCTAAGGATGTTAACTCAAAAAAGGTTTTCAATGTTGAATTTTTCTTTGAATTTATGTTTATTATACAAGTTCATCTGACTTAGATTTTGTGGAGTTATTTATTTGAAGCTCGATTGGATACTTATTTAATAATCATCTCTGCTGTTTGAATAGTAACTTACCAAATATGATGGACTTGGTTCTGATAAATTGGCTTTTCTTTCTCTATTGCAGAGATCAAAACTTTGTTACGGTAATTTACATTCATGTACCCATTTTAAATATTTATGATATTATTAAGTTTTAATAGATAGTAATATAACAAATTCTGGCATTTATTGATTTTGACAAACTTTAGGAAATAAATGATTGCTTATGCACATGTATTA
>NW_004567121.1:23487299-23538410 GCF_000260355.1 Condylura cristata | reverse complement strand
ATATATATATATATATATATATGATGCCTAGGACAGTGCTTGGCATAGAGTAGGCATTCGGTGGTAATTATATTATAGAAAACTTAAGAAAGTCTTTTCCTAAAATCTAATCATAAAATCTTAGCATTATTAGTACTGACTTTAACAGTCCAGTCATGCAGGAGCTAGCCCCATGGTGGCATTTAATTACCTAGCTTTAATGTACTAGTCATCAGGATCAATCACTGCATGTGTATTGTTTTACTTAGGGTAAGACTTGTTTGTGTTCTTCTCAAACTACTCGCAGAATTGCTAAAGCCATGTCCTATCGTGAGTTTTAGCCAAGAGTTCAGCTGAAACCTTGTTCTTAATATTCTTTATGCAGCTTATTAGTATATTGTGAAGTGGAAAATCTTTTATCATTTAAAATTTAGGAAAAAAGTTATTCTTAAACTTCAGATTTTTCTTTGCCAAAATTTTTCTCCTATTCACTTAATCTTCTTCTCAGACTGAATGAGCTATTGTATTTGTGTGTTATTTCAGTTTAAGATTTGTCAAACATTGAAAGCTGTTATTAAAGCATTAGAATAGCTTTTAATCTACAATCACTAAATATTTTTTAGGATTTTGTTTATTTATACATAGAGAACTGGGATACAGGCCAGATGTGCAGGAGTTAAGAGAATTCACCACAAACAGAGTAGGGAGCAGAATATGTAGATGTACTGAAGTACATTGCTCAAGGAAGCAGTAGGTGGATCAGGAGAGGTCTGCTAGCCATGTGGGTCACCCCCTTGGCCAGGGATCAAACTTGTAGCCCCAGAGCTATGTGGGAGCTTCATAGTGCTGTGCCTCAACCCATTGTGACACCAGGGAGGGCTCCAGTCAATTTTTTTAAACATTACGTCTGTAACTCTCAATTCTTCAGCCATTTGTTTGGAACAAAATTTAATCATGACACGCAAATGCAATTTGATTATTTTTTGTTTTATGTATTTCCCTTTACTTTTCTGTAGATTTAAAATACTTTGTAGGCTTTTGTTTTTTAGTATTGAAAGTACAGTAGAGTGGGACCATCTCAAAAACATTTTCAGCCTGCTCATATTTATTTTTTTTTAACCTCTGTACCAGTGGTTCTCAGATAAGGATGCTTTTGCCTCCTGAGGATGTTTAGTAATGTCTGGAAACATTTCAGTGTTTCAGGAAGGCGAAATGTTATGAGTACATAATGGGTAGAGGGCAAGGTTACTACAAACATTCTGCAGTGCATAGGACAGTTTCCCACAACAAAGAGTTATCTAGTCCTAAAAGGTCATAGTGGGAGGTTGAGAAACAGACTGCTCCATGACAAGACTGTTTTTGTCATAGTTTCCTTGATTTCTACCCTTGAAACTTCTTGTTTTTAATTTTCTTCTGCAAAATGCCTTCAGTAATTACATCAATAAATTCCACATAAATTTTCAGTGAAAATAATTTACAAATAGGTGTCAATTAATTAAATTATTTAATTAAACTCTTGACCAAAATTAATTTTTTCTTCCTTTTTTATTTAACCTGTGCCTAGGAAATTGCTGTGATATTTTCTAGATATTTGTGACATTTCACTTAATCTGTATTTTTACTTTTTTGAAGGAAAAGATTCTGCTTTGCAACAAGTCAGTTTTCATCCAACACAATCATTTCTTTCAGAAATTTGACTCAGTAATAGTTTTACACAAAATTGCCTAATCTGAAATCACCAGGAATACTTGTAAAAAAAAGATAACTAGACTCATCCCTTAGAGGTTTAAAATCAATGCCATAATTCTCAATTCTCTCTTCAACATGTGATTCTTATGAATAGACAAGTTTGAGAATGAAAGACGCCATTTGCAAAAGTCGTTCTTAGTCACTTTTACTGTTTACCACAATTGGTATCTTGTATTAAAAGTACTACTCTGACCATTCTTTTTATTCTGTGGTTCCCAAAATGTTAATTGATTTGCTAATATAATATTTTTTGTCTCTTTTGTTTGTTTTTTAAAGCTGTTTGGTGTATTTTGGGCT
Organism: Condylura cristata; assembly: GCF_000260355.1. Lineage (NCBI taxonomy): Eukaryota > Metazoa > Chordata > Mammalia > Eulipotyphla > Talpidae > Condylura > Condylura cristata. The sequence continues at coordinate 23,536,385 of NW_004567121.1, read as the reverse complement.
GCGTACAGTGCTGCTTCATTATTAGTGGGTGAAGAATTCAAGACCAAAAAGCCTCTTCTGATTTATCCAATCTTTTTATTATACATTTATTTTTTGTCCTTATATACTGGGGTTTGATCTAAGTGACCTATGAATAGAAAGACAGTGTTTGTGTGTAGACGGGGATTCTTGCCGAGGGGACTGGAAAAAAACCTGTTGCTAGTAAAACTACATGTTTCAGAGGTAAAAGTGGTTTAAAGTCTTTATAAAACATTTTTTTTTGTATGTAATTAAGTAATTACAGTCACCTGGATTTTTTTTTTTTTTTTGGTCAGAATTCAAAATTCTGTTTGATTCTTCTTCATATTCCAGTGAATAAAATATAAAATCATTGTGTTTTTAAGATTGTGTCAATATTCACCTAAATTCATGTGCCAAAAGCACCTGGTGTGGTTATATATTTCACTTGAAGGGTAAATATGACAAAACATCCTAATAATCTAAAAGTGCAATTTTTTTCTTTAATGGGTTTTTTCCTGCATTGCAGATCCTGTAGATATATATTTATATTTATACATATATATTTATGAAGTAATTCTTATTCACAGGATATATTTCTGACTAGCCTAAAAAATAAGATATTTTAAATCTAATCCTTAAACTTTAATTTGGCCATTAATCTTTATTTATAAATTTAAATTTGTTTTTTAAATTGTATATAATTTTTAAATCTCATACATGCTTCAGTATGTCCTTGTTAATCTTAATAATAACTACTAAAACTAATTTTAATAGTTGCTGATATCAATTTTATTTGCTTGGGTATGCTTTTAAAAACTATATTTGAATGTCTAAACATATGATCTGAATTTTCTGTTTATCTTTCTGGCCAAAGGAGCAAGAGGTATAAATGGATATGGCATTCATTAGAATTGTCAATATGTAGAAAAATGATACTGTTTATAGCAACATTAAATATTACTAAATGGCACTCCCTAAATCACAAAAGTTGCTGGAAAAGAGACCTCTAAAAATCTTGTGGTCCTAAACAATGTTGTCTGAAGTAGAAAAACAATAAAATGCTTCCCAGCTGTGTGTTTTGTTTTATAACATCTTGTCCTGAACTCCTTGATATTATAACAGTTATTTGATACTTTAACAAATATGCAATATTTGCTAAGGGAAATGTTAAGAAATTTTTGTTGCAAATAATTTCAGAGTCTAGACTTAGCTTTAATAAATATTACTTTGTAACGTAGATAAAATATTTATGTCTATAAAATAACAAATGCCTGTTGTTAGCAAATTATTCTGTTATCCTTTCTGATCTCAACTGGAAAAGTTAATTATTTTCTGCAGTATGATAACACAGGCATCTTTTGGTATGTATCCTTTAACTACCTTATTCGTCAGGAAATATCCAGCAACTCTGAAACAGATCTACAAATTAGCAAGTTATCAAGGAAGTTCCTTTTTCTTTTTCTTTTTTTCTCTCTCTACAACAAAAGAAAGAAAAACCTAAAACTTCTGAAATATGGAGTAACTTATTTTTAAAGACTTAGTTATTTATGCATATAGAACTGGGGCACAGGCCAGAGGTGAAGGGGGTGGGTGAGAGAACTCAGCAGAGACAAAGTGGGGAGCAGAACAGGCAGACTGATGAAGTACACTGCTGAAGAGAGCAGCAGGCAAGTCAGGAAAGGTCTACTTTGCCATGTGGGCCACCTCCTTGGCTAGGGATCAAACTCACACTGAAGTGGCTAAGGCCAGCTTCCCAGTGCTGGTCTTGAACTCATTGTACCACCAGGTAGGGCCCTGGAGCAACTTATGAATCAGGAAAATGTGGAAAATTATATATGCTGCTTTTGGAGGATAGATTAGAAACAGCAGAGTGATCAAACTTCTAAAACCTAAAGTAATATGAAGCCGTTAGAAAGCATTTATAACTATAAAAGCAGCCGCTATAAAATGAACACTTGTGATACATCAGGTCAGTACTTCATTACTATGGATAATTATATGTGATGTTCATAGTATTGATCTGGGAATCTTCCCCAAACTTGGAGATTAGTACTAGGGGTAGAGTGTTACTAAACAAGACATTTGAGGACAAACTCAGTCAAAACATAGTTCAACTTTTTTTTTCTTTTATTTTTTTTTAGATTTATTTATTTATTCACACAGAACTGGGATACAGGCCAGAGATGCGGAGGGTGAGAGAATTCACCAGGGACAGAGTGGGGAGCAGAACAGGCAGATCAACGAAGTACACTGATGAGGGAAGCAGCAGGCGGATCCAGGTCTGCCACGCCATGTGATCACCTCTAGGGCAGGCAGGGATTGAACTCTTGCGGAAGTGGCTTAAGCTTCTTAGTGCTGTGCTTTAACCCACTGTGCCACCAGGGAGGGCCAAGTTCAACCTTTTTAAGCTATCATTTCTTTAAGACATAAATGAAAAATTTGTTTATATAGATTATGTTTATTTCTAACGATGTAAAGTAATATGAAGTATTTGTGTCCTAAAGGAGATTTTAAAATAACATTTAATGCTGGAAATTGCTGGGTTTAGGGCAGATATAAATACAGTTTATAATTAAGTTCAGCCAGCATTTTCATGTGCTGATGTGCAAAGTAGATTGTCTGCTAGAAAATTTGATCAATAAATGTGTACAAGATACATTTCTGCTAAAGTTAATAATGGTAAGCTGAGTATACAGTGTCTTCTCTTTGAATTTTTTTATTTCTTGAGTCCTTGATTTTTTTTTAAAGATTATTTATTTATGCATACAAGAACTGGTGTACAGGCCAGAGGTGCTGGGAGTATGAGAGGATTCACCAGAGACACAGTGGGGAGCAGAACAGGTGTATCTACTGAAATACACTGCTGAGGGGAGCAGTGGGTGAGACAGGAGAGGTTTTGCTGCACCGTGTGTGTCAGCTCCCTGACCAGGGATCAGGGATTGAACTGGTGCTGAAAGGGCTATGGCCAGCTTCATAGTGCTATGCTTTAACCCACAGGGCCACCAGGGAGGGACCTGAATTAGGTCTTAATAGAACTAAAAATCACCCTCAGCAGTTCTGTACTCTGATAGTCAAATAACAAGGTGGTAGTGTTTTTTTTTTACTCTCATAGTTTGAGTGAACCCTTATATTACATTTTTAATTTCCCTGTAGAAATGTGAAATTGTTAAGTGTCTCATTTGATATTCTTTTGATTATATTGGGGGTACAATTTGGTGCTTCATTTAGAGGGTACAATTTGGAGGTTAATTTAGGGAAAGTCAGGATGATTAAGGTAGTATTTGTAAAATAAGTCCCTATTTTACATTTTGTATTGGTGGTTACTGTGGTACAGCTTTCCAAGTATTTAGCAAGATAACCACAGGCTTTTACTTTGAAGATAGTTATAGTTTGTAAGTGCTTGAAAAAAGTTCTTCCAGCATCTCTCTGAACAGTTCACTGATACAATAATGCAGTCACTGAGACTTTTTTGAGCTTGGTATCAACATGAAAAAATAATTCTATAAATTATTTTTAATCTAACTTGTAATTAGAGCACATAAAGTTAATATGTTCAGAAGTAAGCACTCCTACTTAAAATATTTTTGTTAACACATGTAATATAATTAGGTTAGAATTGAAGCCTTTTTGATTTTTTTTTTAATGTTTTATTTACGCATACAGAAATAGGGTATAGGCTAGAGGTACACCGGTGGCTGGAGGATTCAACAGAAACAGAGTGGAGAGCAGAACAGGCAGAACAACAAAGTATACTGCTGAGGGGAAACAGTGGGTAAGTCAGGAGAGGTCTGCTGTGCCATGTGTATCTCCTGGGGGGTGGGAGGGAGGGTATTGAATTTGCAGTGAAGTGGCCACAGTTTGTAGCTTTGCAGTGCAGCACTCTAACCCCTTTTGCCACCAGGGAGGGCCCTGAAGCCTTGGCTTTCTATAATAGTTGGCACTGAGTGATTTTTATTAAAAACCAGATAGGCAAATAAAACTTACAGAGTACTTACACAAGATCAAGTGAAATTACACAGAATGGTTGAGAGAAATTTGTCATCTGGTGGTAAGGAGAAAAAGAGAAAAGTGGATTGGATTGTTGCTATTCACATAGTAAACACTTGTTGATAAATAATTCTGTTTTTGCTAAGTTTTATAATGATCCCACTTTTGTTGAATGGTTACTGTGTAAAGTATTACTTTGTTTACTATTAACTAGTAAGCACCAGTTGATAATGGAACAACCCATATGTTTTGTGATCCTTCTACAGAATTCCTCTCTATGAGAATTGTATCCCCTTCACAGAAAACAATAAAAATACTCTTGTTCATAGTGATGGCCCTAGGTGCTAAGTTCTTCATATTTAATCTTCTTTGCCAAATGAAACTTAGAAAAATCTTTTTTGCTTAGTACAAATTTACTTTCAAAGGAAACATGGTCCCAAGAATGAAACAGAAAAAAACGGCATGTAATTGGATACCCTGAATGAGAAAAGGTAATAGATACTTTTAAGTGTTCATTGACTTTCTTCTGTGCATCAGGTACTGTGCTGGATTCAGATATTCAGTATTACTACATCCTGCACACGCTCACCCTAACTTTGAACCAGAATTTTTGGGAGCTATTGCCAGTTAATTACAAACCATAAGACAGTTGCAACCCCAAAAATGCATACTGTGTTAATAAATTTAGTAAGTGGAGGAATTAGATGAGAATAAGCCTTCCCTGAGGCAATAATGCTTAAATTGAAATCGTAGGGATAAGCTGGAAGGGGGCAGGGTTTTATTTGGAGTCACAAGGAACATTTTTTTCATGGGTATTTACTTTTTAATAATTAAGCTTTATGTTTTATGTACTTGTTTATATGTATGTAATTTTGCAACATTAATCATTTTTTAAATTGTTTTTAAATAGGTTACCCACTTAACAGTTAAATTTCCATTTTGCATCTTACTTTGTGTTATATACTATGCCATAGCCATCTTTTCATTTATAAAACAAATTACAATATCTGCCTTACTTGGACTGATGAAAACAAGTGAGTTGGTGTTTTAAACAAGCATTTGGAGAGTATGAAAAAAAGTTGGATCAGTATCTCACTTGTTAGGTCATAATAAACATTTTATACATATTTGAGAAGATAAGGCTTTCAAAGCAAGACATAAAACACAAAAGCCATAAAAGGAAGCGATTAAGAAACCTGTATGTCAACAAAATTAATTTTGTTGGGAAAAGTAAACCTCAAATTGGGGGGAAATGTTTGTAAGAATGTAGACAAAGAACTAATTGCCTTAATAGAAAAACATTTGAAAGTTAACATTTAAGATGGTTAAAGATTAGGTATGGGCAATCATCTACTGTATAATACTGAAAGAATATTGATGTTAATTATAAATGGATATGGATAAGAGATAAAAATGAGCAAATCAGGCCCTCCTTGGTGGCATAGTCAGTAAATGCAGCACTAAAAAGCTAAATCCACTTCAGCATGAATTCTCCCCAGAGGTGACCCACGTGGTGAGGCAGACCTCTCCTGACCCACCAGCTGTTCCCCTCAGCAGTGTGCCTCACTGATCTGCCAGTTCTGCTCCCCACTCTGTCTCTGGTGAATCCCCTCACCGCCCCTGCCCCTCTGGCCTGTACCCCAGTTCTGTATGCATAAATAAATCTTTAAAAACAAATCTAAAAATGAGCAAATTAAGAGGGGAGAAATACAAAGATGCACAAATTCATTTGTGATTGAATGAAGTTTAAACAACAACATTGGCCCCAAAACAGCCAACACTTTAAAAGTTTTTAACTGATAGATGCCAGCATGGCTGTCTCAATTGTTTAGATACTGAAATGCATCTGTACCAGTGGTGGAATAGCACTGTTGTACTGCAATAGCACTAAAATTAGTAAGTTATGTAAATTCTCATATAGACTTAGTTCTATCGTGACAGCAGTTGACAGTGGACCTTTTTTATTAATGACTTCCCAGGGGCATACATCTGCTACCTTGGCCTTTGTTGTGGTCAGTAGTGCGCTGCATTGTGCATTACCAATGAAACATCATTGTGTTTTAACCATTGCTGTTGTTTCTAAAGAGTTTTCATCTTTTTTTTAAAGGATTTATTTATACATAGAGAACTGGGGTACAGGCCAGAGGTGTGAAGGGTGAGAGGATTCACCGGAGACAGGTGGGGAGCAGAACAGGTAGATCAATAAAGTACACTGCTGAGGAGAGCTGCAAGTAGGTCAGGGAGATCAGCCACACTATGTGGGTTACCTCCCTGGCCGGGGATTGAACTGGTGTTGCAGTGACTGGCTAACTTTATAGTGCTGTGCTTTAACCCTTAGCACCACCAGGGAGGGCTTAAAAGAGTTTCGTTTTTATTTAATTTTACTTTCATTTTAATTCTTAGGTGGAAAGTAAGTATATATTTTTTTTTAAAGATTTACTTTTGCATATAGAACTGGGGTACAGGCCAGATGTGCAGGGCTGATGAGAGGCTTCACCAGAGACAGAGTGGGGAGCAGAACAGGCAGATTGACAAAGTACTCTGCTGAGGGGAGCAGTGGGCAGGTCAGGAGAAGTCTGCCGCCCCATATGGTTCACCTCCGAGCCTGGGGATCAAACTTGCACTGAAGCAGCTACAGCCAGCTTGCAGTGCTGCGTCCTAAGCTGTTGCACCTTCAGGAGGGCCAAGTATAGTCTGTTAATGTTAAAATTGAAGAATTTATAATAAATATTAATAATGAACATCCCAAAACACACTTTCGGCTCTGTGCAGAAGGTAGGAATACCTTGTAACCCAGAAGTTCTGTTTATTTTTAACACTGCAATGAAATTTACAGCACTAACAGAAGTATTAATGTAATCTATGTATTAGTATACTAATATATTTGTATAAGTTAGTATATAGTAATGGGAGAATATATTCTGTGATGGCCATATACTAGCTGCTAGTCACATGGCTGTTGAGAACTTAAAATGTGAATACAGCTGATTTTCAATTTAATGTCTTTGAGATGTAAAGATCCCCATGTGACTAAAAGCTGCTGCATTGATAAGAACAGAAAGTGTGCATTGCAGCAACACTTAACTATCCCATACTGGCTACAATTCACATAGAGAAATTGTAGGGTCATCACACAATATAAGATTGGAATATCTGTAACTACAGGTGAGATTGGCAAAAGAAGCCAGACACAAAATACAGAATACAAACTTTATAACTCTGTGTAAAGTACAAAAACAGGATGTTTTTCAGGTTCCTCTCGAGTGAAAAGAAAGTAAGAGGGTACAGGATCAGACTTCTAGGATGCCTGTTTCTGTGTGGGTGCTAAATATATAGACATACTCAATTTGTGAAGATTTATCAAGCTGTATACTTGTAACATAATTGCCATTATGTAAGGATGTTATATTTGAATTAAGGTTGTAATTGAATAGGAAAAAACATCCAGAAGGACGTGTCAGTAAAGGGTATACTGTTGGTAGTTAACATCCTGTAGTATGTACAGATGTTACTCATAACGCTGCACACCTGAAATACACAGTATTGTAACAAGTGAATATTACCTTAGTAAAAACAAAATTACAGAATGATCATGGTGACAGCTGCACAGTGAGGTAAATGTGCTCAGTGCAGCTAAAGTATACTTAAAAATGGCTAAAATGGTAATTTTTATGTTATTTGTATTTAACACAAGTAAAAAGAAGAAAAACACCCAGAAGTGTCAGCCAAGTGTCCAGAAGCTTCTAACATTCCTTTTAAATGTCATAAATGTTCATCATCTAAAACTGAGAGAACATGAATAGATTAGAACAGTTCTTGAAACATGCTGAAATGTCTCTTGAATTAATATATAATTTAAAAAATGCTTATTCATTTCTGAAATGAAAACATGCCTTAATTGCAAATGATGTTAATGTTAAGTGCAAATAGTGATCAAGTTTAAAGTGCTAACCTCATATTAAACCCAAGAAATAGTCACAATCAGTTAAAGTTCCTAGTTCAAACAGATCTGCAGACATCAATGAGAAATCAAAGGATATCATAAATCATTTCAATAATGAAAAATCTGAAGTAATGAATTCCAAAAACTTCACTTGAAAGTTTCAATTGTTTAAAAAAAAATTTATAAAAGACTACTCAAATGGTTAACACCATGTTCACGGTATTACTAGTGTTAAGTATAATCAAGGATTTGCAAGCATGAAAAATTTAATAAAACTTAGTAACAGACTAAGTTTTACAATATTGATTTATGATTTCAGTTGTAAAAACACTAATAGAAAACTGTTATTTCATTAATTTTTATCACAAATTAAGGTAAATTTTCTAGGAAAATTAATACTCTTGAGTTCAGAATTGTGATAATAATTGGAATTATAGTTTGGCTTCAAAGACAGTCTATATTGCTAGAACTAGAAAAGTAATTAGGAAGTCATATCAAGCCTAGCATATTTTTCTTCATTAGAAATTTTAAAGTCAGCAAAATTTTAGACTCTGAAGATACTTTAAAAAATATTTAGCAAAGGTTGTCCATTCTCTGTTTAGGTGTTTAAAAGAACAGTGTTTTTTACTTATTAAGGTCCATATCACTCTCCTCAAACTGGGTGAACCTCACCCAATTAGTTGAAGTTCTGCATAGAAAAAAAGCTACCAACACCCCAGCATTAAGAGCAAGTTCCTCCTGGTTGACGGCCTTCCTGCTGGGACACATGTATTCTCCTGGTTTTGGATTCAAACTGAAAGCAACACCTGCTGACTCCCAAACCCGCTGCCCTTTGGACTGGAATTATACCACTGCTGGATCTCCAGCTTGCCAACTCACCTTGCAGATCTTGGAACTTACTGCCTTTATGATCATGTGAGCTGATGCCTTATAATAAATTGCATAAACGCGCACGCATCTCTCCATCCTATTGGTTCTGTTTCTCCGGAGAACCCTAATGCACTTTCTTTTATTTTCCTGTGTATAGTCTTAAGTCATAGACATTTTAAGTTAGTAACTTTTATGCATTCTTATTTTTTTACTTCTCATTGATTTTCAGAAAACTATGAAATGCAGTTACATCATTTTTTAAGCACAAGGGATGCAAGACTTTCTGTGTGTGTCAACATTATGAACAACTTATCAGAGAAAATAATTACCTGAAAGCTCAACTGTTCTCATTTCTTTTTCATTTTAAAGATTAATTTATTTTTGCATATAAGAACTGGTGTACAGGCCAGAGGTGTGGGGAGTTAGAGGAACATACAGATTGACTGAAATACACCACCAAGGGGAGAAGCAGCAGGACCGGAGAGGTCTGCTGCTCCATAGGGGTCAGCTTCCTGGCAGAAGAAAGAAGTCAGGCCACAGTGGTGATAGCACTGAAACTGTCTTAACCCCTAGGCCACCGGGAAGGCCCATGATGCATTAATTATTTTTAAGTAATAAATTTTCTTTGACTTTATTTAAAAATACGTGTTTCTCTTCATCTTCCACTTCAATAATATGCCAGATATGTTGTTTTGCTGAGTACTTTGAAATATAAATAAGCACCAGGAGATGGAGCTTCAGTATAGACTCATAAAGTCTGACCACACTCACTGGGTTACTAGGCAGATTCATTAGAAGCCTGTTTCAGTGAGGACCTGAAAATCCTTGAAGGATTAGACCGCCTTAGAGAAGAGACAGCCAGAGTTCTAGTTCAAGTTTGGTGCATTTGCAAAAGTTTTGCCTCTTGGGGAAGAAGCAGCTCTGTCAACTTTCTTAAATTTGATTCCCAAGACAGCAGTACTCCTCATTTCCCTCTTCCCCAGGTAGGATTGCCATTAAAGCCAAAGATTTCAGTAAGAATTTTAGATCAACCCTGGAAATATTTTTACCTTTAAATATTTATGCTAAGAGGGTAGGCCTGAGGTTGGAATGCCATGTTCCAATTTCAGCCTTCCCATTCTAGTGGGAGACATTGGCAAGTAATTTAACTTTTTGCTCAGTGTCCTAGATTGTAAATAGAGAAAAATAAAAATCACCATAGAACTGTAATTGTTTCTTACATATTTGCATGTATGCATATGTTTATACACACATATATGTAGGTGTAAGTGTCTATAAGCACACCTGTTTCCTATTTCTGTCTCTTTCAGAGCCCACTGTCATGAGCATATAGCATCCAGGTCTTGGCTTCTAATCCTAATCTCCGTTAGAAAGAACTGATACTCCAGCCCTCCCTGGTGGCAAAGTGGGTAAGGACTCAGCACAAGCAAGCTAGTGCAACCAATTCAATACAAGTTCGATCCCTGGCTCCGGAGTGGTTCCACATGGCGTGGCAGACCTCTCCTGACCCACCAGCTGCTCCCCTCAGCAGTGTACTTCATTAGTTGGCCTGTTCTGTTCCCCACTCTGTCTCTGATTCCTCTCACCGCCCCTGCATCTCTGGTTTGCACTCCATTTCTGTATGTATAAAGTAAATAAATCTTCTAAAAAAAAAAGAAGAACCGAGAGTCCATGAAGACATGATTAATTTAAAGAGCAGGGAAAGCACAAAATGAACTTGATATGAACCTGTTTGTAGGACCTCTCATTAACCAAATCTGTAGCTAGTGGGCCACCAAAATAAAACATAAAAGAAAAGAATATAACCCACTGAGTAAAGAACAGCTCCACAAAAGTGAGTGAATGTCTGAAAAAATAATAGAAAATTGAGGTGCTCTCAAAGTATCTCTCCCCAAGACAACTATTATATATTTTTAAGATTTAGTTATTTATGCACTCAAGAACTGGGGTACAGGTCAGAGGTTTGGGGGAGTGAGAAGATTCACCAGAGACAGAGTGGGAAGCAGAACAGGCAGACTGAGATACACCACTGAGTGGAGCAGTGGGGAATGGAACTGGTGCTGCAGTAGCTGCAGTTAATTTCATAGTGCTGGGCTTTAACCCCTTGCATCACCAAGGAGGCCCAGACACCTATTAAATACAAAGGGTAAGTTGATGACCTGACAGTGGAGAACACCACCTTAACCAGTGCCAAGAGTAACATCACTAATGAACAAGCCACTGGCATATGTCTTCTGAAACCCTGACAGGAGCCCGACATCACTCTGTGGACTGTCACCAAACTGCATAGCCTTTGTCCCAGCTAATCATGAGGTACTATCACCCAAGCAGGGACAGTCCACAGTTTAACTGGCCTATGCTCTTCAAGATGTCAATGTCATTCTAAAAGAAAAATTGTCCTAAATGCAACACATAGTCTTGGGTTCTCTTCTAATGTAAAGGACAGTTTTAGGACAGTAAGATGTCTATACACTGGTAATAGAATTACATCAATGACAATGCCCTTGATTTTAGGAGAAAATTACTAATGGGATTTTTAAATGGAAATTGCTTTACTTCCCTTTATTTAAATTACCCAAGGAAAAAAAACACATTATAGACACACATGGCTAGGGTGGGGTGGTAGAAGTTAATGTAGTAAAATATTAACAATTGGTAAATCTGGGTGAAAGGTATCCAAGAGTTCTTTGTGCTCAAAACCTTTCTGTCTGAAATGAAGTCAAAGTATTTTTTGATATATGTTCATTACTTTGATTATGGCAATAGTTTTGTGGTTGCATATAGACAAACTCATCAAATCGTTTAAGTATGTGTGGTTTATCAATTACACCTCAAGAAGGTTATATTCTTTTAAATGTAAGTGTAAAAGAGCTTTGAAGAGTGGCTGCCACGTACTAAGAGCTGCATGTGTGCTGTCTCTAGAAGGGGAGAGTAAAAGCCTTGGTGAGGTTGTGAAAGAACATGCAGGTGTTTCTTTAGGTGATCACAACTCCCAGCATTTGTGAGCATTTACTTTAGCATCTAATGTAGTTTGAATTTTTTTTTCACTTTGAAAGAATCTAAATGCAACATCTAAAAGAAAGAAAAAGTGAAATATAAAGAGATAATGTTTTTACTTGAAAAGAATGGGAAGACTTTGGAGGCAGACCATAAATAAGCATACCATCTGGTTAACTGAAAAGAAATTCCAGGAGCTTAGATTTTACATTTTTATCAGCCATGTATGGTTTAAGATAGACCTCCCTAAGCTAAAAATATCAAATCTTACTTGTTCTGTTATTCATAAGTTACTTGAAAATGTCACTCAGCTGCAGTGGTAAAGATCCCATTTATCTAAGAATCAGAGTCCATTATGGTGTATATTTCTTACGTTCAAATGTGCTAGAGTGTCTCAAACATAGGCAAGGTTGGCACAGTATGTCAGATCTTTACTATTAAATAAATTTTAGTTCCTAAAAAATGCTGCCATACTCAGTGATTCTTAACCAGGAACAATTTTGACCCCTGAGAATGTTTTTTCAATGTTTCAAGACTTTTTTGTGTTGTCACTACTGGGATTGGGGGAAGATGAGAGGGTATTTTTACTGGCATCTAATGGGAGAAGCCAGATGCTGTGAAGTATTGAACAGTGCACAGGATAACCCCCACTGCAAAGAATATCTGGTCCAAAATGTCAGTAGTGCCAACATTGAGAAACCATGGACTAAATGAACAAGTTTTCTGAAATGCCAAGGAGTGAAAATGCTGCTAGGGCTGGGATAATGCTTCTAGTTCTGTCTTGAAAGTAGAATATTAACAACTAGCCCTGTGCCTGGTACCTAATATGTACCATTTGTTTAATTAATCAATTAAAACTTTGAGCTTCTCTTTTTCTATGAGTGTTTTTATGTTTTCTCTACTCATAAGTGTATGACAACATGGACTACCTGCATAGTAAGTAATCTACCCTTCTCTCAACTATCACATGTAAAGAACCTTGATTATAAAGTTATTATAGATAGAGATAAACTAGTTTACAGGAAAATGGAGAAAAGGTAATATTCATTAGAGACTGAATAGGAAAGAGAACCAATATGTGTGTGGTTTCTAGTATAATGAAATGAATTTAAATGTAATAAAGACACTTATTAGGTAATGTCATTCAAAAGTATGATAAAGATTTCAGTCCTTCTAGAGCAAATTTCTGAAGCAGTTAAGGCCACAAAGACTCGTCCTAACAGAGAGGAGACTAAATCTCTCCCCTTTGCTTATTTTGTGTTTACGAAAAGTGGGATAGCAGGAAATGTTTAACACTGCACCACTTTTCTGGTAGTGCAAATTTGAAGGTGCATCTTTGGCTCCTATTAAAATGGAGCGGATATGAACTGCAGAGAATTCTTCTGTGCCACCTCTTTCATTTCTCTAGGAAAGGAATTATCCACAAAACTTTTCTCTGCCTGGGGAAACTGCAGGTAATCTGATTGGTTTGAAAATCATGTGTAAAGTGGAAGGTTCATGGCTATCTCGTGTGTCTAGAAATTTCTAAAGTGAAAAACAAGTGATAATATTTAGAGAACTGCAGTGGTTACAGAAAATGTAAAAATAGTAATATTCCCTAAAAACTTAATAAACTTATTTGTTCTGATTTACTTTTTAATTGTGTGCTATATTTTAAAATATTAAAGTAGCACTTCTTTCTACAGTTGATATGCTGAGGACAAAAACCTAATATATCTATTTTTAATCAAGCTTAGTGCTTCTATTTGCATTAACTATTTTAAGAAATCAAATTAATATTTAAGAATTCGCTGCCCAGAGAACTTGTAATGAATTGCCAGTCCCATGGCCATTCCTTTTCTATTCCTCATCTCCATATTGCTTCTTAGGATCATGGCTGTTCTTGTATTTTAGACACATGTACAACTGTGCTAGTGAGTTTCACTCTCTGAGTTGGCCTTCAGTCTGGGGTACTTGCAAGAATCAGAGATACAGATAATGTTTTAATTATCTGTGCAGGAATAACTCAACTGCCAAGTTATTAGGCAAAAATCCAGTTCTTCATCAACTGTGTCACAAGCATAGAAAACAAGCTCTCCAGATAGAGGTTATGCCAGATCTGAAAAACCTGTATAGAAGGAGATGAGGGCTCCTCCTAACCCAGAGGGCTATAGACTTAGGGTTATGCGTGTCTAATCAGGGTTGGACTTAGAGTGAAGGGCAGGCCAGGACCCCGGAGGATGAGGGTGGGGTAATTAACACAATCTTGGTTAAAGGGTCAAACAGGATGTTTCAAGATAAGTAGTTATTCTCTTAAATCTTACTTACTGTGCCCGTCAGATTTTGGTGCAGGAAACAGAAGTTAGAGTGTGCTTTAATTATGAAGGATTTTACTATATAGATTTATGGGCTCTGAAAATCTTTGAGAAGGTGGAAGGAGCAGGTTCTAGGTTGAGACTTCAGGAATGTATCCTAGAACAATACAGAACAGTGAGGGGGCTACCTTCTGAGGCCAATGCATGGAATGACCAAGCTCAACAGAAAGCCAACTGAGCATCTGTTGCCACGTAGCAACTGTACCCCAACCCTAAGAAGTTGAAGAAAGAACACTAAGGTGCTGCTGTCAAAACAAAACAAAAAAATACTTTGCATTTCCATAACCTCACCTACAGCAGAAAAATAAGCAAGAGGAATAGGAAAAATAGTTTCCACCTCTCTTCTGCCTTCTAGATCTCACTTGAATGTGATAAGTCATTGGAAACCAATTCACATTCCGAGCTGTATCTGCGAAGGAGTTAGAACTGCAGATTTTAGTGGCTTGGCCTCTCCTGTAGAATGTAGGCTGAATAAGCCAGTCCATGGGATTCACTGAAAATGACACACTAATTTTAAAATTTAAGGAAATACATTGAGCAGAACTGGCAGGACTGAAGATGTCAGCACCAGACAGATATGCTGGAGGGAGCTTGATTCATGACATGACGTTTTGTTTACAATCCCTTGCCTTTGATTTGTTTTGAACAGTTAGTACCTTATTGGTCAATCTTTTCTCATTTCAGAAAACAGTAACAGTTTTATTCTGTAGATAATAGGTAATGTATTCATATGGTTCAAATTTTTTGAAAATTTTAAAAGGCTTAACAGTAACTGTCTCTCTGTTATTCAGTTATTATCTTTAGATGCAAACCATCATCTTTTTTTAAAGTGCATCCATCCAGAGATATTTTATGCACTTACAAGCATGTGTGGTATCATGTTCTCTCTTTTTGCAAGTGATGGTCTTTGTGTTTTTCTGCACTGTATTTTTTCAGTTCCCCATAGATATTTGAGATTATTCCATATCACCACAACAAGAACTTCTCTAATTTATAGATGCTTATCATTTTATTGCATGATTAAAAAAATATTTATATTATTTATTTATGCATACAAGAGCAGAGATGTAGACCAGAGGTGCAGGGGTGAAAGAATTCACTAGAGAGAAAGTGGGGGAACAGAACAGGCAAATCTACTGAAATACACTACACTACAATACTTAGGGGAGCAGGGAATGAGACAAGAGAAGTCTGCTGCACTATGTGGGTCAGCTCACTGGCCAGGCATCTAGCTCTCTTTCAGGGCTGCAGATAGCTTCCTAGTGCTGTGACTTAACCCTTTGTGCCACCAGGGAGGCCCCTGTTGCATGATTTTTACCATAGCTAATTACTCCTCTATTGATTTCTCCTTTTTTTACTATTACAAATAATGCTTTAAGAATAATCTAGCATATATATCATTTTACAAATGTTCAGGCATATCCATAGGATATTCCTAGAAGTAGTGTTGCTGGAATCTTCATTATTTAAAAAGAGATCATGTCTAGAAATGATGAGGAAGATGCAGAGGCACTAAAATGGTTCAGCAGAGGAAGGCTACTTAGATTTGGGTTAACCCTTGGTGGATCCTTTAGGACTTTCATAAGGAAAAGCAGTTTCACTTGTTTGCTTAAACCTCCAATTTGCTGGGATTCCATACCCTTTAAAATTTAAGTAAAGTTGAGTAATGTCTCTCAAATAAAAAAAGAAAGAATACCCATGCACTTCACCCAGCAGTTCCATTAGATTCACCATAAATAGCCAGGGACACATTCTAGTTAAAAATATTACAGTACACATCATCAATAGAATACTGTTGTTTCTACCAAAAACAAGGAAACTTTTCATAAACTGCCATGGCAAGATTTCCTAGAAACAACAAGGAAAAGAAGCAAATTCAGATAACTATGTATAATATACTTCTGATTATATAATAATAAAGAGACAATATATACTCAATTTGATTATGAGTGTTTAAAATTTCTAGAATATTACATCAGTAACTAACAACAGTGATTAACTGTTAGTGGGAGAGGAGGTAAAGCCAGGGAAACAAGAGCAAAGTAGGGGGAAAGGAAATGGAACAAGTGATAAAAGGATTTTTTTTAAAGATTTATTTACTTATGCATACAAGAGCTGGGGTGCAGGCCGGAAGTGCAAAGGCTGAGAGGATTCACCAGAGATAGAGTGGGAAGTAGAACAGGCAGATGTACTGAAATATTGCTGAGGGGAGAAGCGGGAGAAACAGGGGAGGTCTGCTCTGCCGTGGGGTCACCTCCCTGGCCACGGAGCAAACTCCTGCTGCCGTGGCTGCAGATAGCTCATAGCACTGAGACTTAACCCCTGTTCAACCAGGGAAGCCAGGATTGGTTTTTGAAAAAATAAAGTATAAAATCAGAGAGGGGGCCTCCCTAGTGGCACAGGGGTTGTTTCAGCACTAAGAAGCTATTGGCAGCCACTGCAGCATGAGTTTGATCCTAGCTTGAGAGCTAGCCCACGTCTGCTATCTTACCCGCTACCTGTTCTGATCCCCACTGTCTTTGGTGAATCCTCTCATCCACCCTCAACACCTCTGACCTACACGTCAGCTTTTGTATGCATAAATGAATGAATGAGTGAATGAATGAATATATTTATCTTCTTTTAAAAAGAATAAAATAAATTTTTTAAAAATAGGGCCCTCCCTGGTGGCGCAGCGGGTTAAAGCACTGCACTGAGAATCTAAAGCCGCTTCCGCATGAGTTCGATTCCCGCCTGCCCCGGAGGTGACCACATGGCGTGGCAGACCTCTCCTGGCCCGCCTGCTGCTCCCCTCAGCAGTGTACTTCGTAGATCTGCCTGTTCTGCTCCCCACTCTGTCTCTGGTGAAGCTTCTCACCGCCCCTGAGCCTCTGGCCTGTACCCCAGTTCTGTGTGCACAAATAAATAATCTTTAAAGTAAATAAATAAATAAATAAATAAATAAGGTTCCTCCCTGGTGGTATAACAGGTTAAAGTGCAGCACTGCAAAGCTAGCTGCAGTTACTTCAGCTCCAGTTCGATCTCAGGCCAGGGAGGTGACCCATATGGCAGACCTCTCCTGTCCCTCCTGCTGCTCCCCTCAGCAGTGTACTTCAGTGACTAGTCTGTTTATTCTGCTCTTTCCTCTGTCTGGTGAATCCTCTCACACCCTACACCTCTGACCTGTAACCCAGTTCTTGTATGCATAACTCAATCTTTTTTAAAAAAATCAGTGTGTGTGTGTGTGTAATTTTAGACCTATCCTAAAATTGCAAAAATAATATTTCTGAATGCCTGTCCCATTCCCCCTATGTTAACATCTTGCATAAGCATAGCACATTTATCAAACCCAGGAAGTTAACACCAATACAGTACTATTAACTAAATGACAGCATTACTTGAATTTCATCAGATTTTCCATTAATGTCCCTTTTCTGTTCCAGCATGCAACCCCAGATCCCACATGACAGATTCAGTTGTCATGTCTCCTGAAGTCTTCTCCATTCTGAGACAGCTCTTCAATGTTTCTTTCTCTTCATGCCCTCAAAAGTTTTGATGACTACTGCAACTTCGGAAAATTACAACTCCTTTGTAGAATGCCCCTTGTTTTGTAGCTGTCTGATTTTTTTTCTCATGACTAGATTGAGGTTATGCATTTTTAGCAAGAAAGTTCCAAGTGATTTCCCAGTAGTGGTAAGACAGGTTGGGTGATGTCAGTATGTAAAGCAGTTTCAGAATTACTAACCCATCTGTCTCCAAGAAATAAGCTTACTCACTGAAGCACAGTACTTAGTACTCTCCTTTTCTTAAAAATTTTTATAATATACGGTCAACATGCTGTTTTCCAAAGTTACTTAGGTTAGTTCTTTTAGAGGTTCCACTTCTTTTGATGTGCCTGTGTTTTTAGTAGTAGATTTGCTCATTTGCTATAATTCATATTCTGCTTTGTGTTTCCTTCACATTTGGGTTGGAAAACACTAAAATTTATTTTACGACACATTTTAAACAAAGTATATTCTTTTAGGTAAAGGCTCCAAAGGCAGCTCTCTGAAAGCAGAGGCCCAGCCCAGGGGTGTAACGTGCTTGTCCATGCATTGATTCCTCCCCCCCCCCCCCCCAGGAATAGTGAATAATTTGCCAAATTTAGAAAATTGGGAGATTTCACATAAAAAGTCCAAATGGACAGCTTCACTTAAAAGAGTTAGATCAGTCTGCATTGAGTGGATCTTCCCTTGGGCAACAATTTTGACTCAGAAGTTGAGCAACAAGGAAGTTCTTTCTCCAAAGTGACCTGAAAGGCTCCTGCGATTCAGAGTGGCCACTCTGAACAGAGTGAGGGACAGCAGGAAAAGATAGAAATGGAAGGTGGGTGTTTTTCGCAGCACCACATTTTCTCTGGGCATCCACAGCAAGGCCCTCCCTGGTGGCATAACTGATTGGAGCTCAGCACTGTGAAGCTCTCCGCAGCCGACCCCCGGCCAAGGAGGTGACCCACATGGCGTGGCAGCCCGCTCCTGACCCACCCGCGGCGCCCCTCAGCAGCGTACTTTGTCCACCTGCCTGTTCTGCTCCCCACTCTGTCTCTGGTGAATCTTCTCACCGCCCCCTGCACTCTGGTCTGTGCCCCAGTACTGTGTGCATAAATAAATCTTAAAAAAAAAAAAGTCTACCCTTTAAGGGAAGTGTGGTATAGTGGCTGGAAGTACAGACTTTGAGATCAGATGTGAGTACAAAGTTCAAACCCTGACTCCTCCACATGCTAAAGTAAGTAAGTTCTTCCTTATTTCTTTAACCCCTTCCTTTAAGTCCTTCGGACTTGAGCAGTGTCACCCCAAGGCAGAATGACATTTTGTGCTGTGGGTTTTTTTTGGTAAGGTATAACTAACTTCCTCCTTTAGCCTTTTTCAAGCTGTGTGCTGCCCAAGTGCTGACATAGTCAAAGGTTCACTGCCCCTGCTCCTTAAAGGAGAAACCACTCTTAGGAAGGGACAGTCTCAAGATATTGACTATTCTGTTACTACAGAGCAGGTTTGACCTGGAGGGAAAGATACCCAAAGAGATAAGGGAGACAGGAGAAATCTCAGCCACAGACAAATATTAGTCATCCAAGTCAAATGACACTCCCCTGGAGGGCGCCCAGCTGGCAGCAGCAATGAATTCAGTGGACTGTTGGTATTTGGGAGTTGTGCAGAGACATGGTGTATTGATTCCTCCAAATCTTAAACTCTGCTAGATTAAAACACAATGCGGGGCCCTCCCTGGTGGTGTAACAGGTTAGGACACAGTACTGCAGCCACTTCAGTGTGAGTTCGATCCCTGCCCTGAAGGTGACCCACATGGTGCTGCAGACCTTTCCTGACCTGTCCACTGCTCCCTTCAGCAGTGTATTTCAGTCAGTCAGCCTGTTCTGCTCCCCACTCTGTCTCTTGTGAATCCCTCACCGCTCCTGCACCTCTGGCTGGTGCCCCAGTTCTGTATGCATAAATAAATAAATCTTAAAAAGAAAAAAACAACACACCATGTGCGTCAAAGCATTTACTGTCATTCTGTTCCTTCACCAACCAACCATGGAGTCAGAAGGTGGGGACTCTTCCTTGTCATCCTTCTCTCCTTCAATGTAGACTTCCCCCAAGTCTACCACTTTTAAAGCATCTTGTACATCTTGATTTCTTGACTACTTTGCCCTTTTAAGACATTCTCTTTTTCTCTTCTGTATCCTGCTCTGCTTTGTCATTTGTTCCACCTGAGATCTTCCTTTTGTTCTCAATATTCAGTTATTCCCTCTTCTGGCCTTCCCTGGCCACACTTTCTTAGGCAGACCACTCCTGGACATCAGATCAGATTTTCTCTTTGACTCCTTAAGTACATTCAACAAAATCTAAAATCATCTTAGTTATTTTACATTATTATATGCACATTTATTGTTGAATAAATGAATATATGAATCATCTCTTAATTGGTCTTCCTACTTCTGTCATAGTAGGGTGAGCCAAAGTGGGGGCTTACCTTAGGTGCAAAATTTAAGGTGGTGCCCAAAACCTCAGTAATAAAGATAAAACACATTACAAAAAATCAGAGTAAATGTAAAAAAACTGTTGGAAACACTTGGAAATTAAGTAAAACCAGTACCTGAACTTGCAAGATTGGATTGTACATTTCTCTAGGTAAATCTGGTCCTGATAAGGAGAGACAGGAAAGGCTCCTGCGATTCAGAGTGGCCACTCTGAACAGAGTGAGGGACAGCAGGAAAAGATAGAAATGGAAAAGATAGAAATAAAATCCAATAGAATTTTATTTATTACAAAGTTAATATGGGAAACTGAACTGTGTATTCATTCTTCCAAATCTTAAGTCATAGTTTGTGGATTCAGTTTTTTTTTTCTCCATGAGTGTTTTAAAAATATGACTTACTCAGATCTCTGGGTGGTTGGCAGCTCTTTAAATTTTACGTCTCAGGTTGAATGCCATATTGGCTTCTCTCTCTGGCCTCATCCTGTTTCTTGCTTTTGAATTTACTTTTCCCATAACAGCTTGCAGGGCTCTTCAAAGGCGGTTCCAATTATCTCACTCCATTGTTGAATGACTTTCCTTTGCTCTTAATACAAAGTCCATAATAATACCGAGTGTTCCTGCATGAGCTGGCCCTGACTTCCCCTAGATCCTCACCTTATGTCTTTCTTCCCATCACCCATTACACTTGTCTATTGAATATTCTCTGCCTGAAATATGCTCTATTTCAAGATATTCCTAATTACTCTCCTCTTCAACCAGTATTTCCTTTTTGGGTTGAAGATGTCATATTGGCGTGCCCTAATGTTGAAAATCCTGACTTGACTCTCCAATCTAAAATAGTTTCCCCTGTCACTTTTTTGTGACACTTTATGTTTTCCCTCATGAACAGTACAGTTGCAGTCCCATATTTATTTTGATGATCAGTTAGTTTATGTCTGTCTGCTCACTTGATCATAAACCCAAGGAACAGAGATCATAACTGTTGTTTCTGTCCTATTGATCACTAGTGTTGGAGATAGTTAATAAATACCTAGCAATGACTGGGGTATAGTGAGTTCTCCAGAAATGTTTGCAAGATTATTACTAGAAAGTATATCAGATTGCATACAAAATCAAGGAGGAAAGCAAATGAACTTTCCAGGCGCTTGAATGAACTTTCAATTAATTTTGTTTTGCTTGCTTGTTTGTTTCAATCCATGAGTTTTTCTTTAATCACAGGCTGCAATTCTGTGTTTACCCTCATCATATCTGTTACTTCTGAAGGTGTCAATCTTTAATCCAGGATAGCCTGGTGAATTTATGATTGCATGAAAAAGGTAAGTGGGTTGGGTATCTAAGCCTTTCAATTAAACACCACATAACTTTTCTCCATAAAGAATGACTTCTCATGGGACCTCCCTGGTGGCACAAAGGATTAAGGCACAGCACTATGAAACTCCACAGCTACTGCAGCATGAGTTTGATCCCTGGCCAGGGAGGTGACCCATATGGTACAGTAGACCTTTCCTGCCTCATCTGCTGCTCCTCTCAGCTGGTATTTCAGCCAATATGCCTGTTCTGTCCCCCATTCTGTCTCTGGTGAATCCTTTCACTTCTCACACTTCTGGCCCGTGCCAAATTCTTGTATGCATAAATAAATAAATCTTTAAAAAATTTAAAAAAAACAGAATGACCTCTCACACTAAAAAGGCACTATGTTCTCCCATGACTATTCTGTATGAACTTTGGAAAACTGGGGATGTTCCTCATACTTCAGTTCCCATGTATATGGCCTGACTAAGAAGAACTAAGCCCATGAGAGAATAGGGAGTTCCTTTTACTTTTGCTTCCTATCTTCTAGCTCTTTGCTTCTCAAAATATGACCAAGGCTCCAGGAGCTTCCATCTGGAACTTGTTAAATGCAGAACTTGAGACCACCCCCCACTCTATGTTTTTTTTTTTTAAAGATTTATTTATTTATGCATACAAAAGCTAGGATATAGGTCAGAGATGCAAGGGGTGAGAGGATTCACGGGAAACAGAGTAGGGAGCAGAACAGGCAGATTGAAATACACTGCTGAGGGGAGCATTGGGTGTGCCATGTGGGTCACCTCCCTGGCCAGGGATCGAACTCGTACAGCAGTGGCTGTGGTTAGCTTCACAGTACTGAGATTCAACCACCAGGAAGGCCCTTTATATCTATTTTGAACAACACCTCATTATTAAAAAATTCTGACAGCCCACTAATTGGGAAAACATTTTCTCACACAAACGTAGTGATAAAGGACTGATTACAAAAATATACGGAGAACTGATGAAACTCAACAAAAATAAACAACCCCATCAAAAAAATGGGCAGAAGAGCTAAAAAGACACTTCTCCAAAGAGGAAATGCAGATGGCCAAAAAACATATGAAAAAATGTTCAACATCACTCGTAATAAGGGAGATGCAAATTAAAACCACAATGAGATACCACCTCACCCCAGTGAGAATGGCACATCTTCAAACAACTAGCAACAACAAATGTTGGCGAGGATGTGGTGAAAAAGGAACTCTCCTGCACTGCTGGTGGGAATGCAAACTAGTGCAACCACTATGGAAAACTGTTTGGAGGTTCCTCAAATTGCTAAACATGGAGCTTCCCTACGACCCAGCAATCCCACTCCTAGGTATCTACCCAAAAGACACAAAAACACTGATTGAAAAAGATGCTTGTACCCCCATGTTTATTGCTGCTTTATTTACAATTGGAAAAACATGGAAGCAGCCCAAATGCCCAAAAGTAGATGACTGGATTAAAAAGATGTGGTACATATAGACAATGGAATATTACTCAGCAACCAAAAAAGAGAAACACATGTCTTTTGCAGCAGCTTGGATGGAGCTGGAAAAGATCATGCTTAGTGAGATAAGCCAGAAAGAGAAAGAAAAATACCGGATGGTTTCACTCATAGCAGGAGTATAAAGGACCAGGCGAGAAAATAACAAAAATAATGAACAACCATATACCAGAGACATTTTGTGGGGATGGAGTGGGGAATGGGATCAAAAACCGGGGGGTGTAGGGGTGGGGTGGGGAGGGAAGTGCACGGGATTATGGTGATGGCACATGGGTGACATGGTGATGGGAAACCCGCGGGGATTACAATTGAGATGGAAAAAAAATGTACAAAATAATGTAAAAATAAACTTATATAATAAAAAGAATTCTAACACACAGAAAAGTTGACAGAATTTTTAGAGTAAACACATGTACACCAACCACCTCGATTCCACCATTAGATTTGGTGGTTTTGCTTTGTCATATATTTAGCCATTTCTATTCATTCCTTTATCCACCATCAATCTCTTTTCTGCTATATTTCAAAGCAAACTGCACACATTAATACACTCCCCCCCCCACCCAAATGCACCATTCAGGTAAGACCACTTGTTTAGCATTTTGGCTTTATACAATATTACACACATTTTATAGGAAGGACCAGAAAACCATGAGGATAGACGTGAGAAAAACAGAGAAAACATGGAAGAGATGGAAAGTGAGAAGCACAGGCATATTTAAAGATAATGAAGTCCAACTTTTGAAATGTGAAAAAGCTCACACACATCTAGTAAGTTTATGTAAACTAATACGGAGAGTAATCTAAAAAATAATATATTTTTCCATCATTTTGTGCATTTTTTCATCTCACTTGTAAGCCCTATCACCAAATCACCCTTGTGTCATCACCATAGTGTGGAGAGTAATTTTTAAGTGACTCCTAGGTTGTATTTCCTTCAGGAAGTCTGATCTTTGGCACTAGATACACTACTTGGAACTAATGCTATTCTTCCCCCTCCCTTCTACAAATCATCATCTTTGCATTCCAAGTAGATCCATCTTGTAACCACCCTAGCTCTGGTTCCTTTCCAAGACACTAGGATACCACTGAAGTGAAACAAAAATGCATCTGGAAAAACTGGAGTCATTTCCCCAAGGGAGGAATGAGATTGGGACAAGGAAACAGGAATTACTAACTCTGTTCTTTTACTAAATTCTTCTTGGTGATGAGAAACAAATACCTGTGCTCCTTGTTTCTCATGACAATGAATTTAAGATATATATTTTTACATTGTGATGAAAATACAAAAGAACAAAACTTTCCACTTAAGCCATTTTTTTTAATTAATGAATTTTACCACAGTTTTACTATTATGGAAAAATGCAGCAGATGGTACAGAGAATTCCATTCATAAACCTCTCCACTGGCCTCTCGGATCACGAACATCCTACCTTACCATACCTATGTATGGTATGTTTGTTACAATAAATGTACCAACACGGACATATTATTGTGGAATTAAGTCCATAGTTTACATTGTGTCCCTCTGTGTTGCAAAGTTCTACAGGCTTCAACGAGTGAGCAGTGTTCTCTCCACCACTGCAGTATCAGGCTGCAGAGTTTCACCGCCCCAAATCTCAGGTCCTCAGGGTTCTCTGGGCCCCTCACTCCCCTGCGCCTGCACTACCTAGGCCCCCACCCCTCCCCACTGCGCACCCCACCCTCGCTTAGGCCAGCGCCCTTTTCGAGGTTTAAAGGGGCTCAGCATGAATGCAACCGCCTCAGGCCCCCAACCTGGGGTCTTCTCTAGCGGGATGCGGGTCTCCGAGGAACTGGAGACCTTGGCGCAGACCCTGGCCAGAGCCGCCCCAGGGTCGGATTCCGCTTTGATGTTCGTTGTTCTCGCCCCCTGGAAACCGACAAATTGAATCAAGCGTTTTGAAGTGCAGACAACTTGCAGTTCCGCGGGGGGTAGGGGGGGGGGCCGGAGCCTCGGACCCTGATTCCTGTATCTGTGGCGTGACGACCTTACCAGAACGGTTCCCAACAGGAAAGTAAACAGAGTAGAAAGTTTAGTCTGTTTGCTCCACCCGCACTTTTGATTCGAAAGCACTTTGGAAGAAGGCAAAACGAAGATCTTACGAAGTTGAGCGGCTATGAAGGGAAACGAGCAGTCGAAGGAAGAAAAGGGACTTGGGGTGAAGAAGACCGTTGCTGTGCCCTCCACCCTGGGGAAGGAAGGAGGGTCAGCCCCCTGCCTGCTTCTTGCGCTGGCCCCTTCTGTTGTTCACTGGTGTCCTCGTCCCAAGGATGGCAAATTGGGTGGGTGGGACCCTAATCATGAGCAAGTCGAAATTATCGCATGGTGTATCACAGGTCTGGCTTTAAGTCATCCCTCCCTGCGCGGGAGTGCGCACACACAAATATAATATTAACAACCTCGTAAAAGTTAAAAATGTATAATTAATGATGAGGGGAGGAAAGAAGTTTATTAATGACAAGAGAAGCCATGATTAAAAGATAATAGCCTGTTCTAGAAAAAAAATCTGCTGCGCTCCCCACCTCCTCACAAACCTCCAGCAACAACCGGTCTTTATACTGTTTCCAAAGTTCTGTCTTTTCCAAAAGGTCACGCATTATACACTGTGTAGTCTTTCAGTTTCCTTCTTTCCCTTAGCCCTGCCCAGTTAGGTTCCCCTCATGTCTTTGATTGGTTGATAGTTTGTTTCTTTATCACCCAACAACAATCTGCTGTCTGCATTGTAACAAGTTTGCGTATTTGCTCCCCAACTGAAGGGCATCTTGGTGGCTTGCAGGTTTTGGTGATCATGAATGGAGCCGCTGTGTACAGTAGTGTATGTGTGTGTCCTTTGGAGGACATACGTTTCAACTCAGTTGGGCAAACATACAGAAGTGTGGTTGCTGGATAGTTCAGCCTCTTTCACAGCACAGTAGTTTCACCCTTTGCATTCTCAGCAGCAATGTCTGAGAACTCCAGTTGCTCCACATCCTCACTGGCATTTGGTATTGTTGATGTTGGGGCATTAGTCACTCTAGTCATTCTAATAGGAGGGAGCACAACCACCGTAACTATCTGTAGGTGTGCAGGTCAGCGGAACTGTACCTTAACTTTGTTGTGCTACCTTATCACTAGCATCTACCCATAGAACTCTTCATTTAGCAAAACGGAAACTACCTGCAAATGGATAAATCCCCATTCCCTCCTCCCCCAGTTCCTGCAACCATCATTCTATTTTCTTTCTCTATAACTGTGGCTACTTAAAAAAAAAAAAACTTTTGTAAAGATTTTATTTATTGATGCATACAAGAATTGGGGTACAGGCCAGAGGTGCCGGGTGGGGGTGAGAGGGTTCATCAGAGACAGAGTGGGGCGCAGAACAGGCAGACTAAGTACCTCATGTAAATGGAATCATAGTATTGTCTCTTTTTGTCTGACTTACTTAGCTCATCTGCCTTATGAATATTTTCTTCCCTTTCTCTCTCATTTTTTTTATTGTGACAAAACATGCATAGCATAGAACTTAGTATCTTAAACTTTATTTTAGCATCTTAAACTTCTTTTTTCATGTACAGTTCAGTAGACTTAAATACATTTTTAACATGGGGTACTCATTGTCATTGTCATTCAGGAAACTGTTATAATGTAACAAAACAAACTGTTTATTAGACAATGAGTTGATATTCTTCACTCTTCTCAGCTCCTGGAACCATCTTTCTATTTCTGTACTTTTGACTGCTATACCTCATTTAAGTGAAATCATACAGTAATTTATTTTCTGGCTTATTTCTCTTAACATAGGTCTTCAAATTTCTTTTTGATTTTTTAAATGTTTACTTATTTATTTATGCACACAAGAAATGGAGTACAGGCTAAAGATGTGAGAGGATTCACCAAAGACAGAGTGGGGAGCAGAACAGATAGTTTGAAATACACTGCTGAGGGGAGCAGCAGGAGAGACAGGAGAGGTCTGCTGCACCATTTGGGTCAGCTCTCTGGCTGGGGATTGAACTTGTGCTGTAGTGGCTGGCAGTAGCTTGATAGCTCTGTGCCTTTAACCCTTGTGCCACCAGAGAGGCCCCAAGGTCCTTAAGATTCATGCATGAGATAACATAAGCATTTCTTTTCTTCTTAAGACTGAATAATATTCTATCCATATATCCATCTCACATTTTGCTTATTATCCATTCACCCATTATTGAAGGACATCTGGGTCCCTACCATACTTTAGCTATTGTAAATTTTTTTTTTCTTTAAGGAGGTCAATGTGCACACAGAGACCGAAATTGTCTTTGCCAATAATTTATGTAACACGTGTCCGCTGTGGGAATTATGCTTTATAATAATAACACAAAACAATAGCATACAGGATTATATCTCTTAACAAGCCAATAAGGAACACCCTCAAAAACAATGATAGATCATTGACACCATTGTTTTAGGGAAAGGGAAGAGGAAAACAATGAAATCCAAAGTTAGTTGGGGTGCATAAGTTGGTTCTCCAGAGAGTTTGCTTAGCTGAGTAGGAGCTGATGTCTAGATGCCAATGCAAAGTGAAAGTCCCTTGTAGTTAGAACTTTCTGCTAGTGAAGTGAAGGTGCCAGTGCTGGCAGGTAAGATAATCTCTTTCAAAGGGTCACTGCATGTTCACGTAAGTACTAGCAAATATTAACCTCTGCCTCAGCAAGAGCTAATGCTCCTTAGAGAAAACATTTAAATCAGCAGAGAGAGCGGCTTCCCCCAGATCAAATGCTCTCATTCAGTCTTCACAAACTTTCAGTGTGTGAAGAGTTTATGTCCATTGCATAATGGACATCCTTCATTGTCCTTGCGCCAGAGGCTTACGGATCCTCTGTGTCATGTTGTTAAGCACTGGGCAGAGTTGTGGTTTTGCTGACATTATTCTGCATATATTCAGATCCATCAGAAATTCTTAAGATTCACCTTTAAAACTATTTGATCAAAACAACTTATTCAAAATGAGTTCAAGGCATAAACACCTTTGTCCAAAACAAGCTTTCAAAATATGGGTTTGAAATCATAATAAATCATTCTACAACAATAATGCTGCTATGCTGTAAACATGAGTACACAAACATCTTCCAGATACTTTCAATTCTTTTCGCTACATGTCAACTTTTCTTAACTTCCTTGTGACAAGGCAAATTTACCTGTAAACTTCAGTAGAGATGTTAATTAATTTTTACAGCATGTTGATTTCTGATTTTTTTATTTAAAGAAACTTATCGTCATCAACACTTTCTTGCCCTCTAAATTTAGAGATTCCCTTGTTATATCAAGCATTTGTTGCACTTAGTGTTTATATAAGACTTAGTAAAGACTCAGTATGTGTGTGTGTGATGGGTTTTACTGGAGTATGTTACAAATGGATTCAAATTTTTATCTCTCATAATATAACCTCAGCCACCAGACCCCCCTAGCTTTTACTAACGTATCTTCAGGGATAGTGTTTGTTCTGCAAGCTCCAGAATCAGTTTTGTCTGTGTAGCTTGACAACAGGAGTCCACTCAGTCAGAACTCCTGCTTACTCTGGCAATCCTTGCCTACAGGTCTGGAGTGGCTTGTGTCCCAGCCTGTATTGCTGTCGACAACGGGGGCATCCACCATGGCTGCATACGAGTTGGTGGGAGTGGGAAACTCTTCTCCATGCTATATATCGCCTTTCTTGCTGTGTTGTAGTGGTTTCCCACTACATCGAGGACATCCAGCTCTGTGTTGAAAAAGAGTGGTGAGAGTGATTTATTTTGACCTGTTGGTGTTTCAGAAGGAAAGCATTCAGTCTTTTAAGGCTGGTGGTGGGTTGGGGTGGAGCGTGGTTTGTAGATGCTTGTCATCAAGTTGGGGAAATTTTCCTGTTTTCAGTTATTTGGTACTTTCCTCCCCCCTCCTTCCTGCCTCTGAATGCACATTGGGTTTCGTCAATACCTTTTTGTCAATCTGGACTGATTTCTGAGTCCATATTTCTGATTACAGCAAATTCCTCTTTCTTGAATGATCACCAAGTGAGCACCACCTTTGCCCAAAGTGGTTTGGCTGGTGGCCCTCAAAAGATCATCACTTCAAAACAGACAGGATATAAAATTGAATACATTTTTCAGTATCAGGGGTATTTTCCCTCATGCAGGAAGCCATTTGACAGGGTTGATGTTGAACTTCACCCAGTTATGTTAACAAATGCTTTTTGAAATACATTTTGACGTTGCAGGACTCTATGGTTTGTGAAAAGTTGGTTCAAAGAGGTTAAATGGGAGTTTCAGAACTTTTGAGTTGCTAATAAATACAATATTTCCCCAAGAAATGAATACAATACAATCTGTCCCCAAGAGGGGACATGGGCGAAGTTGTTTCTCAAATTTCTTTGATTATGTTAAGTATTTTATTTCAGATTATCTTTCGGGTAATTCATTTTGGAACCTGTCGGTTTACAGGTCAAAACACGCTGAACTCATGGGGTATTTTTTTCCAGTCAAATACATGTAACAGGGGCAGACAACTCTGGCTCATTTCTTTCCAATATTGTACGTTAAAGTACATAAAATTAAAATTTCGCGTTCAGATTATTAGTCTCCCACCCCACAATATTATGGGGAGACTTGATTTACATTCACGGCCCATACAGAGAACTCTTTCAAATTTATGGAAACTTTGATTCAAATAGATCTTGAGAGAAAAAAACTTTGAAATGGCAGTTTTTACAGTTTCTGCTTAGGTCCTGATATTGAAAAAAACAATACAGTGAACTTGTTTTAAAAGTCACCCCCATTTTCATTTAGATTTGATTATTTAGTACTCTTTTACCTCAAGGCTCATGAAGTTTTGAGCAGCAGGTATGTTACCAGTACTGGTCAAATCAGATATTCACCTACACACTATACGTGGGTATTTTTCCATTTTGTTATACTGCCATCCCAGTTTTAGAGTTTGAGTTAAAAAAATCTAGTTTGCTCCTACCTCCCAAACTGGACCTTGGTAAGTCTTTTACCTCTGAGTTCCCATTTTTACAACTTAGAAGTACTTGTAAAAAATAACCTAAATAGGGCAAGTAATTTTATTATCTCCATTTGACACTTGGTGAAACATTCTCAGTATGTGTGAGTTGTCCAGGTTCACAGACTAGATAAATGAAGCCAGCTTGACTCAAACTCTGATATTCACTTAGACCTTAATACTTGAATATACTCCCACATTATAATATTACTCCCAAAAACCAGATAAAAGTAGCATGTTTGCCATTCCAAAGTGGAATGAATATATACACTGTGTAAATACAACTTTACATATGATAAACAGGTTTTAGATGTAGTTAGGAAAAATCTATGAAGATTTCTTGAAAGAAATCTGCTGGACAACTTCTATAACTTAATAAATTTTATTGAAATATCAATAGCATATACCAGATGTTATTGTACACATTTCGCAAATGATTCTTAATCCTCACAACAGTACTATGATTAGGTTTTAAAAAGAGGAAATCAACTTTCAAAGAAAACAGTGATCCCATTGCAGTGCATGAATCTACAAGTGATAAAATGACATAGACCTCGACACCCGCCAAAAAATTGTACAAAAATTATGTAACCTGTACACGTTGGGGAAAATTGGGTTAAATCGGACCTCTGTTCTGTCTGAGGCGTACTGGTCAACTGTTTCATAGACTTTCAATTTGTCCAGTGTTTTTATCAGTTCGATGAGGGCTATGGGTTTTGGGGAGTCTTTCCAGAGATCTAGCAGCATTGTTCGTCTCCAAAGAGGCATTAGTAAAGTTAGTGTTTTCTCTCTCCAGAACACCCGCAGCCACCTATTAACGATTCACAGTAACTATAGCTTGGAGTATGAAGAGACATATGTCCTACTTATGCTTACAGTATCTCTTATCTGGCACTTTTCTTCCAAAAGGGTTTGGGAATGGAAGGCGTGGGGGGAGGGGGTGGTGGTTATAGAGACGATGGAATAGGCACGGATTTGAGTTCACTATCCAACTAGAGGATTCCCAGATTGCAGTCTCAAACTACAGCTGGCGGTCCAAACTCCGAGGTCTCCTGGCCAGAGGGCGAGCTGGGCACTGGACGGGTGTAGCTGGACTCGAGGCAAAGGGAAACTCGGCGTCTCCGATGGGTCACAGAGGCTCAGGTCCCCGCCTAGCGGAAATACGCGGATCCCACCCCCACCTCCTGGGACTGGGGCAGCTGGGCGGCGCAAAGGCACCCGCCACTCCCCGGACTCGGAACAAGAAACTGGGACGTTGCGGCGCAGGGCTGGCCCCACCGGCGGCGCGTGGCACGCGCGAGCCCTCCCGCGCATGCTCCGCCAGCTCGCCCCCGCCCCCGCCGCGGGCCCCGCCTCTCTCGCTCCGGCCCCCCCTCCCCCGCCAGCCTTCCTCCGAGCTTGGCCCCTCTGGGCGCGCAGCCGACGTCCCGCGTGCGTGCCGGCGCTTGACTTCACTTCCGGCTAACGCGCTCCGCTTGCCCCCTGGCCCCGGATGGTGACTGGCGGTGGTGCTGCACCTCCCGGGACTGTCACTGAGCCGCTTCCCAGTGTGATTGTGCTGAGCGCAGGCCGGAAGATGGCGGCTGCGGCGGCCTCGGGCCCGGGCTGCTCCTCCGCCGCGGGGGCAGGCGCCGCCGGGGTCTCCGAGTGGCTGGTGTTGCGGGACGGCTGCATGCGCTGCGACGCTGAAGGGCTGCACAGTCTCTCCTACCACCCGGCGCTCAACGCCATCCTGGCCGTCACCAGCCGCGGGACCATCAAAGTCATCGACGGCACCTCGGGGGCCACCCTGCAGGCCTCGGCGCTCAGCGGTGAGTGTGCGGCACGCTGGGCAGGGGCTGGGCAGGGGCTGGGCAGCCGCGGGAGGTGCCGGGCCCGCGGGATGCCGGGGGAGGAAGCCGCCCAGCCCCGGGGCTCGGCCTCCGGGGAGGAAACGGCGTGACCGAGCGGGGTGGCGGGGTGGGCAGGGCTGGGGGCTCGGGCCTGGCAGTGGAGGAAGGCCCGGAAGCTGATGGAGGAGGACCTTACGACTTGGTTTTTTCAGCGGCTGCAGCTGGGAAGGAAAAACTGGCGGGTCGGGGAGTGGTGGGAGTTGCCCTTTGGGCCTTGGGCGTCCGGTGTGGTTTGGTCCGCCGGGAGAGGTGGGGAGACCTCGAAGCTGGCACCGGGGTAGGCCAGACCCGGGAGTAGATCCTGGAGAAGGTGGCGGTACAGCCTCTGTGAGATCGGAGCGCCAGGGGTTCGAAGCTTGGCTCCGGGGTGAGGCTGGTGGAGGGAGGCGAGCGTCGGACCCGGCGTCCAGTCCCTCCCTTCGCGGTGGAGAGATGTGGAGGACCCGCAGGTGCTGGGAGACACCGCGGGCTTCGCGCCGGGTGGGGGTTGGGTGGGCCTGCGGTGGGGGTGGGGAGGGGAAGGCGGTCCAGCTGCGGGAACTGTTCGGTGGAAGACTTTAAGACTTCGGCGGACGCTGGAAAGGCTAGACCTGTCCTGGGACCTTCAGCTTATACCCCCTAGTGATGAGAAACTCAAAACCTGCCGTATATGAAAACAGAATTTCTTCGGGTTTGTAATTAGGTGAAATTTCAGACCCTCTTTGCTTACTTAACCACAGTGAGCCGAAAGTTGGGGCTCCGAGATGTGTCGGAATCTCCCCCGTGGAGGATAGCAGCTCTGGGTGGCATAAACGTTGGTTCAGCGGCCGGACTTAAGAGTATGCATGAAGGAGGGGAACGCTTAGTGGACTGGGCTGGAGTGGTTTGGAATTGGCCTGGATAAGTTACATTTGGCTGAGATGACATTTCACTTGTAGTTAAATGATGGGTAACTTAATTTACAGGTTATAACTTGAGGTTGAAAAGTTAGCATGTGAATGCGATAGTCTTTTGCTGCACTGAGTTGTAACAAATATGACTGCGTGTGCATTTAACCAAGTGGAAGTAGTTATGTGGCCTAACAGAGTCACTTGAATTTTAACCGACAAATAAGGAAAAATCGTTATTCTAGTTTACTGTTTGTAATAAGGAAATGTAGGGTTACAGAGATAAAATAAGGTTATGTTAATGTGTGTTGTGAGAGCTGTGAAAGACTTGGCTTTTGTATAGCTATAGAATATAAACCTGAAATACGTCGAAGATGTTTTTAGGAGAAAGTTTTGAGCAGTTGGTTTGTTAGTTATCTTTTGTCTTAGGGGAAGGACGAGAGGGGTGTCTTCACATGGACCAAGGAGCAGTTACTGAAAGTTGGCCGTACCAGTTTGTCACTGTGTATGAGGAGATACACATTAGTAATTGGTTATCTTTTTAAACTTGCTTAAACTATTTCATATTTGAGAAGGCACCAAGTTTGAGAAATAAAACATTACAAATTGAGTTGAAATATCTTCTGTATCCCTCCTAGATTATATTCCTCTAACTCTTCCTCCTCAGAAGCTTTTTTAGTTTGGTTTTACCATTTTAACAAGTGTCTGTAATTTTTAGTATGTGCTTGCATCTTTAGTGTCTAGTTCGGCCTTTATAATTGTAAACTTTGAATAAGTGGTATCAGTTTTTGTATTCAGATTTTCATCAAAAACTTTTAAAGTATTTTCTTTTAAGTCTTATTTATGCATACAAGAACTGGGATACAGGCCAGAGGTGTGAGGGCGGGGGTTGTGGCGGATGGGGGTTGTGGTGGTGGGAGGATTCACCAGAGACAGTGTTGAGAGCAGAACAGATAGATTGAGTGAAATACACTGCTTATGGGAGCAGAGGATAGGACAGGAGAGGTCTGTTGCGCCATGTGGGTCACCTCTCTGGCTGGGATCAAACTGCTATTCACTTCTTGCGCCACCAGAGGAGGGCCCTTTAAAGTATTTTCAGTAGAAAGGGAGGTTTCATGGTGTTTTTATGTCTGTAAGCCATGTTTGAGAGAAATAATATGTGCCAATGTTTGTTACAGTGCCAGGAGAATTGTTTATATATATATATATATATATATATATATTATGTACCTGCTTGCTCATGGAAGGGAAGAAAATGGTCACTCTAAAGATAGATTTACCAAACGGCAGCTTTTTAGTGTATAAGTGTCAAGTCTGTACATAAAATAGTATGGATTAAGGATAACTTAGTGGAGGTACATTGGGGCATTTGTTAATTAGAAAATTACAGGATTGGCTATGATAATACATGCTCATGCATTGAGGCTTGGTTATAGGACTGAAATATGTGGGTGTTACTAGCAAACAAAATAAAAAGATTGCAGAAAAAGTTTGAAAGTAACAATGGGTAAATTCTGAAACATTTCTTATATATGAGAAGTGCATTTTGTTAATATTTATAGAGGTGGTATAGGGTTTTTTGGTATGTGATCTTGTCAGACCATTCAGGAGGGAATGCTGCATTTTATATTTTTCCTGAAATGCGTAGACATTTAATATGTTTGCTTTTAGTGGTTAATAGAAGATGACAGTCCTATAAATAGAATGGGGAGAAGGTGCCAGTAGTGACTATGGTTCTAACATGATCCCTTTTTCTAGTTCATAGGCAATGTGCCACTTTCTTTTATATCCCATAAATACTGTCTGTGGGGGATAAGGAGTGGTATAATCATGTAGAGTTTTATTGGGTCATGGAGGAGTGTCTTAGAGATGCATGACATTCAGTTTATAGAAAATGGAATTGGAGGGCCTCCCTGGTGGCGCAAAGGGTTAAGTCTCAGCACTATCAAGCTCTCACCAGCCCTTGTCACAAAAGTTGGACTCCCAACCAGGGAGTTAACTCACTTTGTGCAGCAGACCTCCCCTGTCTAGTGTGCTGCTCCCCTCAGCAGGGTATTTCAGTGGATCTGTCTGTTCTCCCCATTCTGTCTCTAGCGAACCTTCTCATCCTCCTCACAACACTGGCCTACACCCCAGTTCTGGTGTGCATAAATAAATAAAAAGTCTTGAAAAAATGAAATTGGAAATTGAAGGATGGAGGAAGTATCAGTAACTGACAGTGTTTATAAATGCACCTAAAAGTTATCAGGTAGGCAAAGTACTTGCTCTCCACAAGTTTTTTTTTTTTTAGATTTATTTTACTTATTTATGTATACAAGAGCTGGGGTGTAGGCCAGAGCTTTTGGGGGTGGGAGAT
This sequence comes from Condylura cristata, assembly GCF_000260355.1. Lineage (NCBI taxonomy): Eukaryota > Metazoa > Chordata > Mammalia > Eulipotyphla > Talpidae > Condylura > Condylura cristata. Next base: position 23,501,299 of record NW_004567121.1, on the reverse strand, counting down.
GGTGGTAAGAGATTTCACCAGAGACAAGAGTTCAGGGGAGCAGAACAGACAGATTTGCCTGAAATAAACTGCTGAGGGGACACAGGAGAGGGACACAGGCTAGCTTCCTGGTCAGGGATGGAGCTCTTACTGGAGTGACTGCCAGACTTCCTAGTGCTTTGGCTTAACCCCTTGTGCTATCAGGGAGGACCTTTCTCATTAGAGTGTAAGAGTTAAGATTTTTAAGTTTCTGAGCTAGCTGATTTCTGATCTGGCATTCTGTGACCTCCCTGATCTAGTTTCTACCAGTTTCTCTAGTCTTGTATCCCTGTTTTGTTTTGTGAAACTGGTTCATTTTATATCCTTTCCGGACTCTAGTACTTTTGCTCTTTATTGGAATGTACCAGTTCTCTCCAGACAATTAGGTAAATCTTACCCATTTTACAAGACCTGGGGCATATCTTAACTCCTTGATCATTTTAGCGTGAAGTGACCCACTGAACCCCTAAGTACATAGTGTCCTGTTAATGTCTGTTTTAATAATTTGGCAATTTACAGCTTATTATGTTTTCTGTCTTGATCCGTCTAAATTCCATTTTATTTATTTATTTTTTAAAGATTTATTTATGCATACAGAATTAGGGTACAGGCCAGAGGTGCAGGAATGGTGAGAGGATTCACCAGAGTGGGGAGCAGAACAGGTAGACTGACTGAAATATACTGCTGAGGGGAGCAGTGGATCCATCTGGAGAGATCTGCTTCACTATGTGGGTCACCCTGCTGGCCTGGGATGATCAAACTTGTGCCGAAGTAGCTGTAGCTAGCTTCATAGTGCTGTGCTTTAATCCATTGCACCACAAGGGAGAGCCCTTATTTTACCTTTTTATGAATATATGATTTCTGATTACATTGAAAACTTTTTGTGAAAAGGAACCTTGTCTACTTGTTCACACCCCTTCACCAGGATGCCTAGTACAAAATACTAAAAAACATTTTTTTAAGATTTATTTATGCATACAGAACTGGGTTACAGGCCAGAGGTGCAGGGGTGGCTAGAGGATTCACCAGAGACAGAGTGGGGAGCAGAACAGGCAGATTGATGAAGTACACTGCTAAGGGGAGCAGTGGGCAAGACAAGAAAGGTCTGCTGTGCCATGTGGCCTCCTCCAGGGCTGGGGATCGAATTCACACTGAAGCCATTGTGGCTGGTTTGCAGTGGTGAGTCCTAATCTGCTGTGCCACCAGGGAGGGCCCTAAAAATCATTTTTGAGGGGAGTTTGATCCCCGGTCTTGGAGCTGACCCACACGGTAAGGTAGACCTCTCCTGTCTCTCACTGCCCCTCTTAGCAGTATATTTTAGTTGATCTGCCCATACATAGTTCTCATATACTCCATCTTTCTCTCTCACACAAACACTCTGGCACACGGGTGTGTGGTGGTTTCTTGCCATTGTGTATGAGATGTTGTACAGAACAGTTTAACTTAAGCCTTAAAATTCCTCTGCGCTCTTCCTGTTCATCCTTGTCTTACCCTTCCCTCTGGCGTCAGTTGCTTTTTTTTTTTTTTTTTTAAGCTGTCGGCAAACTTCTGAGTTTTCTAGTATGTCATATAGTTGGAATCATACAGTGTGTATTCTCTTTTCACTCAGTAATATGCATTTCAATTTCCTTCATGTTTTTTCACAGCTCACTGCTTGTTTGTGTTGAATAATATTCTATTTTATGAATGCACCAGTTTATCTTGTTCACCAGATGAAGGACATCTTTCTAGATTGCCTCTAGTACTTGACAATTTGAATAAAACTACTATAAATCCTGTGGAGCTTTTGTGTGAACATAGTTTTCAATTCATTTTTGGTAAATACCAAGGGGCAAGACTGCCGAATTACATGGTAGGAAGGAGTTTGTTCAGTTTTATAGAAACTGCCAAACTTTTCCAAAGATGCTGTACAATCTGCATTCCAACAGCAGTGAATGAGGGAATTGATCCAATTTCGCATTATCATTTTATGTCTGTTTTGGATTGTGGCCATTCTAATAGGTCTAGTGGTATCTCACTGTTTTAGTTTTAATTTGTAATTCTCCAAGGACATGCATGTTGAACATCGTTTCTTAATCTTGAAGATTTCAGGTTTTAAAACTCAAAATAATTTGTTATGCACTTCTTGACTGTACCATTTATTCCTCTTTAGATGTTGGCTGTTCATGCAGTTTATCATAACATGTAAGAGGACCCCTGATTTGGGGAATAAATGGCTTGGGTTAACAACCTAGTTTCTGGGCCTTCCTGGTGGCTGAGGGTTTAAGTCTTAGCTCTATCACTGCTACAGTTTCAGTCTGAAACCTGGCCAGGGATCTAATCCACCTAGGCTGCAGCATACCTTTTCTGCCTGCCCACTGCTCCCCTCAGTAGTGTATTTCAGTGGATCCATCTGTTCTGCTCCCTACTCTTACCTTTTGTGAATCCTCGCACCCCTGTACCTCTGGCCTACACTCCAGTTCTTCTATGAAGAGAAAAACCTTAGTTCCCCTCGGCCTCCCTCCCATTTAGCTCTGCGATCTTAACTAAATTACTTAACATTTCTGTTCCATTTTACAAATGGGGCTATAATAGTACTGTGATGATTAAGTGTGAGGTACTTTGAATACCGATTACCACTGAATACTATTTACTTTTAACTATCCGAAAGTATTCCTTACTGACTTATACATTTGTGTAAATGCTCTTCAAAAAAGAGTTTATTTGTTTATTTATGAATAAAAGAACTGGGATGTGGGCCAGAGGTGTGGGAGTGAGAGGATTCACCAGAATCCTGAATAAGTGCTGAATAAGTGGATCTACTGAAACCTGCTGCTGAGTGAGACAGGAGAGACAGGAGAGGTCTGCTGTATCATGTGGGTTAATAACTTCCTGGCTAGGGATTGAACTCATGTTGCAGTGGCTGGAGATAGCTTGCTAGTGCTGAGATTTTTAACTCATGTGCCACTGGGGAGGCCCCAAGATTTATTTAACTTTTACATTTCCCTCCTAAGTGTTCCTAACTATGGAATGCTCAAAGATGGTTTTGCCCTACTAGAGATTTCATGCTAGTCTTTGTTTTAGTTATATTGAAAGACAGTGCACGAGATCCATTTCTGGAGCCAACCAGCTTTAACTACCTTTGTTCTTTTTTTGTAAGTTTATCTATAAAATTAACATAATAGTATAACATAGTTGTAAGAATTAAAATTACTACATATGTAAAAGTATGTAGTACAGTGCTCTGTAAATATTTGTTTTTTATTATGTTTTTATTCTTGTATTAGTGGTGGCTACTTGCTGAGTGGAGTGACAAGAGTGGGGAGCAGAACAGGCCGACTGACGAAGTACATTGCTGAGGGGAGCAGCGGGCCAGTCAGGAGAGGTCTGCCGCACCATGTGGTCACCTCCGGGTTGGGATCGAACTCATGCTGAAGTGGCTTTAGCTTCTTAGTGCTGTGCTCCAACCACCTGTGCCATCAAGGAGGGCCTGGTGATTTTTTTTTTAAGATTTATTTATTTATGCATACAGAGCTGGGATACAGTTCAGAGGTGAGAGGATTCACCAGAGACAGAGTGGGGACCAGAACAGGCCGACTGACAAAGTACATTGCTGAGGGGAGCAGCAGGTGGGTCAGGAGAGGTCTGCCAGGCCATGTGGGCCACCTCCTTGGCCAGGGATTGAACTCATGCTGTAGTGGCTGCGATAGCTTCATAATGCTGGCTTTAATCTGTTGTTTCACCAGGGGAGGGCCTTTTTATGGTGTTTTTAGGTAAACAATTTTAGCATGTCATAAGTACTAGGACTTAGATGTACAGAATGCTGTGTAAATATTTTGAGGGAAGTTAACTATAGGGAAAGAGAAGGCTTCTCAAAGGAGTTTACATTTATGATGAGTTTCGAAAGATGAGATAGTGCAGAGACATGCTTGTCTTAAAAAAAAAAACATGGTGAATTCAAGGAACAAACAGAAGTTTATAGGGAACAGTTTGGTATTTAGGATGTTTGGGGATGGTTAGAGTTTCAGTTGAGAGATAGCTGCAAATAAGATTATAATATGTTTTGCTAAGAAGTTTGTATGTGATGTCAATAGCTAGGAGCTATTGGATGTTATGGCATGATCAGACTTGTTTTTCAAAAGATGAAGCTATTTCCCAGATCTGAGAAGTGATGAGAGTCTTGTGTAGTATGTTAGTTTGAGAGGTAGGAGCAACATAATTTGATGAATGTGTAATATGAGAGTAACTGACCAGGGGACAGTTACCCATAGTTTCTTACTTTGGATAATTGGCGGAATGACGTTTATTATTAGCTTAGCTTTGTTAGAGAAGGCTGGGGAACAAGAGGGAGGTAGTAATTTCAGTAGTGTGAATTTTAAGGTTCTTAAAAAAGACTTCCAGGTAGAGATGTCCAGTACTCATTTGGAAATTCAGGATTGAAAATTAAAAGATTTGGAACTACAGATTTGAAAGACAGTGACATTTTTTTTTTAAAGATTTATTTATTTGTGCATACAGAACTGGGGTGCAGGCCAGAGGCTCAGGGGTGGTGAGAGGCTTTACCAGAGACAGAGTGGGGAACAGAACAGGCAGGTAGATGAAGTACACTGCTGAGGGGAGCAGCGGGCAGGTCAGGAGAGGTCTGCCGCGCCATGTGGTCACCTCCGGAGCAGGCGGGAATCGAACTCATGCGGAAGCGGCTCTAGATCTCAGTGCTGTGCTTTAACCCGCTGCGCCACCAGGGAGGGCCAAGACAGTGACATTTTAAGAAAAAGTCCAGTGGTTAAGGATATTAGCTTTTGAATCACACTGAGTTCCAGTTTATAATTCATTGCTTATTAATTATTAGCTGCTTCCTTAGACAAGTTATTAATCTCTCTGTGTTTTTCATAGTTCATACTAGCTCCGGGTTATTGAAAAGATGAAATGATACATAGATTCTGCTTGATGGCACCATAAGCACTTAATAAATGTTACTTTTGTATAGATGTTTTAAGTTATATTATTCACTTCAACAAGTGTTTTGTCTGTCGGACTGGGATAATAAATTTGAAATGCACCATTCCTCCAAATTTGGAATTTTCTAGAAGAGATGACACACTAGCTGAGATTGAAAGAAAGAGTTAGTCAAGTAGAGCAACAGCTTGAGCAAGAGTGGAGGCATACAAAAGTTAATATTTATTACGAGCAGTTTTTAAAAATATTTATTTATGCATACAAAACTAGGGTATAGGCCAGAGGTGCAGAGGAAGTGAGAGGATTCACCAGAGACAGAGTGGGGAGCAGAACAGACTGACTGACCAAAGTATGCACGAAGTATACTGCTGAGGGGACCAGCCGCAGGTCCAGGAGAGGTCTGCCATGACTTGTGGGTCACCTCCAGGGTGGGATCGAACTCATGCTGAAGTGGCTTTAGCTTCCCAGTGCTGTGTTTTAACCCGCTGTACCATCAGGGAGGGTCCTATTAAAAACATTTTGATATTTGAGAGTAAAGCCTGAGGAAGGTAATGATGAGGAAGCCTGGGAATCTTTGATTTGGTCCTCCTGGATCAAGCTCTGATGCTCATGTTTTTAAATTCAAGAACTTCCACTGTAAGGTAAAAATATTTAGGGCCCTGTTATGATAGGAGCTGTTTTTCGTATCAGTTAATTGAGAAAAGAAACATACATTCATCTGCCCACCAACTTCAGAATTTTTGTTGCTTTCATCTCTTTCTTTGTTCTTTGTGGATTTGTTTCTGTAAGATCTCTCCACTGAGAACTTTAAGGAACACAGGTAAATATGTACATATTACATACTTGTTTAACTGAAAATCTATAGTCATATATAAATTGTTAAATATTTGGCCTCTGTTTTAGGAATGCTTGCTGTAATGATAGATTATAAGTGATAGATACCGGTAATGAGTAAGAACAGTAGAGGGACTAGTGGGATGTACTTCTTGAATACGTATTGTTCTGCTCCGACTTCAAGCAAAAGTGCCTTAGGAGTACACTTCTGAGTTACTGTTTTTGAAATGGGCCAGTAATTCTTGGCTAGACTACTTCCTCATAGAAATTTTTAGGTAGGTAAACTTCAAATATGAGGCGCACACAAAAAGCTTAAGCTAAACTCCGTGGGTATAATAGAGCTATAAAATAATAAAGTAATGGCTACATAAAAATAGTTTGAGCAAGGCAGTGCTCCTGAACACAAGTAATTGTGATCCAGCTTGAGTGTGGCAAATCAGGAAATTTATTTCTGTTGGGGGGAAAGGATGTCCTGAACAAACACTACAAGCAGGTTTTATCGACTCCACCCTCCACCCCAGACCAAAGAGATTCAAGAAACTAATTAAGGACTAGAAATCCCATAATGTCTTCACCACCAAAAGGAGGATTGCTGGGAACTGAGGGTGGAGTTAAGTTGCCCAGTTCAGTTATACAGGACATGTAGACCATGGAGTAGTCCTGGTTTGTTAACCAGCCTTTAGCATGCTAATGAGGTTCCAGCTTAGCGGAACTGATTGGATGCATTCACCAATTTATCTCTCCTTTCTCTGAGATATTCCTTTCTTCATTTCTGCTTCTTATAAATAAACCCATTGTTAATCCTTTTGTGTGTGCCTTCCATTGCGTCTCATTATAAGTTCCATTAAACATGCAGTGAGGACCCACAGTCAAGCCAACCTATCTCATATTGGGGTTGCCCTGTAATAGTTTGAGGAATAAATATTGTGCTTACTTTTTATGGAAAATAATAGAAATGTTAGAGTGAGACAGATAGGAATGTCTCCTTTGACATTTATTATGGGCACAAGGAATTTAAATCTTTATGGTTTGCTTGTGTACTTTAATTATGAAGTAGGGAGAGAAGACTGGGAAGATGGCACAGGGCAATGATTCTAGCCTTGGTTGCTCATTAAAATCATCGGGGGAGCTTTTTAAAGAATTCTGTTGTCTGGGCCCCAATCTTCTGACTTAAGTGGTCTGGAATAGAGCCCAGTTATTCTCTTTTTTATTGTTATTTTAAGTATGTCAGTTGGTTCTAATGTGCAGCTAGGTTTAGAGATTCAGCTAGGTTTAGAGATTCAGACTTCTAGGACTTTTTTTTTTTTAATTCTCATTCATGCATACAAGAATTGGGGTACAGGCCAGAGGTGCAAGGGGGGCAGGATGTGAGGGTTCACTAGAGATAGAATGGGAAACAGAATGGGTGGATCCACTGAAAAACACTGCTGAAGGGAGAAGTGGGTGGGACAGGAGGAGTTTACTAAGCCATGTGGGTCAGCTCCCTGGGCAGGGATGGAACTCATGCCACTGTAGTTTGCTAGCAGGGCAGCTAACCCTGTACCACCAGGGAGGCCCAACATATGAGACAGGTTTTTGACAAATGAGACAGGTTTCTTTTGAATGGAATACTATTATATTTAGTTAATTTTTTTTTTCATTTTGGTAGGAAAAACCTAAGTCACTGTATTTTAAATTGTAGCTTGTGTCTAATAGGTAAATATACTTGTAAGTAGCAGGGCTATATATATATATATATATATTTTATATATATATATATTTTTTTAAAGCAGGGCTATTTTAAGTATACCAAAATTTCTGTTTTGTCCTTTTTTTAGCTACAATCCAGTTTTGTTTTGTTTTTTTAGAAAGTGATTGGAAATGCCTTAAAAAAAAAGCTTTAGTTACTTATTTATGCATGCATGCAGGCCAGAGGTGGTGGGGATGAGATGATTCATCAAAGACAGAGATGGGAGCAGATCTACTGAAATACACTGCTGAAGGGAGCAGCTGGTGAGACAGGAGAGGTCTGCTGGGCCCTGTAGGTCAGCTTCCTGGCCTGGGATCAGACTGTTGCAGCAGTGGCTGGGATAGCTATGTAGTGCTGTAACTTAACCTCTTGGGCCACCAGGGAGGCTCCTTTGGTTGTTTTTTTTTTGAACCAACAACGTGTTGTGGTATTATTTCAACAAAGTGCCACAGTAGTGAAAATCAGTGACTGTACTGGGGGCAGGAGACTGTACTGTGAAAAGAGGGGTTGGGGAGGCAGAGAGGCGTATGGGATTTTCTGTAACAGATCAACTAGTTCCTTGCCTGAAATATTTTTTTTTCATTTTTATATTAAAAAAATAAAGCTTGAGAATACTGTACTTTACCACATTATAGCTTAGTTTTAGTATTTTCTTCAAAACTACAGAAAATTATTTCTTTATAAAACTTTAATTGCAAGTCAAACACTGTTGATACAGCAGTTAATAAAATTGTTGCTACCCATGATTTAGTGGCAGGAGATATATTTTTCTCTCCCCCACCGCACACAGTCAAGTGTTGATAAATGCCATAAATTAGAACTGATACAAAATAGCAGTAGGTACATTTGCCCTTTGAGGTGGTCTGAGTGGCACTTGAATAAAGTTACTAATGTTGAGATAGCATCAAGGTGGATATCCAGGGGAAATTTCTGTTGTTACTGTAGTATGCAAAAACAGTCAGATAGATTTTCATCATCCTTGGGTGGAAATTCACTTAGACTAATTTTAAATGAAACTGTGAGGAATGAGAGGTCTGTGTGTCTAGCAGTCTGTAGACATTGCCATCTATATTAAAACAATTTGTAGTTTCAAATATGAGCTCAAAGTTGAAATTTACAAGGACACATGTTCCAAATTGTAGAATTGTTTTATTGGATTGTAACTGTATTGTTGCTACTTGTGTGAGCAGAAGGAATTTGTTGTTTCTGAAAGGTTCTCTTGAGAACCTTCAATTAGGGAAGTTATTCCCAAATTTTATACAGCAGGTCAGACTTGTGAAAAAAGATCAATGTCCAAAGATGATTGAATGGCAGAAGTGACCACAAAGGGATGCCACAGGGGAACTTCTTCAGGTGTTGTAATTACTCTGAAGAAGTTCCCCTGTGGCATCCCTTTCTGGTCACCTCTGCCATTGGCTATCACTTGATTCATTCTCTGTTCTGTTAGTTTTATCTTTTCTAGAATGTCATAGAAGTGGAATCCTACAGTATATAAAATTTTGATAATGACTTTATACTTAACCACAGTGCTTTTGAGAGTCACTCAAATGTATATATCAATAATTCATTTCTTTTTGTTGCTAAATAGTGTTTCATATCTGGATCAGTCAGTCATACTTTGAAGAAATTTGGATGTTTTCAATTTTATTTTTAAGATTTATTTAAAATAGTTCTTAGAGCTGGGGGTGGGGTAGGCCAGAGGTGCCAGGGAAGAGAAGATTCACTAGAGACAGAGTGGAGAGCAGAACAGGCAGATCTACTGAAGTACACTGCTGAAGGGAGCATCAGGTGAGATAGGAGAAGTCTGCTGTGGGTCACCTCCCTGGCTGGGATTTGAACTCAGTAGCTTCATAGTGCTGTAACTTAACTCCTTTTGTCCCATCAGGGAGGCCCCGTTGATCTTTTGAAAGAATTATTATTTTTTTTGCATATATTGATTTTCTCAGTTATTTGTCTCTCTTCAATGCCAGTGATTTTTATTATTACCTTTTTAAAAAAAAAAACTTTTGCTTGTATTGGGTTTATCTTGCTTTTGTTACAGTTTTCTTAAATAGGAAACTTAGGTTATTTGAGACCTTCATTCCTCCAATATAAACATTTATTTCCAATACTCAAATGTTGATTAACGTTTGTAACATAGTATAAATTTTGATGTGATATTTCAACTTTCATTTAGTTAAAAATAGGTTCTGAAGTCTTTGAGAATTCTTCATTTGATCTACATATTATTTTGAAGTATGTTGTTTAGTTTCCTGTTATTTAGCTGTTTCCTGTTTTACATCTATTACTGACTTTGACTTGAATTTATTATGGTCACAGAACATACTTTCACTTTCACTTCTTTTATATTTGTTAAGGTATGCTGTATGACCCAGGATGTTATTCTGACTTGATGATTGTTCTACAGACACTTGAAAAGACTAATTTTTTACTGTTGATAGGTAGAATATTCTAGAAATATTATTGCTTGATGGTGTTGCTCAATTTCTCTGTTATTTTTCTCTCCTAGTTCTAACAGCTAATGAGAGAGGAATGAGGTCTCTGGATGTAATTATGGATGCCTAGTTCTTTCAGTTCTGATAATTTTTGCTTCATGTGTTTTGAAGTTCTAATAGTTCTACATATACTTCAGATTACATTGTCTTTTTGAATTGGCCTCTTTGTCATGTAATATATGTATTTATCTCTGGTGATTTTCTTTGTTGTGATCTTTAATATTAATATAATAATTTTTTTTCTCTTGGTCATTTGATACATCTTTTTAAAAAATTTTTATTTATTTATTTATTTATTTTTATTAAAGATTTATTTATTTGTACATACAGAACTGGGGTACAGGCCAGAGGCTCAGGGTCGTGAGAGGCTTCACCAGAGACAGAGTGGGGAGCAGAACAGTCAAATTGACAAAGTACACTGCTGAGGGGAGCAGCGGGTGGGTCAGGAGAGGTCCGCCACGCCATGTGGTCTCCTCCGGGGCAGGGGCAGGCGGGATTTGAACTCATGCGGAAGTGGCTTTAGCTTCTCAGTGCAGTGCTTTAACCCGCTGCGCCACCAGGGAGGGCCTTGATACATCTTTTAACCATCCTTTTACAAGGGTCAGAATGTTTTGTAGACATCATAGACTTGTGTTTTGTGTGTGTGTAAGTTCACCTGGCATTTCTTTCAACTGGTACATTTAGGCTATTTATATTTAATTCTGGTGTTGATACATTTTATTATCTTGTACCTTTTTTATTCTATTTTTCTCCTTTTTTGATTTAATGTATCTATTTTTGACTACTCATATTTTTTGCAGTTTGCAGGGATTACAGTGTACTCATTTCCCCTATATTAGAATCACTTTTTTACCACTTTTTTTTTTAAAAGATTTTATTTATTCGTACAGAACTGGGGTACAGGCCAGAGATGTGGAGGGTGAGAGGATTCACCAGAGACAGAGCAGGGAGCAGAGCAGGCAGATCAACGAAGTACACGGCTGAGGGGAGCAGCGGGCGGGTCAGGAGAGGTCTGTCGCGCCATGTGGATCTCCTCCGGGGCAGGCGGGTATCAAACTCATGAGGAAGTGGCTTTAGCGTCTTAGTGCAGTGCTTTACACCACCGGGGAGGGCCCTTTTTTACCACTTTAAGTGGAATTTAGAAACCTTTCCTCCATACTGTGCCCTCCCCCTTTTAGATTATAGTTGATTTCATCTATGTACATTGAGAATCCTGTCAGACAATGTGGTAATTTTGGCTTGTCAAAATATTTTAAGGATCTGAAGTGAAAAATACTGTCTATCTTTACCCAGTTATTTGCCATTTCTGTTGCTCTTTCCTCATTCCTGATACTCTTTAAAGTTTACTTTTTTTTCCCTAAGATTTTTATATTTACTTATGCATATACAACTGGGGTACAGGCCAGAGGTATAGGGACGGTGAGAGAACTCACCAGAGATAGAGTGGGGAGCAGAATAGGATGACTGATGAAGTACACTGCTGAGAGGAGCAGCAGGCCGATCAGGAAAGTTCTGCTGTGCCTTATGGGTCATCTCTGGGCGGGGATTGAACTCATGCTGAAATGCCTTTAGCTTCTTAGTGCTGTTTTAACCCACTGTGCCACCAGGGAGGGCCCTAAAGTTTACTTTGAAGGAGTTTTTCTCCTATTTGGTGGAGTTTCTTTGTAGTTTTCTTGGAACAACTGACCAAATTTCTCTTCAGTATTCTTTCATCTGAGAAAGTATTTACTTTATCTTCATTCCTGAAGGATATTTTGTTGGATGTAGTTTTTAGTATTAAAAAAAAAGTCCACATTCTAATGAACTCCATAGTTCTTGTTGATAAATGTTTTTATTGTAATTATTACTTGTGTGTAAGTAACATCAATTTTCTCTAATTCCTTTCGAGGTTATACTTGTAGTTTTCAGCAGCTTATTATGTCTGACTGAATTTTCTTTTTAATAATGTAAAAGTTTATTTTTACATCATTTTGCGCATTTTTCATCTCAGTTGTAATCCCTGTGGGTTTCCCGTCACCAGATCACCCATGTGCCATCACTATAGTCCAGTACTTTTCCCTCCCCCCACTGTTTTGATCCAATTCCCCACTCCACCCCATAAAATGTCTCTGGTATATAGCTGTTCACTATTATTATTTTCTCACCTGGTCTGTTACAATTTTGCTATGAGTAAAACCACCTGGTATTTTTCCTTTTCTTTCCAGCTTATTTCACTAAGCATGATTTTCTCCAGCTCCATCCATCTTGCTGCAAAAGACGTGTTTCTTTTCTCTTTTTTTTTGGTTGCTGAGTAATATTCCATTGTGTATTTGTACCACATCTTTTTAATCTACTGACTGAATTTTTAACCTTTTTTTGTGAAGTTTCCCCTGCTCAGGAAGAACATCTGCCCTAGTGCAAGTCATTAATCAGGGTTGTGTAAACTATGGCCTATCACACCTCTCTTTTAATTGAGGTAAGGTTGGGACCTTCCTAATCAGTGTCACCACCATAGTGTTCCCATTACCATAGTACATTGTATTTCCTTCTTTGTTCTTAACCCCTCTCCTCTCCTTCCCCATTCTGCATGCTTCAGTTCTGTAGTCAGCTATCAATAGTTTCATTTTTTCCCCAAAGATTTATTTTTCTTTGTTTATGCTTACAACAACTGTGGTATCAGCTAGAGATGCAGGGGGTGAGAGGATTCACCAGAGACAGAGAGGGGAGCAGAACAGGCAGGTCTGCTGAAATACACCGCTGAGGGGATCAGCTGGGAGAAAGTTGAGGTCTCCTGTGCCATGTGGGTCAACTCCCTGGGTGTGTGTGTGTGTGTGTTTGGACTTGTGTGTGTGTGTGTGTGTTTGGACTCAGGCTGCAGAGGCTAGAGATAGCTTCATAGTGTTGAGGCTAACCCCTGTACTACCAGAAAGACTGCAGGGATTCCATTTTAAATTGGTGGTGTATTGAATAGTCTCTCCTCAATAATGTCTGTATAGGTCTTATTTGGAAATAGGTATTTGTAGGTATAATAAATTAAGATGAGGTCATACAAGCTAAAAGATCCTTTCAAGGAGTATAGTGGGTATCAGCCTACTGTCTTCCCCCTAGGTAGTAGTACAAGACTTATACTGTATATGTATGAATGGCCTCCCCTAACTAAGGTCAAAAGGAATGGACTCATCTGAATGATCATTGTCCTTTCTGAATCGGAAAGACCATTGAAAAAGTAGCTAACAGGACTGCCTGCTCACAAAAAGTTGCTTTGACTGTTAGTACTGCATCGTGTAAAAAGTTCAGAAAAGAGTGTTAATGGGAAAATTCTAGTGACAATGTTAATGTTGTCTGGAAACCCTGGTTCAGATTCTCACATTTTATACCTCTTTTGGAAAAATTTAACAGAATTGTTAATCTTATAATTTGTTACTTAATCATACATCCCTCTAACAATAAAGCAGAATTTTTAGTTACTAGACATTCTGTAGGTGCATGTGGGGGCAGGGCATTTATGGGACAAATAAATTGTTCTATACTGAATTAATATTTTTTTAAAAATTTCTTAAGTAATACACAAGAACTGAGATGTAGGCCAGGGTTGCATAGAGGTGAGAGATTCATCAGAGGTAGAGTTGGAAGCAGAACAAGTAGATCCACTGAAACACACTGTGGGGGGGAGCAGCAGGTGAAACTGGAGAGGTCTGCTGTGCCATGTGGGTCAGCTTCCTTGCTGGGGATGGAACTCAGGAAGCAGTGACTGCTGATGGCCTGCTGATAGTGTGGTAGTGCTGCGACTTAACCCTTTGCACTACTAGGAAGACCCTCCACTAACATTTTTAGTGCCTGTAAATTGTCATTTAGAGTTTGAGAGCTATAACAATCTGTGATTAAGAAAGCCAACCCTAATATTCATTGGCTATGACATTTTTTTTTAAAGATTTATTTATTTATTCATACAGAACTGGGGTACAGGCCAGAGATGCGGAGGGTGAGAGGATTCACTAGAGACAGAATGG
>NW_004567121.1:23476009-23486879 GCF_000260355.1 Condylura cristata | reverse complement strand
GCCATCAGGGAGGGCCGGCTATGACATTTTTAAAAAAAGATTTTATTTATTTATGAATATAGGAACTGAGATATAAGCCACAGTTTTTTGGGGGATGAGAGGATTTACCAGCGACAGAGTGGGGAGCATAACAGGCAGATTGAAGTATACTGCCGAGGGAAGAGGTGAGTGAGTCAGGAAAGGTCTGCCACACCATGTGGATCATGTCCCTGGCTGGGGATCAAACTCACACTCACACTGAAGCGGCTGCTGGCCCTGCTGAGCTTTTAACCCATTGTGCCCCCAGGGAGGGCCCCTATTTTTAGTTTTTTTTCAAGGTAAATCCACATGCTTTTTCAAATGGTTGCACCAGTTTACATTCTAATTATTAACAATGTAACAGGTTTTTTTTTTTTTTTTGATATCCTCTTTAGCACTTGCTTTTGGGGGATTTTTTTTTTTAATGTTTACAGAACTGGGGTACAGGCCAGCAATGCAGGGGTGGTGAGAGGATTCAACAGAGATAGAGTGAGGAGCAGAACAGGCAGATGCACTGAAATACACTGCTGAGGGGAGCCATGGGCTGGTCAGGAGAGGTCTGCTACGCCATGTGGGTCAGCTCCCTGGTGGGGGATGGAACTCGTGCTGCAGTGGCTTCAGAGAGCTTCATAATGCGGTGCTTTCAACTGTTGCGCCACCAGGGAGAACTGGGAGATCTTTTTAATATAGAGCTATTCTCATGGGTGTGAGATGTAGTTTTAATGTGGTTTGACTGCATCTCTCTATTAAAAGCAGTGACAACGGTGGGGCTCAAGGAGTTACTTCAGCACTGTGAAGTTATCTGCAGCCAGTGAAACACAAGTTCTAGCCCTTGCCAGGAAGATGACCAACATGGCACAACAGACTGCTCCTGTCTTTCCCGCTGCCCCCCTCAGCAGTGTGTTTTGTTCAGACCATCTGTTTTGCTCCCCATTTTGTCTCTGGTGAATCATTTCACTCCCTGCCAGCCTCTGGTCTATGCACTTCAGCTCCTTTATGCAAAAATAAATAAATCTTTAAAGTGGTGACAAACATATACCTTGTGTATTAGCTTTTTGGATATCATTTTTGGTGTGTTCAGATGTTAATTGAGCAAATTTTTGCTGTTTTTTTAATTGAACAAGTTTTTGTACGTGTTGGATAGCATTAATTTCTTAGTTGTATAATGTGGAAATGTTTTCCCCCATTCAGTAAGGGGTCTTTTTATTCTAATTATATGCACTGTGTAAAAGCTTTTGAATTTGTGATAATTCTAATTGTTTCTTTTTGCTTTCATTTCCTTTGCAGAAGGGATTGAATCTCTAAAAACATGTTTCACATTAATAGAATGAAACCAGTGATTTCTGCTATATTTTATTGATGTAGATTTTATACAAAGAATTTATTTTTATGGAAGGACTTAGAGAATGATATGTCATTCTTTTACATGTGGCCATTATTTTTCTATACCGTGTTGTAACGACTTTCGTTTCCCTACTATATAGTGATTGTGGCTCCTTTCTCATAAATTGAGTATTGATTGATTCTTGATTTCTGCACTTCCAGATCTGCTCCATTGATCAATGTGTTACTGTTCTATTATCACATTTTTTTCAATATAATATTGTTTTAACTCCATATTAACATTAATATCATTTAAGATTAGGTAAGTTTCTCCTCTTTTCAGGATTACTTTAGCTGTTCGAGGCCTTTTATATTTACATTTAATATTTTGGCTCAGTTTCTTTGAAGAATATTTTAGTGGGAATGGTGTTCAATTTACATATTGCTTTTGGTAGGGTAATCATTTTGACTATATTGATTCTCCTTATCTGAACAGGGAATGTCTTCTTAACATCATCTTAACATAATCATTCTTTAAAGTCTTTTCACTGAGACTGTTTTTTGCAGATATATTTTACTTTCCCTATATGTCTCTTTGCAATTTACTGTGTAGAAGCTGATGTTGTCTTTTCCAGACATATTTTTAAAAAGGTTTATTTTTATTTATTTATGCATACAAGAACTGGGGTATAGGCCAAAGGAGTGGGGGTGAGAGGCTTCACCAGAGATAGAGTGGGGAGCAGAACAGACAGATCTACTGAAACACACTGCTGAGGGGAGCAGCCACTGGGTGGACAGTAGAAATTTGCTGTGTCCATGTGGGTCAGCTCCTTGGTGAGAGATTGAACTCATGCTGCAGTGGCTACAGATAGCTTGATAATGCTGTGACTTAAACCATGTGCTAGCCCCCTATTACTTTTTTGTAAGACTTTGAAATCCTGCATTGAAATTCTACTATGATTTTTTTTATAAAGATTTATTTATTTATTCATATAGAACTGGGGTACAGGCCAGAGATGTGGAGGGTGAGAGGACTCACCAGAGATAGAGAGGGGGCCAGAACAGGCAGATCACAAAGTACACTGCTGAGGGGAGCAGTGGGCGGGTCAGGAGATGTCTGCCAGGCCATGTGGATCTCCTCCAGGGCAGGCAGGGATCGAACTCATGCCGAAGTGGCTTAAGCTTCTTAGTGCTGTGCTTTAACCCGCAGCGCCACCAGGGAGGGCCCACTACTATGAAATTTTAAAAAGATTTATTTATTTATGCATAAAGAATTGGGGTACAAGCCAGACGAGCAGGGGAGGCAGGAGGATTCACCAGAGACAAAGTGGGGAGTAGAACAGGCAGATCTGTGAAGTACATTGCTAGGGGAGCAGCAGGTGGGTCTGCCTTGCCATGTGGGTCACCTCCAGGCCAAGGATGGAACTTGGATTGAAGCTGCTGCGGTTGGCTTACAGTGCTGCGCTTTAACCAGTTGCGCCATCAGGGAGGGCCTATACTGGGAATTTTTGTAGCTGTCAAATTCATTGATTCACATTTAGTTGCTCTTTTGATCCAGACTTAAGACACTTTTGGTGACACTGATCTTCACTGATAGTTGCCTTTTATTCTTTAGTGGTAGTTGAAGTGGAATGTACTCATTTTTCATAATCTTGTCTCAGATATAAATGCCCTCCACGATTTGAGGTAATTACCTAGGAACTATTCATGTTGATTTTATGCTTATGGAATTTTCTAAAATATGCCTTAATTATTAAATATTTGAAATTTTTTTCTGAAGATTTTAATTTTGAAACAGAAAAGGAGTAAACTCTTTACCGATTACCACTAATTTTAAATATTTTACCACATTTGCCATAAAGATTATATCATTTCCTTACATATACAGATATATTACTTTTGCTCAGTTGAGACTAGGTTGCATACATTAATCTCTTTACCCCTTTCTATTTTTGGTTCTAAGCACAATATTCTCTATACTGTAGTATAGATGCTAGGTTTTGATTAAGTTTGATTAAGTTTGTTGATCTACAACACATATTTCATTTTAATCAGTTCTAGTTTATCTTATAGAACATTCTTTTTGTTCAGGATTATAATGTTTAATATAATATTTGGTTTGCAAACATTTGTTTATAATGTCTTTTTTTAAAAAAATATTTATTTATTTATGCATACAGAACTGGGGAACAGGCCAGAGGTGCAGTGGTAGTGAGAGGATTCACCAGAGACAGAGTGGGGAGCAGAACAGGCAGACTGACGAAGTACACTGCTGAGGGGAGCAGCGGGTGGGTCAGAAGATGTCTGTTGTGCCATGTGGATCACCTCTGGGGCGGGGATCAAACTCATCCTGAAGTGGCTTTAGCTTCTCAGTGCTGTGCTTTAACCCGTTGTGCCACCAGGGAGGGCCCTATAATGTAGTTTTAAATGAAGCACTAAACCTTAAGTATTGAATTTTTGTTCTTTCAACAGCTAAACCAGGTGGACAGGTGAAATGTCAGTATATTTCTGCCGTGGATAAAGTTATATTTGTGGATGATTATGCAGTAGGGTGTAGGAAGGACCTTAATGGAATCTTGTTGTTAGACACTGCTCTGCAAACTCCAGTTTCAAAGCAGGATGATGTGGTTCAGCTTGAATTACCTGTTACAGAGGTAAGTTGAAATAAGTACCAATGTGCTTTTTTACTTCATCTTAGACCTGTTAGCTGTTAAATAAAAAATTTTCTGTTTACGGCATTATATGTATATCTGTATGTGTGTATATATCCCTGTAAAAACACCAAAGTTTTTTATTTATCTCAGCTTTGTTTAAATACTTGTCTTTCCTTTACATAATTAAGTGATGCTCATTGAACTGATATTTATTCATTTAAGATTTATTTATTTTGGTCTATAAGAACTGAGGTATAGGCCAAAGGTTCACGGTGTGAGAGGGTTCACCAGAGACAGAGTGGGGAGCAGAACAGGTAGAGCTGCTGAAGTATGTTGTTGAAGGAGCAGCGGGCAAGACTGGAGAGGTCTATTGAGCCATGTGGGTTAGCTCCTGGGCTGCAGTGGCTGGCAGTAGCTTGATAGTGCTGAAGTTTAACCCCTGTGTCAGCCGGCGGACCCTGTGAACTATATAAGTTAAAGTACTCTAAAATAGAGACCCCAAATGCAGTATTTGCAACAACAGTTCTTCCTATAATACTGCAGGACTGAGTTTGGAGGCAACTTCACTGAACCAGACAGCTTCTTCAGGTATCATTTCTTAGTCATAGGGTACGGGGAGACAAAAGCTTCCCTCTCCTTCATTCATCCAGTTCTCTTTCATAAATTATCTCACATACCTTCTTTTTTATATTCAACTGTTTGGCTAGATTTTGGTCATGCAGCTGCAGCAAGTAGAGGGAGACTGGAAATGTTGTTTTCTTTTTTTATATATTAAAAACATAGGGAGGGATAATACTTGTGGGCAGTCATTAACATGTGCCATGAGTCATATCTCAAGTATCCCATTATAAAATTTTACATAGGAATTTTCCTTTTGTGCCAAAATTGGTCACTTTGTGAAGTAACTTAATTTTTTGTATTTTTATTTATTGCAAGCACATTGTAATTTGAAAGTACAATTTTGACTTTGTTGAATTTTAAACATCTTAAATAAGTTGTAAAAGACTATAAGGAGAGGTTTTTTCTGTCTTCTACCAAGTTGTTGACTATTGTTTTGCATTTGGCTGAGTGATATGGTTAGTTGGTAACAATTAGTATGGTTTCTATCCTGTTTTTAGGACACAAAAGCTATTATGTATAAATTTGAAGTTTGGTGTAATACTTTTTATTCTCTTTGTGTTGCCTTAGTAAATAGATATTAAAATATATCCACTTGGATTTCATAGTATATCACAGTTGTTTGTATGTTAGTATTGCAAGCATGTTGGTATTAGTTTGAGTTGTGGAAGCAAGAGTATATTTTCATTACCAAACTCTGGATCTATTTGTAAAATCTTTTGACAGAGAATTCATCAATTTTACTTTGTGCTGAATCATATTTCCTTTCTATATTAAAGGAGTTTAGACCAGGCGACATCTTAATAAAGCTGGTATTTTAATAAAGGATATGTGTGGTAGTCTATAATGAATGGTAGTATAAAACTTTTCAGGTTTTAAGAATTACATAAATAGAATACACATTTGAAGGTTTATGTAACATAGACCCTCAAGTTAATACTGTTCTTACTGTTCAAATAGAAGTGCTGGGTATTTAACTGATTTCTACTCACTCTCCTACCTTTCTGGCTCCTAACATTTGTTGCTGGGTTTCTCTCTTTTTGCCTAAGTAGTTACAACTATCATTCTTTTTTACACAGTATTATTTGTAGACTTTCCATCATCCCAGGCATTCTTTACTATACCACATTAGTTTGTACTGTCTTGCCTAAAGTGTGGTGTTGTAGCTTTGGTTGGATTAATGCAGATGTATTCTTTCCTTATATAAAATAAAAATTTCTCTTAAGCTAGTGTTGACCTTGATAATCAGTAATCACTCATCATCATTATCAGTAATAATGCAGAGAACTTTTTCATATTATCTGTTGACTTAGTGGATGTCCCCTCT
Organism: Condylura cristata; assembly: GCF_000260355.1. NCBI lineage: Eukaryota > Metazoa > Chordata > Mammalia > Eulipotyphla > Talpidae > Condylura > Condylura cristata. The sequence goes on along the minus strand of NW_004567121.1, from coordinate 23,480,939 downwards.
TAACAATTTGAATAATTTGATTATGTAGAACTCATTGAAGAACTTTGTTTCTTTATAGGTTACATCTTACATTTTTTTCCTATGATACTAGCTTGTCTAAATCTATCTTGATTTGGTTTATTATAACATCAATATATTAATACTTTTACATTGTGAAACTACTATGAATACATTGCTTTTTGCTTATTTCTATTTTTGCAGTGGTCTTTCACATCATTATTTGATTAATGATTCAATTTATTTTATAAATAACAAAAGATGGTAAGCTTTTGTATACAATATCTGTTGGAAGCAATTCAAATAAAAATGTTAAAATAAACATCTGAATTACATATTTTTGTGTGTTTAATTTTCTTTGATCATCTCTTTTATTTAGGCACAGCAGCTTTTATCAGCATGTTTAGAAAAGGTAGATATTTCTAGTACGGAGGGTTATGATTTGTTCATCACACAACTTAAAGATGGTTTAAAAAACACATCTCATGAGACTGCAGCAAACCACAAAGTTGCTAAGGTAAGACACTAAGAAAAATTATCTTGTTTAAAGTTGGTTAAGGGTGTTCAGAAAAAGGAACTGTTGTGCTATGTGGGAATGTAGACCTAGCTCCTATGAAAAATAGTATGGAGGTTTCTCAAAACATTAAAAACAGATGTATCATATGATCAGGCAATTTTAACCTGAAGAATGTTAAAACTCTAGTTAGAAGGGATATATGCATTACTATATTCACTGCAGCACTATTTACAATAGCCACATTTGGAAACTATAAAAGTACCCAACAATAGCTTCACAAGATGTGTTAAATATACATGATGGAATACTATTTAGCTACAACAAAATGAGAACATGGATGGAAGTGGAGAGTATTATGCTAACTGAAAAAAGCCAGAGAGAGGACAAGTCCCGATGATTTCACTTGTGTGGAATATAAAGAAACAAGGCCAAAGAAGACAGTTAAAGCAAAATGAAGTTTAGAAATATGATTGCAGAGCTGAGACTACTAAAGATGGAAGGTGTGGGTCTAATGGTGTATAATAAAGGGATATGGGTGCTTTGGTGGTGGGTAGGGCATAGTGATACACATCTGAGGAGGTGTGAACTTTTCCCCCTGAATCCGTTATAACTCTATAAACCAGTGTTACCACAGAAATAAAGAAAGAAATGTTATTTTTTAGGGTTATAAGAGAAAGATAAAAATATTCAAAATTTTAGACTGTTCTCTCTTTAAAAAAATGTGTTTATAAGTCATCTCAAAGTTGAATCTATTTTTACTGAAGTTTGTGGGAATTACTTGCTTACTTTGTTCCTAATGTTCCTGTTGGCCATGTATTGATTGAGAGGCTGATAAAAGACCTTCTTGTCAGGTAAAGAGCATGGATACAAAAAAGATGTCTTTGAAAATGGGATCTTTTGGGATTTTTGTTGATATAATTTTTTTAAAGTATGGCTAAGATACCTATAGGAGATGGTGCTTTGAGTTGAATTCTTGGATGTATTTCATTAATTTCTCTGTCTTTTTCTATTAAGACTTATTCCTACTTAGAACTGTAATAATGTAAAAAATTTTTATTTTAAAGATTTATTTACTTATGCATGCGAGAACTGGGGTAAAGGCCAGAGGTGGGTGGGGTTGGGGGAGAGGATTGGCCAGAGACAGAGTGGGGAGCAGACCAGGTAGATGCACTGAAATACACTTTTGGGCCCTCCCTGGTGGCGCAACCAGTTAAAGCACAGCACTATGAGGCTGTCACAGCCACTGCAGCATGAATTTGATCCCTGGCCATGGAGGTGACCCACATGGCATGGCAGACCTCCCCTGGCCTGCCTGTTGCTCCCCACAGCAGTGCATTTCAGTGTATCTGCCAGTTCTGGTACCCACTCTGTCTCTGGTGAATTCTCTCCTCCTCCAACCTCCGGTCTTTACACCAATTCTGTATGCATAAATAAATAAATCTTAAAAAAAAAGAAAAGAAAAAAAAGAAATACACTGCTAAGGGGAGCAACTGGCAAGACAGGAGAGGTCTGCTGTACCCTGTGGGTCACCTCCCTGGCTGGGGATCAAATTTGTGCTGCAGTGGCTTCAAGGCACTGTGCTTTAACCCCTGTGCAACCAGCGGGGGCCCTAACTATAAAATTTCTGTAAGGAAATATAAGGAAAAAATCCATTTTCCTAAAGGTAATTTTTATATTTATAATTTTTATATTTATAAATACCTTTTTTTCTTAAGTATTGTTACAATCACTGAAATATTATGATATTTATGATATATCTTAGTCCATTTGAGTTGCTATAACAAAGTACTTTTGATTATAAACAACAGAAGTTTATTGCTTATATTTCTGGAGATTGGGAAATCGAAGTTCAAGAATGCCAGCATGGTTGCCCCGAATTCTCCTTACCCATGCATGAAAGCATTACACAAATGCTTTCTGGTTCCTAGCTGGTGTATTCTCTCTGTATCCTTCTGTGGTGGAGAGGGCATGGGATGTGATTGGCCCCTCTCTTAGAAATATCCTAATCCCATTCCATGAGGGCTTCACTTCATGACTTAATACCTTGCAAAGACCTATCTGCTAATACATCACTTTTGGGAGTTATTATTGCAGTATATGAATTTTTGGGAGCCATAAATATCCATGCCATAGTGTATATGTTGCTTTTATTCAGTTAATATATCTTAGATATCTCCTCAGTCCTCATAGATCATTTGTATTCTGATTACTTATATTGAATTTTATTGTGCAGATTTATCATAACTTTATTGGCCATATTCCGTTATGGGACATTTTGTTTAGTAAAATATAAACCATACAATGAATTTCAACTGTAAGACTTGATTGTAAAGTGTTTACTTCATATGTGTTTGAAACCTAAAAAAATGAAAAGGAAGCCCCTTGATCACACATCATTGGTAACTACAAGAAGCAGTTCTCACCTAAATCTAGATGAACAAGGACAAGAAGTTAGGGCTGTCAGAACCTGTAGACTAAGAGAATGGGATCTGTGGGCCTGGGACTTAGAATTAGGAGGAGCTGCTGCCCAATTAGTACCTCAGGAACTTGGAAGAGTTTGTGAAACTGAAAAGAGCTGCTACTTCACTGATGTTATTTAGTACCTCTGTGGGAGCTCTATGGTTCTGGGAATACTAAAACAAAACAGAATAGCTTCTGAAGCCTGGAAAAATTAGCAACTGCTCTCTGTATGTTCTTTGCTGAAACAATGACAAATAATAGGTAATAGCAAAGAGCAAGACTTTTCTCTTTTATTATGCTTTCTAATTTCCCTCTTGTCTGAATCTAACAGCCAGCAAAAACTGGTTGACAGAGAAGTACAGATTGCAGAGTCCCGATTCCAACATTATGGAGATGATAATAAAGTGTTTGGAACTGAGAGACAATAGTTTAGTAACAACTAGGAGTGTACCATTTTGGCTGCTCAGTATCTCTACACACACTTTTAAATATGTGTTTGAATTTTCATATAACAAAAATATGCTTTTACTTGAAATTACTATTTACAGCTTTCTTCTACCACCCTGTCTACATTTCTTTGGCTAGCATCTCAGTGGGTCAGGTGACTTTACATGGTGGAGGGACTGAAGCCTTTACTTTTGTGGGAAACCTTGGAAAATTTCTTGGATTTTAATTTCTCCTTACCCCTGTTGTTTATTCAGTTTCCTCCCCTTTTGTCAGTTAATCACATCAGCTAATAGGATAATCTTCTTTGTTTTAAGATTTAGTGACAGGAGAAGCCCCAAATTGCAGGATAGCAGTTTTCACACAATTTGTTGGAACCATTGCTTTACCGCTGGTGGAATGGAAGATGTCTTGAGGTTAAACTGTAAAAACAAAAAAGAAAAATTTGTGAATGGGTTATTAATAATAGTGGTCCTGCTAGGAAAAATCATACCACATTTTTATTTTTTATATATATATATATTTTTTAAAGATTTATTTATTTATGCATACAGAGCTGGGGTACAGGCCAGAGGCTCAGGGGTGGCGAGAGGCTTCACCAGAGACAGAGTGGGGAGCAGAACAGGCAGATCGACGAAGTACACTGCTGAGGGAAGCAGCGGGCGGGTCAGGAGAGGTCTGCCATGCCATGTGGTCACCTCCGGGGCAGGCGGGATCGAACTCATGAGGAAGTGGCTTTAGCTTCTTAATGCTGTGCTTTAACCCGCTGCGCCACCAGGGAGGGCCCTATTTTTTATATTTTTAAGGCATAAATGTTGTCCTGTAAGGTAGAGTTCACCCTTTAAGGCATCTTTACTAATTAGTGCTGAAAATGAGTCTTTAATAAGGCACTGAGTATTTTTGTTAGGCCAGCAACTTCTTACTATGATAAGGCCAAATCAATTTAATGGTCAGGAGTCCATTGATACAATCCCTGTCCCTCCCTCCTTATCTTTAAAGTGCTTTCTTTGTTTAGAAGTGAAATTGTGTGGAATACCATGAGGATGCATAAGCTATTTTTTTTTTCCATCCACAGCAAGTGGTGTAATATGGCGGAAGTGTTGTGGGCAGAATGGGCAGATGCATTTTCTGAATACATAGCTATTACTGTGAAGAAAGATTGCTGCTCGTCCCTTGACTGTGGGTACCTTACCTCATCAGCCTGTGGCATATAGCCGGCTATTCCTTGGAAAATAGTGTCATGCCATTAGCTTGGCCAATTAGATAATTAGCAGTAGCTGTAGCCTGGTTAATTTATATTGCTGGGCCTGTGTAGAACCTCTGTTTGCTGTAGCTCGTATATAGAAACCATCAGGACAGAGGATGAGTGACATCCATATAGTATGTATAATTTGTCCATTTCCTCTGGAATGAATTCCTTTTTTTTTTATTACAAAGTTTATTTTTACATCATTTTGCACATTTTTTTTTTCCATCTCGATTGTAATCCCCGTGGGTTTCCCATCACCAAAT
>NW_004567121.1:23427439-23475608 GCF_000260355.1 Condylura cristata | reverse complement strand
GTGTCTTTTGGGTAGATACCTAGGAGTGGGATTGCTGGGTTGTAGGGAAGCTCCTTTTTAGCAGTTTGAGGAACCTCCAGACAGTTTTCCATAGTGGTTGTACTAGTTTGCATGGAATGAATTCCTTTTGATGACAAATATTTTCACAAATATTTCACACTTAATGTTGAGAGGGCTTTCCATACACCTGTATCCTTGACTTAAATGTTAGTCTTCTAAATCCTGTTCTTTCCAAAGTTGGACCAGTCAGAACATTAGTTGCTGTTCTTTAATCAGTAAAAATATTTATTTATGGCCAGTTCTCATTTCAGACAGAGAACAACCAAGTATACTGCTTGAAGTTATGCCCTTTGAGATTTATTTCTACCTTAAATTGGGACTGTGATGCTGCAGCCTTTCATCTTGTGGTGTTACTAGTCTAGTATGCACAGCCATGTGTAAATATAGCCAAGAGTTTTCTTCCTCAGTGTTCTCATCATAAGGAGTTCCTGTAAACCTATTAATATGAAATGAGGAGACATTAAAGTAGATATTGTTGAAATCTGAGTTGCTTGCTTATTACCTAGTTTGTCTAAAACATACCTTTTGAACTTTTTCAAGATTGATCTCTTACAAATCACTTACTGAAGGGTGCTTCATTATTATGTTGTGGAGTGTCACATAACAACTAGATTATAATGGACAGTTCTGACTGCATAGACATTTGTCTTATAGGTATATATTAATAATCTATGTCAGGAGCTAGTAAGAAGCCAGAAGCTATTTCTCAAAAGGAGGATATTTATTTATAGAAGATGGCCTGGCCTTGTTGCAAGACCCTCGCATTCTACTTTGTGAACATCACAACTTGGTTTGCCAGAGATGCCTTAGGGAATCTTTATTTCTGAAGATAACTTAGAGAATTATTGAATGTGCTCAAAAGGTACAGCTCAAAGGGTACAGGTGGCAGAGCATCTAGTGGTTTAGCCTGGATTGTGTATTATTTGATAATTGAATTAGAGCAGCACAACCAAATATGCTGAATTTGGGGATCCAAATCCAGTTAGGTTCACTGAGACTCCCACTTTTTCAGTGCTAGTTTCTAGAAGTTGTGGCAACTTGTCTTTCATGTGGAGGGAATATCCTGACACGTGCCAACAACTATGCTTCCAGAAACCTCACAGATGTTGGAGTACACTTAGTTTTCTGGAGGTTATTTTTGATAATCTCTGGCTTGCGGATGCATACTTAATGCATTCAAATTCCTTGCTTCTTCCTCCTTATCTGGCTTAATCAATGTGATGTTAACAATGTAGTGGACCACCATAGTGATCTGTAGGATGTTAGGTTGATCAGGATTTCAGCGGACTAGATTATAATGAAGAAAGCAGTAGATGGTCCCAGGGTAAAAGATAAGACTGGTTTACTGTGTTAAAAGATAAAAGTAGCTTACTTTTGGATAGTCTTTAAAAATTAGTTAAAAAAAAATGATAGAACTGTAACTGCTGGCCAGGTATAAAGGGATTTGTTGATTTGCTTCTTTCAAGATACCTCATCTGGAAGGGCAGCTGCATTTAAAGTCACCATCAATAGTTTACAGTGCATAGTCATGCTTCAAGATTCATTTGTATTAATCTTAAGCCAGACAGTCCAGTTAAATGGAGATGAGATGGTTTGAATATTCTTGTATACTTCAGGTCTCTCACTGGGGCATTTATTTCAGAAATTTCCTCAGGAATGGGTGTTGCTTTGGTTTGTATTCTGGCTGAGAATGAAAGTTGTATTAGCTTTTCTACTTAGCCTTTTTAACTTCAAGACTTCAGAGAAGATCAGAGAGCCAGTGCAGTAATTTTTCTAATTGCCTACTCTGTATCTTTTCTAACTGTGCATTTGGGAGCTGCAGAAATAACTATACCATGAATCCTTGGACCCACAGAGATCGCCAAGATAGCTTTTGGCCAAAATCCCATTGATCACTTGACAGTTTTAAGTCCCCCTCTTCACTAGTGTACCATAGTGATGTTTTAGGTTTGCTCAATTCTACTGTCTTGTAATGCTTGAAAGATCACAATACTTTTGTTCCCCGGTACAGTTACTACAGTGAATGCTTGTAGATTCCTTTTAGGAGTATGATTTACAGTGTGATTGGGGCATTGTTATAAGGATCCTTTCTTTCACAGAGGGTCTGGATCTATGAATGGGTTTGTGTTACAAATAAAAATAAAGTGCTCTTTAGCAACTCAAGTCCTGTTTCTTGATATAATTTTTTCAGTTACATAGGTAAATAATAATTTAATATGCTTGGACTATACTAGACAATGGAAAACCACATTCATAGGTGAGCAGGGACAAGATAAAAAGTTAAATTACTTTATGAACTTATTTTTTTTGGAGATTGATAGTATTTTTACATTCTAATTTAAGCGATTACTTTAATATTAAATAATTATGTTTGATATTTCTTAAATGCTTACTCCATTAAACACTGCTAACCCCAACTTGAATTTTTATGATGTATTAATGGTAGCTTTTGTCTCTTTGTAGACCAGGAAGCCGAGGTCAATTTGACCAGGGTTGCATAGTCAGTGGTGGGCCTGAAAGTCAAGTTTTTGTGACTAGAAGGACTATCATTTTAGTCAGTATTGCTGGATGTTAATGACAACAGTAAATGCATAAGCATCTGTTAAGCTGAAGAATAGCCTCATACACCTTAGAGCAGTAAATTGTATGACTATATTTTTGTGAATGGGGATACTTGAATGACTAGTTTATAATTTATACTGTATGTGTTGGAAGAATATGAAAAATCACAAGTGGTTTTAGTTCTCTTAATTGTGGATTGTCTATATAAGATGTGCTTCCATCTTGTTCTAAACTGTATTTTTAGTTGATTTTATAGAGGATTTACTTTTCAGAGAGTTGTACATTCTTGCTTTAAATGATGAATTAATGAATTTAATTTTACTTGAGACTGATAATTTTTTTTTTTTAAGATAAAAGGTCTCTACGTTTTTCCTCTTAATGTTACTGCTGCCAGTTGAAATTTCAGCACAAATTAGTTTATAGGGAAATAGTTACTTCATAATCTGTAAGTTAAGGTTTTGACTAAAATGTCTGTGTATGTTTTCCTTTATACTCCCATTTTCTTTCAGTGGGCCACAGTTACATTTCATCTTCCTCATCATGTGTTGAAGTCCATTGCCAGTGCCATTGTTAATGAACTCAAGAAAATAAATCAAAATGTTGCTGCCTTACCTGTGGCGTCCTCTGTGATGGACAGATTGTCTTACCTCTTACCTAGTGCACGTCCGGAACTTGGAGTGGGGCCAGGCCGTTCTGTGGACAGGTATGCCCTTGCTTGTATGGAGAGATGGCAGTAAGATTGTATTGATTACTCCTTTGGATTAACTAGGAATAACTCTAAAATTTGATTGAAAAAGTTCAAAATATTTTTGAAAACTTCAGATTACTGTTTTTATTAAAATACTGAATTCAAGTAAATTACTACTTAAATTGTTATTATTAAACAGTTTCTGTGTGTACCCTGAAGGTATTTATAGGAATCATACAGCTATACCTTGAAAATTCCAATTTAGTACTTGCTTAGTAAATGTTGGTCAACCAAAAAATATAATTTTTACACTTAAAAATTATTTTGCCTATATACAATTTTTATAAATGAAAAAAAGTCCCAGAATCTGTGTATAAGAACCGTCTTATTTATTAATTAAAAAAGTGAAAAAAAGCAGTTTATTCTATTTTGAATTAGTATTTTTATGCTGCCTGTCTTGGATTTAAGCAGAGTACTACAAAAATTGATACCTCAAACATCATCTTCTTTGTGTCAAACTAGTTAAGATGCCAGTAGAGTATATTTAAGAACAATGTATTTATTAGATTTTTATTAAAACTAACTTAAATTTGGAAATGTTAGACAGAAATATTAAGTTTAATAGTTTATATAACTTGTCTACATTTGTTTTCTGCTGTAATATTTTACATTTTTATTGTCTACATTTAAATTTTCTGCTTTTTTGCTGAAGTATATTTTCATTAGTACATGGTGTTTAGTGAAGATGCTACTGAGTGTGTTCTCAGTAACTTTTATTATCTTAAATAAGGGACTTATATAAGTTTATCTCTTGGTAAATTGACTGTTTAGTCAGTTAGGCTTTTCAAAGAGATGATTTTTTTTTAGTTTTAAATAACTACTCTTGGTTGTGTTAATATTTTGGAAGAATTTACATAGTAATAATTCTTATCTAACTTTTGGGACAAATATAGAGACTTATTTTTAATGTGAATAGCTATCAGGTGATTGTGTTATGGCCATCATCGAGATAGTCTTTGGAATATGTCTGGGGGGGGGGAAGACTGTAATGAGAGTAACTGTTTCTTGACAGAGTTAAACCTATTTGGGGACTATAAAACAGCCCTTCATAGCTATTTTCTTTGCAAACAGCAGCAGGGTTTTGTAAAGAAATAATTCAGTGCTCTGGTAAATGCTTTCTTTTAGGAAATGGCTAGAATATTCAGTGCTTTGGGAGATGCTAGAATGTCTCAAGATGTTAATTTTGATGTAGTCTGTAGTGTTTGTTTCATTAGCAACCACCTTCAGACAGTTTGAATGAGGGTCTTCTAATGCTGTTACTATTTTGGTAATTTAAGTGTGTGTGTGTGGGGGTCTTTCTGTTCTGTGATGAGAAAGATCCTGAAGACACCTACAAGTGATAAGAATTTTCTATACCCAATACTTTGTTTTTCCAAATCAGAAATAATTGTGAGTTAAACTTAGTTCCCTTGTGGTATTAGATGAAATCATGTACTTACTTAAGGGAAGAATTTAAAGAACAGTCTTTTTCTGAAATATTTTTGAAGACCTTTACCACTTTAGCTGTCATTTTGAAGTTGTACGTTTGTGTTTATCGACAAGTCCTTTTTCATTTGAAACCATTTAGATTTAATCCAACTTAGGTGTCATTTTAAAAAGTGTTCTACTGGGTACATGTTCACTGTGATTAAATTAATATAATATAAAAGCAAATGAAAATTTACTTTTTTGATAATTGCATGGAGAGTAAACTATTCTTGATAAGATTTTGTTGATTAGAAAAAAATTAAACTAGAAAATGCTTTATCAGTGTGATTGCGATAAAGCCAGTGTGTATCTTTTGTTGTGGATTTATCCAGTTATGCAAAACTTGGCACATGAAGAAAACAAGAAATTTTCTGCCTCTTCAGATTTGATTTCTTTTCTTGGTAATTGTGCCATATTGGTGAGTTTAATCTACTCCTGTTACTGTTTATCAACTGTAACCAGGTATCTTTTTTTCCCTATCTTATTTAAGGGAAATTCCTAAAAGTCACTATTTTTACTTTAAAACACATTTGAACTTGATGATTAGGAAATTTCCAGTTTCTATTGATAATTCAGCAAAATTTTTTCATCAGTGTTAAATAGGAATTTCATATAGTTAGATGAATAACTTTGATTATATAATATATACATTTCCTTTTAGATCACTGATGTATAGTGAAGCTAACAGACGGGAGACATTTACCTCATGGCCTCATGTGGGCTATAGATGGGCACAACCAGATCCTATGGCTCAAGCTGGGTTTTATCATCAGGTAAAAGATTATAAAAAAAAAATTGCTTTTCAACATTCTTTTGTAGCTTCAATAAAATCATTTTAATATTTTTTCAGAAATATTTTATGCATTCTTCTATATGTTTGTGTGCATGCCTGCATGTGAGTTTTGCTTTTTCTTATTTTGATCATAATATTGACTGGATTTTTTGTGTGTGTGTTGTTTATGAAAAGGAGAAAATATTGTTAAAAGTCATTAACTGAATTAATGCTTCATAACTGTTTTCCTTCAGATTGTCTATTTATTAAAATCATCAAATAGGCAATAATCTCCAGATTTTCATTTTGAAAAGTATTTTCTTTGGAAGTGTGTTGATATTTTTTTCTTTTTGACCTTTACAACAGGTAGTAATTACTCCTTAAAATTTAATTTTATTTATTGAAAGATTTATTTATGCATACAATAACTGGGATACAGGCCAGAAATGCAGGAGGTGAGAGGATCCACCAGAGAAAGAGTGGGGAACATAACAATTTTTTATCTATTGAAATACAATGCTGAGAGGAGCAGTGGGTGAGACACGAGAGGTCTGCCATGCTATTTGGGTCAGCTCCCTGGCTGGGGAATCGAACTGATACGCCAATGGCAATGGACGGCTTTTACACCATCAGGGAGGCCCCTGAAATTTTAATTTTAATTGGGCTATAAATTCCCTATATGCTGGGCAACTCTTCTGAGAAGCAGCACTGGAGCATTGCAATTTGAATACAAATGTTTTGAGGATCTAACTGATTAAGAAATTATACAGAGGACCTTCCCTAGTGGCACAAAGGGTTAAAGCACAGCATAATGAAGATATCTGAAGCCTCAGTAGTGTATTTCAGTCAATCTGCCCGTTCAGCTCCCCATTCTGTCTCTGGTGAATCCTCTCACCCCCCACATCTCTGGCCTATACCCCAGTTCTTGTATGCATAAATAAATAAATCCTTTAAAAAAAGAAATTAAACAGAAATTCATGAATAATATATATTTATTTGGGGAAAGAAAAGGGAGTATATATATGATGAGTGTGACAAAAAGACATGATGACACTTTATGGAGAGTGTCACTGAGTTAGAGAGGGAAATTAAGACAAGTGCATTTAGATATACATAGTATGTTAATTAAAAGAAACTCACTGAGAACTGCAGACTGACTTAACCCCTGTTTTACCACTACTAAAGAATCTAAGAGATTAATAATTTTATGTTTACATAAAACATGCCAATATAAGAATTCAGCTAAACTTTTGAAAGTTATTAAACTGTCGTGAAGAATATAAAGTTCTAAGTTATCTTGAAGTATTAGGAGGGGAGAATGAAAAATGTGTTAGTGAGGAGAGAGACATCAGATATATATATGAATATTTCATAAAAAGTTTTGGTCAGATACCAAGTTTAAAGGTAGATTAATTTGGAGACTGGCTAGTACTAGAAATACTGAAATTATTTCCCTAAATTAATGATTAAATATGTGCTGTTGATATTTTTTCTTTATCTTCTTACTTGGTTTTATTTTCAAAATGACCTTTGTAAGTGATGCTTTTTTTTTTATGTTGAGTTACTGTATTCTGACCTTGCCAGGACATCTAATCATAGGTTTTCTAAAATCTTCTGCTTATGTTAGTACTGATTAGTCTTAATCTTCTAAAATACTAGTACTATCTGTAGACATAATTGCTTAATGGAATAAGTGCTCAAAAATACTAAATTTTCAGAGAGATATTTCATTTTAGGTATTTTGTATATATTTGTACATACCTATGTAAAAATATATAATACTTTGTCCTGTATATCTTTTTTTTTTTAAAGATGTATTTATTTATGCATATAGAACTGGGGTACAGATAGAGGTATGGAGGGCTGAGAGGATTCACCAGAGACAGAGTGGAAGCAGAACAGGCAGATGTGCTGAAGTCTGCTATACCATGTCTGCTATACCTCCCTGGTCGGGAATTGAACTCATGCTTCAGTGGCAGGATAGCTTCATAGTGCTGTGCTTTTAACCCATTGTGCCACCAAGGAGGGGCCTGTCTTGTATATCTTAAAGAATGTTACATGAGTAAGGCTCACTGTTTGCCTTTGTTTTTTTACTTGTCAAATTGTATGGAATTTAGTTCTTAGTTAAGAACTGAAAAGTTAGATCTTTTCCTTATATTGTTTCAAGTTCTTATGGTAATGAGATTTGAAGATGCTAGATCAGAGATGAATATATATGTGCATCTGTGTTTGATTTACACTCATTTCCTATGAAATATGATTTTCCAAATCAAATTTATAAGCCTTTGGTTATTCAGTGTATTCTTGGAACTTAGAAAAACATAGGCCAATTTCTTTTTCTCAATATGGAGATAATTAATGTTTTAAGACGAGCTTTTATTAAAAAGCTATTTTAGTAGCTATTTTAGTATTGATGAAACTTTTCTTTTTTATAAAATTATAGCCTGCCTCATCCGGAGATGATAGAGCCATGTGTTTTACCTGTAGTGTATGTCTCGTTTGTTGGGAGCCTACTGATGAACCTTGGTAAGTCTTTGTTTTTCTGACATAGTAGACTAAGTTAATCCTATAAATGTGCTTCTGAATTTTACTTTTCTGATCTAGATATAATAATAATCTTGTTCTTTTGTCATAAATATTAAATGGATTATTCTGTGTCAGTCACTTGGTACATAATATCTAGTACTAAGGTCTTGGGTCCCTCCTTCCCCCAAAGCTATGTATGGGCAGAATACCAAAGATTAGAACCAGGCTTTGACTAAAAACCAGAAGACTGTGGTGAAAGACATTAAAATACCATGATTAATTTATGTAGTTGAGTCTGGACCTGTTTAAGGGAGTGGATATCAAACAATTCATGAAGGAGGAATTTATAATTTACATTTCTAATTTTGAAGTAATTTTAAGGCATCTGTGGTGATTTTAAATTTTGGTGCATTGTAGTATAGAACCTAGTTAAACACTGGAGATCATGTATTAAGTATTATTATTAAGCATTATGTATTAAATCTTACTGTTAGAAATAACTATTCTGAAGTCATTAATAGAAATAGTTTAGTAGGAAGTAGTTTTATGATACTCTTTACTAGGTACCATCCAGAGCACTTTATTTTTAACTCATTTAGTTCCTACCTTAGTTCTACGAGGTGTTATCATTTCTGTTTCTTAGAGGAAGTTGATAATATGCCATGATTTGGTTGTAAAATATATTGTCTATTCTGTACTAAAATTAAGTACAGGTTTCTGAATGTTGGTTTATGGAGTGGACTTGTTAAAGCCTCTCTGTACATGTAGATTCCAGGTTGCAGTGGGCAATATGAATGAAAATTGAAGTTAAATTAGTCTGCAGACAGAGTTAAATTTGAACAATTTCCCCTCTAGATTAAGATTCTATTTGGAAGTTAGTCTCTTTTTGAGATGATCTTTTTATGAAAACATCTTAATGTGTATTTTTAATTTCTCAGCCTAGTCAACAAAAAGTCATTTAACCTGTGCCTGAAAAGTTGTACTATGATATTATAGAATATAGCTTTATTCATAACTTTTTTCCCATAAATATTTTTCTATTTTCATACATGGCTTTGATTCAGGTTTCCAACTAAGGCTGTTCAAAATTCATGTTTTCTTTTCTTCAAAGTTTATCTTTTCTTCATGTGATCAAGTAATTAAGAATTCTACCTCTTTTTGTCCTAAGATTCAGGATTCTTCAAACTCAAGCATTTGGTGGACTTTTTTGCCTGGGTGTTCAAAATGGATAAGAGGGAATGGAATTAAAGGGGCTAGGGTACTGAGCCCAGACACCTTCTGAAGCTAACAGGAGGAGATGGGACACTCATATTTTGATGTTGAGAGATGATGGAGGCTTTGAAGGGAGATTTAATTCTTTTGAAAATAAATGGGCACTCTGTATTGTCTGGCAATTCAACTTCTATTTATTTTCCCTAGGGAGTTAATTGCTCTTATATGCATGGAAACATAAAATACATGGTCACAGCCATGAAAAACTGGAAACATCTTAAACAGCTAACCATGAGAGAATAGCCAAGTAAAATGTGGTATATTAGTAAAAAATTGACTATCCAACATTGAAAAGGAGTGAACAGTTAACTTTGTTAATTAACATCAGTAATTTTTGTTATTGTATCAACAAAGCTGTTGTAGAGTAACTCACACAATGATACTGTTTACTTGAAATATGATCCCCCCACCCCCCCTACATTTTCTCTATGTATAAGTGTTTGTAAATTTATGAAAATATTTTTGTGTTTTAATACTATTTTTATAATAGTGGCTACCCGGAGATGACATATTGGGAGAGAAGCCAATCAAAATATCATGTGTTTGTGGATGCCATGTAAAAGCATTTCTGTAAGATAGCTTCATATTGCAAATTGTCCAGGATTCATATATGAATACGGGTAGTTGTAGGTGCAATGTAAAAAGAAATACATACATTCGAACGAGCAATATGTTTTATAAGAATAGTTTCCATTTACATGAAAAATTGAAAATGATTTTTAAAAGAAGTTTCCTTTCTAGTAGCACTATTGTGACATTTCAAATAATAGCTCATAATTCAAGCTAGCAAGTTAAGTAAATGAATAACTGAAAAAATCATGGAGTTGGACAAATAATTTTTAAATGTTAAAATTGATTTTCCAATGAGAAAATTTTCAAGTCAGTATACCAGTTTTATTCTGAGGTCCTACTATTTTGCTTATATTAAACATGTTTGCATTTTCTTGTGAACTAAAATAGTATTTTGTTTTTGCTCAATAATTATTTTTTAAAATAATTTTTAATTCAGTATTTTAATTGTGATAATATTAATATTCTCCCAGTCAGGTATCACTACCATTGGCTACCTGCAATCAAAAAAGATAAATGTCAATAAGTATTTATTTGAAAGGAATAGTACACATTTGAGACTGTGAATATTATCTTCCTAAGGTTCTTTGAGATTTTGTTTAGAATTCTGAGAACAGTCCTGTAATGGATAAAAGGATTATTTCTTTGTTTTTATTGTGTCATTTTTAATCCATACTCTAGAAATCTTTTTGCTTTTTGGTTTGAAGTAAAGTGTTTTGTGATGTGAATGACATTTACTGAGTTTACTACATGTCATTTAAGTTGTGGCCACTGATGTATACATACACATGTACATATATTTGTGGAGAATGTATTTGTTAGCTTTATTGCTATGTAAAAACTACATATATGTAAAATTGTATAATTTAGGTGTATAATTTAATGTTTTGATATATGCACACATTGTGAAAGCATCATGATCTAATTAATTATGCCCATTAATGCCATTTTTGTGTGTATGTGTTAAGATTTAGGATATATGCTCTTTGCATTATTTCAAATGTGCAGTGCCATATTACTAACTAGAGCCACTATGTTATTGTATAGAGAATTTTAAAATGAAGTAAGGTTATTCATTTGAAGTCTTAGGAAGCCAGTGGGAAGAAATATCAGAGGATGTTAAACAGTTCTATTAGTTTGTAGCATTTATTTATTTTTTCATTGAGACTGATTTTATTTGTAATAAAGTGAATAGCTGTTGCTATTATTCTGAGTGGTAGGACATTATCTTGATTAAATTGAATACTTTGTGAATCTTTTAAAAATACTAAAATTTCATGTTTTTAAAGAAAAGATGGTCATTGATTTGTTTTAATGTACAAATTTCATAGCTTTGTTACTCAGTAAACTTTTCATTCCTTAATCCATGTAAAGGTCTGAACATGAGAGACATTCCCCAAACTGCCCGTTTGTGAAAGGCGAGCACACACAGAACGTGCCATTGTCAGTCACTCTTGCAACAAGTCCCGCGCAATTTCCTTGTACGGATGGAACTGACAGAATATCTTGTTTTGGGTCAGGGAGCTGCCCTCATTTTCTAGCTGCTGCAACAAAACGGGGAAAGATCTGTATATGGGATGTTTCCAAACTTATGAAGGTATGTTTTCATTTTGAAGAAATAATAGTTATTGAGGGAAAAAAGTTTTAGACTTAACAGTTTTTTTCATTTGTTTAGGTGCATTTAAAGTTTGAAATTAATGCGTATGATCCAGCAATTGTACAACAGCTTATTTTATCAGGAGAACCAAGCTCAGCAGTTGAATCAAGGAGACCAACATTAGCATGGTTGGAAGACTCTTCTAGTTGCTCAGATATACCAAAACTGGAAGGAGATAGGTATGTAAATTTGTCTTAGTAATATTTATGTAAGTTAAATGTTTTCTTTTACTGAATTTTATATTTTTCTTAATTCTAATGAAAGAGTAAAAAATGATCAAGAGATTTAATGTCTGGTCAGAAATCTCTAAGAGCTGTATGATTCTTGAAACAAATTTTCATTTTTAAATGCCAGTCTGTAAAACTTAATTTAGTTTCTATCTCAATCTATGTAATTAGAAAATTAGAAATTTTCTAAGGTAATTAGAAATTACCTTACTGAACTTTAAAGTCTAAATAATTAAATTAAATTCTTGCATAAGGCTTGTAATTTTACTTTACACTAAACTCTTCATAGAGTCGTTGATCCAGGTGGTTTGTTGCCCTCCCCATTCTACTAGGACTGCAAATTAATAGAATTGTTAGTAAGTAGTGAACCTGTGGATATGCCAGGTGACCTAGTTAGGTGAAATAGTACATCAGTAGGCAGTAGTTGAGGCCCACTGATTGCCACTCTAGAAACATTCTGGTAAAATTGCTCTGGATTTTCCTCCTTTCAGCATTCTTAATTTTTTTTTTTTTTACTTCTGTGGCTGTCTTTGATCTGTGTGGATGTAAAAGAGTCAAAGTATAATTCCATTTTACCCACTTGCCTTCCAAGAAGCTCTGTAGTTATACTTTGAACTGCACTGGGATCACAGCAACATTTGCAATATTCCCAAGCAGACAGAAGGAAGGGTTCTATAAACCACTCAAGCAATAGCCTTCTCTAATTAAGATTCTAAAGGTTGTAATATGAAATGGAGCATATTTAACTGATGACAAGCCCTGGTATACTGAGGGATGGATGTAGAGATGTTTTATGTTGTTTTGTGTGAGTGATACTATACCACAGTATGAATTTCCATTTTACTTCATGATCCCTTTGGTGGAATGCACTTTCATTAAGAAGTAATATAAAACATTGTAATGGAAGTTCATTAATGGAATTATGGAATACTCACACATTATCTCTAACTCCTCTTGATAACAGTATGTTTTAATTGCTGGTTGACAAATGAACATGGTTGAGGCCCTGTGACAAACAGAATCATGCTTCATGATCATTCTCAGTATAATAAATAATCCCTGTGAGTGCTGGCTGAAAAAGTAGGTGGCACATATTGTTGTTTTTGACCACATTTACCAGTGGGGCTCTAAGTAAGGAATGCTTGATCTGTGTGATTTCTTAGAAGTTAGTAAAAAATAGTGTGTGTTCCCACACACTGATTATAATTAGAACGTTGTCTCACAGTTTTATAGCTTGGGGTTCAAAAATCAGATGAAGGTTTGCTTTTCAAATTACACATATACAGGTATTTGGGCAAACATGTGCCGCAGACAGTAAACATACAGCCCTAAGTGAAGTGGATATTTAAGGTAAACATGTCTGCATTATTTTGATAATTAACTATTATGTGGGGTAATGTGCTGGTGTTGAGATATAAATCCCTCTTCCTGCTTTTCTCAGAAACATACTGTCTATGTAAAGTAGAAGGACCACTTTTCCCAAATACAGTGTGAAAGATTAATTTGGAATGGTGGAAGGAAGCTAAGAGGTAGAACATTTAAGAATTAGAATTTTAATAAATTTAGATTTTGTCTCATGTGTATGTTATGTCTTTCAAATTGCCAGAAATTTCTCGAGTTTAACATTGAAGTTATTTATAGTATTGATAAGTCAAAAACCGTGGGTAACCTGTAATATTAATAAGGCTAGGTTTCAGAAGTACATATAACCTATATGTTAAAAAGTAATTCATAGTATCTTTTTATTTTGCATGCTTATTAATTTGTAAAAGATTTTATATCAGGTAAAAAGTTCAGTAAATCTAGTATTTATTAAATAAGAACTGAATACTTATATTTTAAGGGTTTATTTTTACTTAGGCATACAAGAATTGGGGTGTAGGCCAGAGGTGTGTGTGGGATAAGAGGATTAATCAGAGGTAGAGTGTGGAACAGAACTGACAGATCTGCTGACATACACTGAGGGGAGCAGCAGACAAGACAGGAGAGGTCTGGTGCCATGTGGATCGGCTCCCTGGCCAGGGATTGAATTCATGGCTGAAGGAGCAGCTTGAGGCTAATTAGCAGTGGATCTTAAGCTTTTTGTAAGGTTCTTCTAGTTATTTTAAACAATAGTACTAGTTGGTACTAGACACCTGAAAAAACTAAAGCAAACATTGTCCAAAATGGCTTAGTGTCCCACTCTCCAAATATCAAGCTTTGCTTTAATTATTTTTAAGATTGCCAACTTAACATTTCTTTTTAAATGACCTCATAAATGACTAAATATTTCAGATGTTAAATGCAGATGCATTGATTCAAAAGGGGAAAATTATCTCTCCTGTACAGTGCATCTTCTTAGTTTTGTAATTGAGATCAGAATTTTAGAGTATAGATACAGACTAATAATATGCTAGAGTGATCTGTTAAATATCTTTTTTCTTATCTGCTAGTGATAAAGGATGGATGTAAAGAGGAAGGCGGCAGGCCATATAATGGCTATCAGAAGGGAGAATAAAGGATTATTATTTTGTTATCTTGACTCCTAATTTCTGAGTTGTAGTAGTTTTCTTGTTTGTCATGAGTTTTAACAGCCATTCTAAAACCAACAGCCAACATAAACCAAAATGAAATGTATGTGTGCACATACACAAGTAGAGTTATTGTTTTTATCCTCTTTGATAAAATGAATTCAGTAATAATAAAATAGCTATTAAATTTTACTACTCGAAGTTTGTGTTTGATTTTCTTAGAATCTCTCTCTTTATCCCTTTATTTTTCTTTTATTCCTTTGTTTACCAAAACTATGCCTATTTACAAGTTAAGAATTCTGAATTTCCTACAAATTCTATTGCAGATTCTTGGAGCTTCTCATGTCATATTTTATGTATACAGTTACTTAGTGATTTATAATGACTCATTGTAAGTATTGTTAATCATTTACGGTATCAGACTACTTATGCATAATTTGAACTAGTTTCAGTAGTTTTGTATGATGTGCATATTAGACACTCAAAGCATTGTTTGTGACATTGTGCTTTTCTCTTTGTTGTCTCATGTACAGTTTTCTTGAAATTCAAGTTATTTTTTTATTTTTTTAAAGTGATGATTTATTAGAGGATTCAGACAGTGAAGAGCATTCCAGATCAGATTCGGTGACAGGTATGTTGTTAAAAAATCTGTTTTTTAAATTGTTACATTTGTTATAGTTTTAAGTAATGCTAAATACACTTAATTCTAACTTTCTCAGTTAAATGTAACTAAATTTTTACTAATATACACAAAAAATGAAACATTGTTTATTAGAAATGTTGAAGTGGTAGTATGAATATGATGTTCCATACTTTAATTTTAAATGATAAATATTTGAGGCCCTCCCTGGTGGCGCAGCGGGTTAAAGCACAGCACTGAGAAGCTAAAGCCACTTCCGCATGAGTTTGATCCCCGCCTGCCCCGGAGGTGACCACATGGCTCAGCAGACCTCTCCTGACCCGCCCGCTGCTGCCCTCAGCAGTGTACTTCCTCTATCTGCCTATTCTGCTCCCCACTCTGTTTCTGGTGAAGCCTCTCACCGTCCCTGCACCTCTGGCCTGTACTCTCTTTCTGGTGAAGCCTCTCACCGTCCCTGCACCTCTGGCCTGTACCCCGGTTCTGTATACATAAATAAATAAATCTTTAAAAAAAATGATAAATATTTGAACCAATGGAATTAAAGAGACAGGTTTCTAAATCTTTGTCAGATGTCAGATAATTCAAACTTTGTAATGTTCCATTTTATTTGCATAATATATTCTGTCGTTAAAGTTGGTAACATTTAAATTAAGGTTCTTTACTCTCAAAAGAAAACAGAGAATAAATTTTGAAGTTACAAAGCTATGAACATTTGGGTATCAAGTGAATGCTGCTTTATGGAAGCATAATGCCAAAGAGTGTGCTTCATATTTTAATGCAGTTATTTTATAGTCAAGTTTTAGTAGCAGTATATCTCAAATAGTTTTATCGTATCAGAATTCAAATAATATATAGTATAGTTGCTTTCTTAATATATAAAACAGTAAAGTTAATACTTAAATTTTTAGGGCTTGATTAAAATGAAAATAGGTCAGGCCTACCCTACCACCTTTGAAAGTAGCCAGTGTTTTTTAAAAAAGGAACCATTGGGGCCACCCTGTGGTGACTCAGGGGTTAATGTCTCAGAGCTTTTAAGCTTGTGCCATCAGCCACTGTGGCAGGAGTTCTGTCACCAGCCTGGGAGCTAACCCACATGGTAAGTAGACTCTCCTGTCTCACCTGGTGCTCCTGTCTTGCCTGGATTTGTCTGTTCTGCACCCCACTCTATGCATCTTCTCACCCCCTACCTATGGTAAACACCCCAATCTCTGGCATATACCCCAGTTATTGTATACATAACTAAATAAAAAGTATGTAAGTTTTATTAAAAAAGTAAGATTTATAATAGATATAAAACTTCATTAACCACAAGTTTTTTGGCTGCTTTAAAATGATAAGTAGAGTCCACTTTTTTCCTCTATTCTTGCTCTGTTAGAGATAGGTTCCTGGTTCTCAGTCTGTCTCTATTCACTCATATACACAAAAATAAAAATCTGGAGTCAGAATTACTATATAAATTGGCTTGCCTTATAATTTGCCTGTTCCCAGGTTCTTTTGATACTCTATCCTAGTTATCAAAAAGCATGACAGAACCTAATCCACTTTGGAATCTAAAGCTAAGCCCTAATATTTAGCTCTGTTACTGAGGACTTTTAAAATCATGCCTACTAACCAAAGACCTGATGTGCTTTCTAAGTCTGATATGGAAATGAACTGGCGAGAACAGTATTTCATTTGGCTATATTTGTATGTTTTTTTTTTTTTTTTTTTATACAGAACTGGGGTACAGGCCAGAGGCTTAGGGGCGGTGAGAGGCTTCACCAGAGACAGAGCAGGGAACAGAACAGGCAGATCGACAAAGTACACTGCTGAGGGGAGCAGCGGGCGGGTCAGGAGAGGTCTGCCACACCATGTGGTCACCTCCCGGGCAGGCGGGGTTCGAACTTATGCGGAAGCGGCTTTAGATTCTCAGTGCTGTGCTTTAACCCGCTGCGCCACCAGGGAGGGCCTGGCTATATTTGTATGTTTTTAAACCATTTATAATTTAAATTTTTGGAAGTGTTTGTATGTCAACAGTACTGATCTTTTCTTACTGTATATATTCAGAGACTGCAAAGACTGTTCTCTTACTTACTTGCCATTGTACATGTGTATAGCTTGTTTGAATAATGATTTGTACAACTCCATTCATGTTGTTCTTTGATAATAAATTAAAAGAGTTGAGCCAGGGAAAAAAGGAAAAGGAAGAAAAAAGTGACCATTGTTAAAATGTGGCTATTCTTTACTGTCAGAGGACATAGCTAACATTACATCTCTACAAAAGACACAGTTTTTTGCACTGTATACATTATCCAAACTTACAATTAGTCTGGAATAGCAAGTATTCTTTAAATGTTTTTTTAAAGAAAAAAAATTAAAAATTCTTGACACCACCACTATCCATACACCACCTCTTCTCTTCCTTCTCATTTCTACCTACTTTTCCTCTCGTAACTTCATTTCACTTAACAATGCCCACTGGTTTATTTTTACTTAGTTTTATCCATTTATTTGCTTTGTGTCTTTCTGTTATACACATGGGTGAAATCTGATATTTTTCTGATTTATTTTACTTTTCACTTCCCCTTCAGTTTCTTCCATTTTGCTGAGTCTGTTTTTGTTGTTGTCATTGCTCTGCCTAAGAATTCTAATACTAAATTAAATCAAGGTTCTGAAAGTAGGCATTTGTGTTTTGTTCCTGATTTAAAAGCTTGTATCTTTTTTTCAAGATTATCAAAAGTTTTGGAGTATAGTTACTCATAGAGTCTTTGAATTTCTGTAGGAACTGTTGTAATTTCTGGACTTTGATTATAACTCTGTGCTTTTGGTCATTACTTCTCTGTGAGCTCAGCAAAAAATTATTTAGAATTTTTTAAAGAATATCTGAAGAACCAACTCTTGGCCATATTTTAGAATTTAGGATTCACAGCTTCATGTGAAGGTTGGGAAGAACATTTGGTAGGAGAGTGCAGGGAGGATTTAATTTAAATTCACTGGTTTTAGAAAAAGTGAGATTAATATCACTTTTTAGGCAAAACCTCAGGGAGTTTGACTATACTTGACTTGGGGCTGACTACCTAAGAAAGCAGAATAGAGAAGGCTTTCTTAAAATGATTATCTGAAGAATATTGTACTGCAGGTTGCTTAAAGATAAGGTATAAAACATTTTTATTTGTCTGAGAAATTTGATATATAAAATGGGCAAGTTTCCTTACTTCAGAATATGTGAGTTATAATTTTTGTTAATCTTTTTGGAATAGAGTGTATGGTAAATACATGGTAAATGCTACTCCCAAGATGTCAACTAAACAGTTGGTGGTGTGTAGAGTAATAATGTCTTTTGTAATATCTTATCTTTGAAATAAGAAATCATATCTCACATGCCATTTACTTTGAATATTGTCTTAAATGTGTCAGTATATGTAATTCATGGATATTAATTTAGTTTTAATAAATACATAAGATGAAAATAGGTTTTACTATGCAGTTTTCCTACCATAGTTAAAAAAAATCATTGATATAAAATTTGTTGGCTGAGCATCCTCAGGGTTCATTGTGGTTTATGGCTTGTTAAAATCTTACTGTACATTTTTCATTTCCTATCTAAATTAGTGAAATGATGATGGCACTCAGATTTCTGAGTGAGTTTGGCTCAGATTAAATTTCCTTTAATGTTAAATGTTTTCAGTTAATATGATGTTACTTCTGATTAAATGAGTGGAAAAGAAAATGAAAATATTAAAATTTTATATTTTGATTTATATCACAAGGCCATTAAAAAAAGATTTATTTATTTATGCATACAAGAATGGGGTCATACACAAGAGGTGTGGCGTGGGGCTGGGGCACAGTGAGAGGATTCACCAGAGACAGAGTGGGGAGCAGAACTGGCAGATCAACTGAAACACACTGCTGAGGGGAGCAGTGGGTGGGTCAGGAGAGGTCTCCTGCACCCTGTGGGTCACCTCCCTGGCTGGGAATTGAACTCATGCTGAAGAGGCTGTGTATGGTTTCCTAGTGCTGTGCTTTTAACCTGTTGCCCCACAGGGAGGGCCCCACAAGGCCATTTCTAATGAATATCATTTCTTTTCTAAGGACATACATCACAGAAAGAAGCCATGGAAGTGAGCCTTGATATAACAGCACTCAGCATTCTACAGCAGCCAGAGAAACTTCAGTGGGAGATTGTTGCAAATGTACTTGAAGATACTGTTAAGGATCTTGAAGAACTTGGGGCAAATCCTTGCTTAACAAACTCTAAGAGTGAAAAGACAAAGGAAAAGCACCAGGAGCAACACAACATTCCCTTTCCATGTTTGTTAGCTGGAGGCTTATTGACGTATAAATCTCCTGCTACCTCACCCATTAGTAGTAATTCTCACAGGTCACTGGATGGTTTAAGCAGAACTCAGGGTGAAAGTATATCAGAACAAGGATCTACTGACAATGAATCCTGCACCAATTCAGAATTAAATTCTCCTCTGGTAAGGAGGACTTTGCCCATTTTGCTTCTTTATAGCATCAAGGAATCTGATGAGAAAGCAGGAAAAATCTTTTCACAGATGAACAATATAATGAACAAAAGTTTGCATGATGATGGTTTTACGGTTCCACAGATTATTGAAATGGAGCTGGATAGTCAGGAGCAATTGTTGTTACAGGACCCTCCTGTGACTTATATTCAGCAGTTTGCAGATGCAGCAGCCAATCTTACCTCTCCAGATTCTGAGAAGTGGAACTCTGTGTTTCCTAAGCCTGGGACTTTGGTACAGTGCTTGAGGCTGCCAAAGTTTGCAGAGGAGGAGAATCTTTGTGTAGACTCAATAACTCCTTGTGCTGATGGAATTCATTTGTTGGTAGGACTGCGGACTTGCCCTGTTGAATCCTTGAGTGCAATAAATCAAGTAGAGGCCTTGAATAATTTAAATAAATTAAACTCTGCACTATGTAATAGACGGAAAGGTGAGCTGGAATCAAATCTTTCGGTAGTGAATGGTGCAAATATTAGTGTAATCCAACATGAATCACCAGCAGATGTACAGACTCCTTTGATAATTCAACCCGAGCAGAGAAATGTTAGCGGTGGATATTTAATACTTTATAAAATGAATTATGCCACGCGAATAGTGACTTTAGAAGAAGAGCCAATAAAAATCCAACATATCAAAGATCCCCAGGACACAATTACCTCGCTCATTTTACTTCCACCAGATATATTGGATAATCGAGAGGATGATGGTGAGGAACCTGTTGAGGAAATGCAGTTAACTGCAAAGAATGGCATTGAGAGAGAAAAAAAGTCGGATATTTCTACTCTTGGACACTTGGTAATAACCACTCAGGGAGGATATATAAAAATACTAGATCTTTCAAACTTTGAAATTTTGGCCAAAGTGGAACCTCCCAAAAAGGAGGGCACTGAGGAACAGGACACATTTGTTTCTGTTATTTACTGCTCGGGCACAGACCGGCTGTGTGCATGCACCAAAGGTAAGCTTTTGGTTTGCTTGTTTTTTCTAGAAATCTTTTATAATTAGTGGATATCCATTTGTATGTGTGTGAATTTTAGATTCATGAGGTTGAAATTTTTTAATATTATGAAGTGGTTAATATTTTTACTGTTTTCAAAGCTTTTTCTGCTGCCCTAGTTAAAGACCCTAATTGTCAATAAGAAAATATTCTCAAGAAAATGCTGTCTTCTGTGAGTCCTAACTGCATTGGCTCAAATTTGTGGCCTTTGGCAAGATACTTTAAGCTTCGCAAATCTGTTTCTTTGTTTATAAAACAGGATAAAGGAACCCTATTTCTAGACTTGTTAGAATTAAATGAAATAATATATGTGAGGTTTATGGTACAGAAACTATTTCCTTTTTAAGTGAAACTACTTAGTCTGTAATTATTAGTTTTGCCAAATAAATTTATCTGGTTTAGTCTTAACATAAGGTATCAGTTTTGCAACATCTCAGGCCTGTGTAGAGTCATACATGGTGTGCAGTTTTCCCCTTATTTTTTTTCATGCACATTTTAAGGTGAGAAATGTAGTTTTTGAGAGGTATTACTGGTAGTGTCCAGCAAATGAGTAGTTCAAATGATAAGTTAGCAGGAACTTGGGGCTGGAAGCTATTTGAAGCATAGGTTAATAACCAGTGCTTGGCAGAGGCTTTGTGTTTGAGAAAAGTTAAACATTCCATTTGTAGATCTGGTAGGAATTAACCTGAGTTTTTCTTGTCCTTAAAAATATTTCAAGAGGGCCCTCCCTGGTGGAGCAACGGGTTAAAAGCGCAGCTTTGTGAAGCTACTGCAGCATGAGTTTGCCCCCCAGCCAGGAAAGTGACCGACTGGGCACAGCAGACCCCTCTTGTCTTGCCCGTTGCTCCCCTCAACAGTGTCTTTGTCAGTCTGCCTGTTCTGCTCCCCACTCTGTCTCTGGTGAATCCTTTTACTGCCCCTGAACCTCTGGCCAGTACTCCTGTTCTGTATGCATAAACACATAAATCTTTAAAAAAGTATTTCAAGAGGTTAGTTGAGGATAATGGAGACCTGAATTGTTCCTGTTTGCCTTCTTTGTAATAGAGTAAAATGACAAGGGAAAAATAATCTTCAACTAATATCAAAAGCTAACTAGGTTAATTTAACAAGTGAGTAATGAAGAATAACTGTTTTTTACAAAATTTGAATTAGAGTTGTTACATGTTATCAATGAATATTGAGTTTATTGATTATGTATGTGCCAGTTTGTTGTTGTGAGCACTATAATTCTTTTTTTTTTTTTTTAAAGATTTATTTATTTGTGCATACAGAACTGGGGTACAGGCCAGAGGCTCAGGGGCGGTATGAGAGGTTTCACCAGAGACAGAGTGGGGTACAGAACAGGCAGATCGACGAAGTACACTGCTGAGGGGAGCAGTGGACGGAGAGGTCTGCCACGCCATGTGGGTGACCTCCAGGGCATGTGGGAATCGAACTCATGCAGGTGGGAATCGAACTCATGCAGGGCTTTAGATTCTCAGTGCTGTGCTTTAACCCGCTGCGCCACCAGGAGGGCCACACTATAATTCTTTTTAACTCGTTTAGTCATCACCAACTTTATAAGGGATATGCTCTCAGAGACAGATTGGGGATCAGAACAGGCAGATCAATGAAGTACACTGCTGAGGAGAATAGCAGTCAAGCCAGGAGAGGTCTGTTGCATCTTGTGACTCACCTCCGGGGCTTGGATCAAACTCTCACTGAAGCAGCGCCCGGCTTGCAGTGCTGCACAAGCATTCCCTTGTGCCACCAGGGAGGGCCTCATTGTCTGGGAAGAGATGTTAAGTTATGCATCTTTGTCAAAGAGCATTAGCATTCAAACCTGGGGTAGTCTTATCGGAGTGGTTAAAGTAAAATACACTGCTATAGTGTTATATGTAAGAA
The DNA here is from genome assembly GCF_000260355.1 of Condylura cristata. Taxonomy (NCBI): domain Eukaryota; kingdom Metazoa; phylum Chordata; class Mammalia; order Eulipotyphla; family Talpidae; genus Condylura; species Condylura cristata. The sequence continues at coordinate 23,453,205 of NW_004567121.1, read as the reverse complement.
TAGTAAATGAATTAAAAAAATAGTAATTTTTTTTGGGGGGGATGGAGAGGGAATCTTTAAATCTGAAGATTAAGAAAATGAAAACAGTTTAATTTGTCAGAGGTCATCCAAATAGGCCTGGGTTTGGAGTGTGGCCCAGGGGCACATGTTTATAAAAGATACTCATATTTTCCAGAAATGTAATTAGGGTTTACTAATTCAAATTACTTGACGACATACGCTTTTTGGTATTCAGGAGAGGCATAGTATTTAAACTATAAGTAATTTTTTTTTGGCATACAAGAACTGAGGTGCAGGCCAGAGGTTTGGGGAGATGAAAGGATTCACCAGAGACAAGAGTGGGGAGCAGAACAGGTGGATCCATTGAAATACACTGCTGAGGGGAGAAGCAGGTGAGATAGGAGAGCACCACTGTGCCACAAGTGGGATAGCTCCCTGATTGGGAGTTGAGCCTAGGCCTAAGTGGTGATTGCGCCAAGACTCAGCCTCAAGGCCACCAGGGTGGCTCCTAAGCTATAAAATAGATTAATTATTTTTGGAATTTTGACAGTGAGAAATTCTATGAGGTGATCTCATTTAGTAGATAAGTGATTTTCCTCATGAATTGAAGATCAAGAAAATTCCTGAGAAGTTAACCACTTTGAATATTACCCTTTAGTTCTTCAAGAAGTGATTGAATGATCAAATACCTCTGAAAAGTGTATAAAGTACTTGAAAATTAACAGCAGAAAGTTGTAGACTGAATTAGCTGAACCTGAGATTGTTTTATGAGATTATTCAAATGATATACGCAACTTTTCTTATGGAGAATCAGTCTTTTGATAAAAATCTATTCTTAGTAATTGTTAGTTTTACCTAGTGTTAGTAAATAGCCTTGCTTTTATCTGGGGCCTCTGTGTCCACATTGTTTGATATTCAGCTAAAGACTGTTGAGCAGTGTATGCATATACCTTCATCAGTAATGAGAGCTCTTGCTCATTTTCTCTGTGTTTTCTCAGGTCTTTTCTGCATTGGCCTGGTTACTTAGTTGACTGGGAATGTGTTGAGACACGTGTACAAACTCTATATCATGGAGGGATATGTGGAAGGTTTACCCAGTCCCTGTATTTCTCTACTTGTAACTCCCTGTTAAATCCCTGTTATTTTTAGTATTTTGCTTTTCCTCAAATAGTATCCTTACTGCAGGTAGTAGAGTTGCTGGCTGTTTTTTTTTTATTGCCACTGAAATCCTTTAAATTTATAACTCTCTTAGGTCTGGTGAGCTGTCCTTTGCAGTAGCAGCAAGTCTTGGTGGGTTTTTAGCAACCCTGATCGAATTCCAGTTTTGTCTAGCTTTATAGTTACTTTTTAAAAAGAGGGTTTATGGTTCTCTTCAGTCATGCCCAAAGTGAGTCTCCAGATATGCTTATTAGAATATATTTATTATATTAATTTTGTCTGAAACATTTGCTTAATTTGCTTTTTTTTCCCCCCTGATGAAGGTAGGAAAAGTAAGATTTCATTTTATTGGAAAAGATTCAACAACTAAGAATTTTTGTTTAGTTTTGCTACTTCTGGAATTTAAGTTAAACAGTGGGCTCTGGCATAAGTTTCCTTATGAAAGTGGAATGTGGCCACCATAATAACCTCTACTTTAAGGGGTTTTTGAAGATTAAATGAATTTAAGCATTTAAAATAGTGTCTTACACCTGGTAAATAACTTCACATTTGTGTATTTGCCATTTTATTTATTTTTAGCTTGCACTTAAGTCCTTGCCAATTAAATTTCTAAATTCTTGAAAATACATGACTTTGGTATCCCTTTTTATCTTCCTGTTGAATGTTATTAAAACAAATCAAGTTTGTTAACTAAGTGATGTGCTCCTGTGTGGTTTTCTGTTTTCTATGTATCTGTGTTGATGAGTTATTACTACACTTTAGGTGGTGAGCTTCATTTTCTCCAAATTGGAGGAACCTGTGATGATATTGATGAAGCTGATATACTAGTGGATGGATCACTTTCTAAAGGAATGGAACCAGCTTCTGAAGGTTCTAAACCTTTATCAAATCCTTCAAGTCCTGGCATTTCAGGTATGATATTAAATTAAAAAAAAATACCGATTCTTCTGTTAAGAATTCTGAATCTCTTACATAATCCTAAACATTATTTCCGTATTTTCAGTTAGCTTTTGATTACTATGTTGAGGGAGTTCATTTTCTTTATGAGACTTGTTTCAATACATTATTATTTTCCTATGTAGTTGTTATATATAACATTTGTTATATATGTATAATTTTTCTGATAGTTGAAATATCTAAGAGGTGAAAGCATTATTTCAGCCATTAAGACATTTGTTCTATAGAAGAGTGGGAAAAAAACCTACAAAAGAAAAGTTCATTCAATAAGTGTATAGTCAATAGAGTGACTAATATTGACAATATCATAATTGAATATAAAAGCTAAAAAAATTTCTCATTAGTTTGCTGTATTTAGGGCCTTAAAACTCTTTTGTAAACCTTTAGCAAGGTTATTTTATTTGGATGTGTTTTTGTTTCTGCCTTTTATCCATGTTTTACAGTGCTTTCCAGAACTTTTTTCAAAAGAGAAAAATGTCATCGTAGGCAGAGATTTCACTGCTTTTACTCACTCCTCTCAAGATATGAATTATTATATTCATATGATATTTCCTGGAAATGTGACTTGTAAAACCTCTGATAGTTTAGGGTATTTTACCAAGACACAGTGCTGTCTTCTTTCACAGGAAGTGACAGTGTTGGAAAGGGAAAAGAAATTAGAAAGCTGTATAATGGGATTGAAGACAGACTGTTAACTTCTTAATATTTTTTATGGACTTTTCTTGGTGTGGAAAACTTATTTTTGGCCAGTAAACATATTTTTGGTTATAATCATCCTATAAAGCATTGGAAATAAAACATTGTTCTTACTAAATTTCTAAAATAATAATTTTTCTCTTAAGCCTAAAATGATTGGAAAAAGATGCCTGTGTACAAGTAAGACATTCTTTGGAAGATGTTTAAATTATGTTTAGCATTGTACCTGAAGTGATAGGTTGTTTTTCTTTACTTAACTTGACAACAGAGCCATTTCTAAGTTAAGGAAAATTTTGAGGTAGACTAGAGTGTTTTTCTTGTAGGTTGTAAACTCAATGGCAGTGACATTATTTTGACCACTGCATTTTTTAATAGTAATGTTTATAGTGCTTAGTCAATGGATGTTGATACTTATTTGAAGATTTAAAAAAACAAAATTCATGAATACAAGAACTGGGGTGTAGGCCAAAGGTGCCAGGGGTGGGGGGGAGAAAGAAGTCACCAAAGAGAGTAGGGAGCAGAACAGGTGGACTGACTGAAATACACTGCTCAGGGGAGCAGCAGACAAGACAGGAGAGGTCTGCTATACCATGTGGTTTAGCTCCCTGGCTGGGAGGTTAAATTTTGTGAAATACTCTTTAAAGTTTTTTTTTTTTTAAATAATATAATAGTTTATATTCCATCATTTTGTGCATTTTTCCATCTCAGTTGCAGTCTCCTTGGGCTTCCCATCACCAAATCATCCATGTGCCATCACCATAGTCCAGTGCATTTCCCTCCACCCACTGTTCTTGATTCCATTCCCCACTCTGTACCCATAAAATGCTCTGGTATATAGCTGTTCATTATTATTATTATTTTCTCTCCTGGTCTGTTATACTCCTATGTGTGAAACCATCTGGTAAAAAATACTCTTTTAAGTTTTAAATCAGATTTTGTGTTTTAATCTTTTTTAAACTTAACTTTTGTTAATTGGATCAACAGCTTGTTAGCATTCCCTAATGTTAGAGCTTTCAAAGATATGGATACATCCATTAACAAAAGAAAAATAATCTCTCCAAAGTAGTTTGTTGTTTTAATACTGCTATGTGTAACATATACTAACTACCACACAAGTGAAATACTGTTTATGCCACTGTTTTGTAATTATCTGCTATCAAGAAAACATTGACTTTTAAAAATTTCCTTTTTTTGCAGAGTAAAAATAGATATCCTGTACATTGTGGTATTAATTAGTATTTTGTGTTTTAAATAATAAATGCTAAAACTTAGTTAATGAAATGATATAAGATCAGCTTGCATTTCAGTATCACTACTTTTGTTGCCCTTATTAACTTCAGGTCTAGATAAAGCTTACTCAGGATCTTTTTCACAGGTTAAACTTGGGTTTTTTCTGATAATGAGCATCTTCTCTATAATTTAAAATATTTGAGATGAAGTTTTTTTGTTTTTTTTTAAGATTTATTTATTTGTACATACAGAACTGGGGTATAGGCCAGAGGCTCAGGGGCGGTGAGAGGCTTCACCAGAGACGGAATAGGGAGCAGAACAGGCAGATTGACGAAGTACACTACTGAGGGGAGCAGCGGGCGGGCCAAGAGAGGTCTGCCACGCCATGTGGTCTCCTCCGGGGCAGGCGGGATTCGAACTCATGTGGAAGTGGCTTTAGCTTCTGAGTGCAGTGCTTTAACCCGCTGTGCCACCAGGGAGGGCCGAGATGAAATTTTTAAAAAGTATATTATGTGCTAGTTAACATTAATTGTATGTAGATATTTGAGCCCACTTTATTAACTTCCAGGTTATTTGGTGGGTATTATAATTGACTACACAAGATACAGGAATTAAAGTTCTTCTCCTTCTTTTTAAATCCATTCCAAATTCTACGAACAATGTTGTTAAGGAGTTGATTTATTGGTGGACCAGCCATTCACCCTTGACATCTTGACATCTTTAGTGGAGCTAACCCGCTTTGAGACTTTGACTCCACGGTTTTCAGCTACTGTTCCTCCATGCTGGGTAGAAGTTCAACAAGAACAGCAACAAAGGCGACATCCTCAACATTTGCATCAGCAACATCATGGAGATGCTGCTCAGCATACTAGAACTTGGAAACTACAAACTGACGGGTAAAACATACTTTTTTAAAAAGATTTAATTTACATATGTATGCAGAACTAGGGTATAGGCCACAGGTGCAAAGATTCACCAGAGACAGAATGGGGAGCAGAATAGGCAGACTGATGAAGTACACTGTTGAGGGGAACAGCGGGCAAGATAGAAGTCTACTGAGCCATATGGGTCACCTCCCTGGCCAGGGATTTAACTTGTGCTGAAGCAGCTGTCCTAGCTTCATAGTGCTGAGCTTTAACCCAGCAAGAAGGGGGTTTATATTTCTTAAAGACAATATACAATTCTTAGGTATATTACAGTTTGTATTAACCATTGCATGTTAATAACTTTGTTCTTTTCATTTATCACCTTAATTTTGAAATTTACTGTATTCAGATTTATAAGATAAAGTAGTGACAGTAATCCACCATTGCATTTAATTTGCTATCCATATTATTACTAATGATTATATGTTTTATATCTTGTGGACTTCACATTCTAGTAGAATAGAATATATGCATTTATTATGTCACACAGTTATAAAGACTATGAAATACATTGAACAGTATGGTGGTTGAAGTTGTTGTGACTATAAATGTGTGAGAGAAAGTTGCATGATTTTTTTTTGTTTGATGGGTTTGAGAAGATCTCCATCAAGACATTAATTCAGATGCTGTTTACACCATACAAAGACTCTGGGAAGTGTATTGTTTAAATTTTAGAAGACTAAAGCAAGAAGATTGGTATTGTAATGCAGTAAATAATGTGTAATGCAGTGAAGGGAATAATGGTAGGAGGAAACATCAGAAAACATAGTTTGTATGCAAGTGATAACTGTCTTTGTAGGTCATAGATGGGGTGATGTTAGAGGGCTTTGAGTATAGGAGTGATGTTATATAATTTAGATACTAGAAGGATATGGTTAGACTACTGTATTGATAAAAGATAATAAATGGTTGTGGTGTATGTGTTAGCAGGGCCGCAAATGAAGCAAAGATTCTAGCTTGGATGCTTATGCATTTAATTCAGGTGAAATGGTGATATTTTGGATGATGGTGGTAATTGATGGAGGCATTGAAAAGAGTGGTTGGATTCTGGATGCAATTTGGAGGTGGAAAGAATAGTAAATGTTAATGTTGAATGGCTTGAGAGAGAAGAGGACAGGATGAGTCTAAGATTTTTGGATTGAGCTAATTGAAAAAAAAACAGAACTCTTACACTGAGATATAAACATATAATCAGTAAGTTTGGATTTTATTAATTTTTACATTGTATTCGTTTTCATACAGATGTAGTCCCCATAAATACCCATAACATCACCTGTGAACCATCGCCATGGCCCCTTGTGCTCTTCCCACCTGTTTTCATCCCTTTCCCTCCCCGCCTCTCCTTTTAGTCTCAGTTCTATACTTGCCTGTAACTTTTGTCTTTTTTGACCCTCTGTTCAGTTTTCCCTGTGTTCTTCTTGTAAGTGATATCATCCAATATTTTTTTTTTCCTTCTGAGTTACTTCAGTGAGCATAATCCTTTCAGTTTCATCCATGTTGCTGCAACTGGCATGATCTTTTTTTTTCTCATTGGCTTATTTATTTCTTTTATGATGTCTTTTTAATTGCTGAGTAGTATATCATTTTGTGTGTGTGTGTGTATACACACGCCACATCTGGATCCTGAAGTTTGAGTTTATTTCTAAATTTGTGGTGGTTGGTAGGAATTTGGATATGAGTTGGGAATTTAGTGGGGGAGTGTGATTTGGAGATTTTTATTTTTCAACCTTTTATACATTTAATTTAAAATTAGTGTTTTTTGACATTTGTAATTTTACCTATAATGCAGTTTGTTTGTTTTTTTAATTACCAAGTTTTTATTGTAAGTTTGTTCCATTCGTATGTGGATTTTACCTTGGTGCTTGGAAATACAGAGGCAGGGTCTTTGGTCCAGCAGTCTAAGGACTGCAGGTTCTCCAGACAAGGCCATTCTATAAGCAGAGTTTAGGGAATGCTGTGGAACCCCTCCCTAGTTTCTTTCCTCAGACAGCCAATTTTTTCTCCCATAGGCCACATATAAAATATATAAGGAGTTCTTATTTTTAAGACTTTTTAAAAAGATCTGTTTATTTGTGCATACAGAACTGGGGTATAGGCCAGAGGCTCAGGGGTGGCGAGAGGCTTCACCAGGGACATAGTGGGGAGCAGAACAGGCAGATCGATAAAGTACACTGCTGAGGGGAGCAGCGGGCGGAGTCAGGAGAGGTCTGCCACGCCATGTGGTCACCTCCGGGGCAGGCAGGGATCGAACTCATTCAGAAGAGGTTTTAGCTTCTCAGTGCTGTGCTTTAACCCGCTGCGTCACCAGGAAGGGCCCAGGAGTTCTTATTTTAAAATGCATGTTTTTGGGTTCCTGCTCCTATAGTTAGGGCATTGCCTGAGAATTTGTAGATAATTCTGATGCTCCGTAATATACATTTTGAGGAACAGGATTTATTAGAATGAATAGTTCCCAAGACAGATGTAGATTTCTAAGGTAAGATCATTCATTTCCATAAATCTTGCCTTTCCGTTGAGTGCTGCTTATTCTCCTTCCTAATCCCATTGAAAAGCATTAAGTTTTGGTGGAAACCGCAAATCAGAGTATGAAAGATGATATTAATGATAATGTGGTTATGACTGAAGAAAGATTTTTTTTCTTTATTTGCATTTCCACTCTTTTTTTGACAGCAACAGCTGGGATGAACATGTATTTGAATTAGTTCTACCGAAAGCTTGTATGGTTGGACATGTAGACTTCAAATTCGTTTTGAATTCAAACATCACTAATATTCCACAGATACAAGTAACACTCCTGAAAAACAAAGCTCCAGGCTTAGGGAAAGTCAATGGTAAGAATGGATAGAAATTTGTATTTTATAGTTGGCTTCTTAATCTAATTTTCAACTTTGTTGTCTAGGTTTGATGTCCTTCTCTATTCCCCATGCTGTTTTCCTGCTTTCCTTTTTGTGGTTTTATTTAGAAAAATTAATCCAGACAATGTTTGTGAACTTTTAGTAACTCAGTAGTGTTCAGAATTGTATGAAATAGAGTAATTTAATGATGCTTTTTGGGAAATGTGATTAGTTCATTTGTGAATTAGTTTTGACTTTTAGTGTTACTAAAGTCAGACTTTAGTATGATTTTCTCTTTTAAGAGGAGACTTATTTGAGAAAAAAAACATTGTTATGAAGTAACACTTAAAAAAATTAATTCATAAAACCTAACCTTTCATGTAATGCTAAAAAATATATATCCTAGTTAAGAATTTGATTTTTATTACTGAAAAGATTGCACACCTTTAATGTACTGAGAACGAGATGTTATTTTTCAATATTCCTCTCAACAGTAGATGAATTTAGAAAACCAGAGATAACTTCAGAGAAAATAGGGGTAAAGCATTGTCACTTTTCATGTTTTAAAATAAATATGTGTTTGTGTATATTTGTGCGTATTCTTCTGCCTAATGACAAATTCTGGCTTAAATTTGGTCTAGGACTTAGGCATTTTTTTTTTTAAGCTGTAGATGCTTATACTGTACAACCTCTAGGGTAAGAACTCTAGCAGCCAGCAAATTATTTCTCCAGGTGAATATTTTACTACCATTTTAAGATAGAAGAGTATGAAGCAATTATTTGAATCAAATTTTTTTCCTCTTCTGATCACTACTTTTATAGCATCTGTGATGAAAATTACAGTAGTTCCCAGTTTAACAGAAACTTTTAGATTTAAGGCACGTCATTCATTGATATTAAGCAAAATTAAGTTTACGAATATTTTTATCCTCTAGAAACAGCAGTAGATAGGCAGATCACCTTTCCTTTGTCTCCAGCTCTTAACATTGAAGTGGAACAAAATGGGAAACCGTCCCTGGTTGATTTGAATGAAGAAATGCAGCACATGGATGTAGAGGAATCACCGTGTGAGTTAAATTATAGAGCTGTTGTCCATGGCAGTAAAGGAATAGTGATCCAAATGCATCATGTTGGGCAAACATTTCCTTATGGCTTGCAAAAACTTCGTTTGGGAACACGATTAAATAACCTATACCTCTGCTTTGGCAATATGCTTTAACTTTCAGCTCATCTCTGAACACAGCTGTGCTAATACTCACATTCTTGTTTAATATCTTGGTATTGAAATCATGTCATGATTTTGTAAAACTTTTTTTTTTTTTTGAAAATCAAGGTGAATGTTAATATGGGAATGAGAAATAATATATCAGATACTTATAGTTTCTAAGCATGATAATAAATTTTTATTTGAACACATTCTAAGTGTGATATCTTGTGTGATGGTATTAAATATAAATGGGATGGATACTTATTAATTTCATATTTTAAGTTACAAACTATTTCATAGAAAAATGTATTTTCTTTTTAGGTCTTAGATTATGTCCATTTTTAGAAGATCATAAAGAAGACATTCTGTGTGGGCCAGTATGGCTTGCAAGTGGCCTTGATCTATCAGGGCATGCTGGAATGTTGACATTAACAAGTCCAAAACTTGTGAAAGGTGAAGTAACATAAATGATGTAGCATTTATAAAGATTAATTTAAAAAAACTGATCTAAAAATAAAAACCCTAAAATAAAGTTTTGTCCGAGATTTGCATGAGCAATTCCATTAATAAATAGTTCAGTTATTTCCTTAAGTGATTGTAATGTTAGCTGAAACATCTGATTTTTTGTGTTTCTTGAGGCCTCAAGTGCCCTTTGAAAAAGCATAGAGAAAATAAATAGTAGAAGGAAATATCTTCCAAAGTTACCTAGATGTTATGTTCTGGCATGTTTTTCTTTTTTCGTCTATTTAGAGCCTTGGATGTTCAGAGAGTTTATTGTATATTGTTATATTTTTTTCTTTAAGAGGAAGTTTTTTTTTAAAAAAAGATTTATTTATTTATTCATGTAGAACTGGGGTACAGGCCAGAGATGTGGAGGGTGAGAGGATTCACCAGAGACAGAATGGGGTGCAGAACAGGCAGGGCTACGAAGTACACTACTGAGGGGAGCAGGGGGCGGGTCATGAGAGGTCTGCCTCGCCATGTGGTCACCTCTGGGGCAGGCAGGGATCGAACTCATGCGGAAGTGGCTTTTTAGCTTCTCAGTGCAGTGCTTTAACCTGCTGTGCCACCAGGGAGGGCCATAAGAGGAGTTTTTTTTTTTTTTTTTATTAAAAAGTTTATTTTTACATCATTTTTCACATTTTTTTTTCATCTCAATTGTAATCCCCACGGGTTTCCCATCACCAAATCACCCCTGTGCCACCACCATAGTCCCGGCCATTTCCCTCCTCCCCCCCCCGTTTTTGATCCCATTCCCCACTCCACCCCCACAGAATGTCTCTGGTCTATGGTTGTTCATTATTTTTGTTATTTTCTCGCCTGGTCCATTATACTCCTGCTATGAGTGAAACCATCCGGTATTTTTCTTTCTCTTTCTGGCTTATCTCACTCAGCATGATCTTTTCCAGCTCCATCCAAGTTGCTGCAAAAGACATGTGTTTCTCTTTTTTGGTTGCTGAGTAATATTCCATTGTATATATGTACCACATCTTTCTAATCCAGTCATCTACTTTTGGGCATTTGGGCTGCTTCCATGTTTTTCCAATTGTAAATAAAGCAGCAATAAACATGGGGGTACAAGTATCTTTTTCAATCAGTGTTTTTGTGTCTTTTGGGTAGATACCTAGGAGTGGGATTGCTGGGTCATAGGGAAGCTCCATGTTTAGCAGTTTGAGGAACCTCCAAACAGTTTTCCATAGTGGTTGTACTAGTTTGCATTCCCACCAGCAATGCAGGAGAGTTCCTTTTTCTCCACATCCTCGCCAACATTTGTTGTTGCTAGTTGTTTGAAGATGTGCCATTCTCACTGGGGTGAGGTGGTATCTCATTGTGGTTTTAATTTGCATCTCCCTTATTACGAGTGACATAAGAGGAGTTTTTAAGAAAGGCTTTGGTAGTATCAAATGTAGTGGTCTGATTGTCTCAAGTTAATAATACTATAGTTAAAATAATTTATTTAATCTTACACTTTTAAGGACAGGTTTATTAGGAAAAGAGAAAGAAAAAGAGAGGCACCTGCATAGTCATAGCAGGCAGGAGAACTCTTAAAGTATACTTAAAGATAATTGGCTCTTAACATATTTAGTAGATGTTGTAGTAGTAGGACTTTTATTTCAACTTTTGTATCTCAGGGGCAAATAAAAATGTTAATGAGCAGAACACTTACTTCAACTGTTAAAAATAAATTTGGAGGTAGGCTGGGGTCAGAAACTATCTGACCACTTCTTTGACAACTATTTAATTTGTGTGCATAATGTTTGTCCAACTCACACATTTGTTTGCAGACACAGAGAGTATATGTAAATTTTAATATTTTCTTTTGACTACATCTTATTTACTCAGTTTGAGATCCTGTGGTGTTTAGACTACATACTGGGATACAGCCATGAACAAACTAATAAGATCTCTTCTCTTGTATTATTGTCAGCATAAGTGAATTTTGTTGAGTAACAGTGTGAAACTTAAATTTTTAATTGAAAATAAAAATGTTGACAAAATGGAGGATGTAATTAGGAGACTTGTATTACAAAAGCTTAATAATGAAAAAGTTAATTTTCCTAGTATTTACTAAGATTGATTATTTTTCTCATCAAATTCCCAAAAGATTCTTTGAAAGTGGGAGAAAATGATTGCTAAATTTTTATGGAAGAATAAAAGGATCTAAGGAATTTGGATAAAGAAGAGGGACTATATTGTCAAATACCTGAACACGGAATGATAAAGCATCAGAATGTAACAGTGTAGTGTTGGTATAGTGGGCAGGCTTATCAGTGGAAATGTGTGGTAGCTTTTGTAATTATAGAATGATTTAATACCTGCTAAGGCACCATGAGACTTATGGTTTGCTGATGAGGTGGTAGTATGAGGGTGTTGTCACAGACTATTTTAAGTATATATAGATTGTACAGAATGATATTTTAGTTAAAATAAAACAAAACATACTTTACTGATAATAGCATTTTATATTTATTGAGTGCTTCCTTGAGCAATGCACAGCTAGAAGTTTTAATTACCTTTAAAAATTATAGTATTATTATTTTACATTTACATCTCATTACATAGTGATCCACAGCAAGGTTAATTTCTCACATGCCTCATAAATGGCAGAGCCATCATTCAAACTCAGGTAGTGAATCTAAAGCTTTTTTAGCTGTTACTACTATATAATGCTTATATATATATGTGTATACAGATAAATGATTGTACATTCATACATAAAATGGATTGATACACATAATTGTGCCATCACTATTATGGGTTTTACTTTAACAATAGCTTTTTTTCCCTGTAGCTCATAAAATTTCTCTTAAAATTAATAATTTAATTGACTGGAAAATAATATCCCTAATGCTTATAATAACAAGTATTCTAATGATGGTCAGACAACTTCTGTGATTTTTGTAATATTGCTACCAACACGCATGTTATTCAATCATGTTAAACAGTGTAATTTGAAATTCTGGCCAACTGACTTTTTCTTTTTGTGGAATTAATTATTTAACTTGCATCAGGAAATGCTTTTTTTAGTTACCCATTCTGTGCTGTTTCTCTAGGTATGGCAGGAGGAAAATACCGTTCATTTTTAATCCATGTCAAGGCAGTGAATGAAAGAGGAACAGATGAAATCTGCAATGGTGGCGTACGTCCAGTAGTAAGACTTCCATCACTAAAAAGTCAGAGCAGCAAGGGTTATTCACTTGCTTCGCTCTTGGCAAAAGTTGCAGCAGGCAAGGTATGAAGTAATATTTTAATCTATAGCATTTTTTTTTAAAATGCGGATGAGATTTAACACTGTTGGAATTAGTATTGTCTCTTCATTGAGTTTTCTATAATAATGTGGTTTGTGTTTTTTTCTTTACAGTGATTTAAAGATATATAATAATGAAGAAAATATTTTGAATTAATTTTAGCTTTTGTGAAGGCTACTCAGTAGTAATTGTTAGTAGAAAATTCATACCATAACAACTGTAGATCTATAGGTGTATAGATGTGAGGTTTTGTTTCTGTGCCTTTGACTTGTAACTCACAGTACTTTCCTAGGTAAGTATTTGGCAAGATGAGGAGAAGTTGGGAATTGATTTTAAATAATGTAGCCAAAGTTTCAAGGTTGATATTCTACAACTGGCTGGCTGTGTACCATGCACTCTTTTTAAGATTATGCTGAATTTTGGAGATTTATTTCATCTGTCATTATAAACAATAGCAATATCAGTAATACTAATTTATATTATACTTGTGAAAGTTTTCCAAGGACTTCATTGTACTTAATGTAATTTAATCCTCATAATAATTCTGAGGTAGAGTAAGTGCGGTTTGCTTTTCATACTGAAGATAGTGACACTTAAGGGATTTTGGAGGTTTCATATCTCAGGTTATAAGTTGTGGGGCTCAGGACTTTGGTTTTATAATTTTTAATCATTGGATTATTACCTTTAAAATAGTGACTGAATCTTACGTTCTCCTTTATAATTGAAAAAAATTAGTCGTTTACTTTGAGTATGAGGATAAAAGTTACTATCTAAATTTGAGATTGATATTTTAATAGTTGTAATTCAATTATTTTTCTTTAAAAACTGAAATAAAACCCGTAAGTTTGAATAGTAAATTACTTTTTGGTTTCATTTGTTTATTCAGTTACTTATTTTTGTACATCCAGGAAAAATCTAACGTCAAAAATGAAAATGCAAGTGGCACCCGTAAATCTGAAAATCTCCGGGGCTGTGACTTACTTCAAGAGGTCTCAGTAACCATTCGAAGATTCAAGAAGACTTCAATTTCTAAGGAAAGGTAATCTCTTCTTCTTTTATATTCTTAAAACTAATGAAAATACATAGGAAGAATTCTGGCAAACATATCCCTACATAATGTTTTAAAATTATGCTACAAAATATTTGCTTTCCATTAAGAAAAATATTTTTTTAAGGATTTACTTATTTATGCATACAAGAGCTGAGATACAGGCCAGAGGAGGTGGGTGAGAGGATTCACTAGAGACAGAGTGGGGAGCAGAACAGGCAGATGTACTGAAATACACTGCTGAGGAGAGCAGTGGCTGGGTCACGAGAGGTCTGCCAAGTCACATGGGTCAAACCCCCTGGCTGGGAATGGAGCTCGTGCTACAGTGGTTGTGGATAGCCTCATAGTGCTGTGTTTTAAACCCTTGTGCCACCAGGGAGGACTCGTTTTGCATTTTTTAAAAATAAAGATAGTAATTTTATTTTTTAAAAAATTGATTTATGTGTATAAGAACTGGGGTCCAGGCCAGAGGTGTGGGGTTGGTAAGTGAGAAGATTTATCAGAGACAGAATAGGGAACAGAACAGGCAGATTGACTGAAATACACTGCTGAGGGGAGCAGGACATTGCTGATTGGACAGGAGAGGTCCCCTATGCAATATACTCATCTCCCTAGCTAAGGATTGAACTTTAGCTGCAGTGGCTGCATATCGCTTTATAATGCTTAGACTTAACTCTTTGTGCCACCAAGGAGGCCCCAATACATAATGGTTAACTTTATTTCTTTAAAAATGTTTTAGAATCCAACAGTTGCTTATATGCTGTTTTAATCTTTTAAATACTATAACCTTAAGTATAAAGATCAGCATTCATTTTGTATATTTCCATATTCTGTTTTGTAATATTAATGCTCAAAAGTTTTTATTGTGATACTCATTATTTAAAATGGAAACATTATATGACAACTAAGTTGTACTGGTTTTCATTCTGACTGTTCTGTTTTGGTTGGTAATATATTTATTTTTTCTTGTAGAATACAACGATGTGCTATGTTACAGTTTTCAGAATTTCATGAGAAACTTCTTAGCACTCTTTGTAGAAAAGCAGATGATGGCCAAATCACAGAACATGCTCAGAGTCTTGTGTTGGATACTCTTTGTTGGTTAGCTGGAGTACACTCGAATGGACCTGGAAGGTTAATAATTAGATTTTACTCACAATGACAGTTGTTTTTTAAATATTTTAACTAGAAGTTCAAGATGAGTCTAAATGTCTGCTATTATTTTACAGCTCAAAGGAAGGAAATGAGAGCCTACTTTCAAAAACACGTAAATGTCTTTCAGACATTGTACGTGTTTGCTTCTTTGAGGCAGGACGAAGCATAGCCCATAAGTGTGCCCGATTTCTAGCCTTGTGCATTAGGTTGGTGTTTTTTTTTTCAAGTTGAAAGTATACTTTTTATGTGTACCTGCAATTTGGCAGGTGATATGATACTTTGTAGTGTAATTTAATCCTTGCTAAATGTGGATATAATTTAAGATAATTTTTCAAAAGTTTACAATTAATTGAGCTTTTAAGAAAGGATTTTGAATTTTTCAGAAAACAGTTAAATAAATATTAGCCAATCTAGTCTGCTAGTCTCGAGTATTAGTAGTGTTTGGGGAGCTTTGTAGCTGTATCTCTTTTTCCATTTTCTTTCACTCTTGCTCCCCATTATTGTCTTTCAGTTCTTCATCTATGGCCTATTCCCTGTTATTCATAGCAGCAGATCATTTTATGTAAACCTGAACTCAGATTATCTAGATAATAGTAAACTCTAAGGTCAATATTAACTGTACCTACTTGTTAACAGTTTTCGGTAAAGAGAATTTAATGCATAATAAAGCAGTTCTAAAATACAGTCTCTCTCTTTACCACTTGTCTGCATGGCTATAGAACTGTAAAGCATGTTCTTTTGTATGTAGTAAGAATGAATGCATTTTACAGGATGTTTAGTTTTGAAATTAGACCTTAAGTGATGTATTTTAACTTTTTTTTTTAAATTTTTAGTAATGGCAAGTGTGACCCATGTCAACCAGGATTTGGATCAGTTTTGTTGAAGGCCTTGCTTGATAATATTTCATTTTTACCTGCAGCAGCAACTGGTGGTATGTGAAATATACTCACAAATAATTATAGTCAAAGAAAATACTTCACAGTATAATGTGAATAATTAGGATAATTTATTAACTGTTTTTCTTTTGGATTATACCCTATTTTATCAATATCTTACTTATTTTTAGGCTCTGATATGTTGTGGTTTTGGGGGCATATATCCTTTGTTCAGTAGTATTCCTAGGTAAAAGTTAATGGGAGAGTTATCAAGTAAGTCATTCCAATGTAAACATTTTCTGTGTTTCTCTAAAAGTTTTGAGTTGTTTGTTGTTTCCGGTTACAAATTAAAATGCCAGAAAGTGCCACAGAAGTGAAATAAATGAAATGGTCCTGGTGTCATTGCAAGTACACAGGTTGTATCTGATTATTAGGGTCTGTGGCAAACTGAGTTTATGTAAAGTGGGCCAGCATTATATGATAATGATCCTCTAAAATAGCATGTATCTAGGCATTGAAGATTTGGAAAAGATTTTTAATGTTTTCTTCTATTTTATGCTTTTCCAAGGGTTATTGATTTGCTCTTTTAAAAACTATACTTTCTGTATACATTTCTCATCTTTTTTTTTTTTTAAAGAAGACCTATCCCACAAGTTATATCACTTGTGTAAATTGTATTTAACAAGGATTTGACTTTTGTGCTATTCCAGAAAAACAAGCTTCCTCTAATTTGTTATAATTACCTTGGATTTTTGTTGACTAAACCTATTAAGTCTGTTATGTAGAATTGACTATTTAACACTTCCTCATTTTAATAACCTCTTGTTTAAAACCGTTTCTTAACTTTAGTGCTTTAGAGGTAGGATGCTAAAATTCTGGAGTGTGCTTAGTACACTAAGTATACAGCTTGATGTCTCAAGTTTTGTAAATGATTTTAAAACATACTATGATCATTTTCTAATCTGTGTTGTTCTAATCTGTAGCAAACTGGCAGTATACTTTATTAACTTGCTAAAGTCAGCTCTTTGTCATTCTTTCCCCATTATTGTTTTTTTGAGAATTCTAGTTAAGAGAAATAAACTATTTCAGGGAAGATATGTTTGAAGATCCTATTGTTTACAGTTTTCTAGCTTGAGTGTTCATAATATTGAACAGTCAGATGACCAAGTTGATTTTATGTCCTTTTCAAGAATTGTTTCTAATGTTTTGACAGTATTCTCTTAGAGTCCTTGATTGAGTTGATTTTTCCTTTATAGTTTGCAAAAAATCCTTCTTGAGAAAGGGGAAATGATAAATGTGTAATCTGAAGTTCTCTTTTTTTCTCTTTGTTAGTGAAAATAAAAGAAATATTGACAGGCATTTTTGTCATTTTTAGGTTCTGTCTATTGGTATTTTGTCTTACTGAATTATGTTAAAGATGAAGATTTGGCTGGATGTAGTACAGCTTGTGCTTCTTTGCTTACTGCTGTGTCCAGACAGTTACAGGACAGGCTAACACCAATGGAGGCTTTACTTCAAACAAGGTATTTAAAACTTAAATGTGTAATAATGATTAGTAACAGATTTTGTAGATATGATTATCACTTGTAGAAAACAATTCTTATATTTGTTTGCAGTAATTTGTCTTGCAAAAATGCCTTTAATTTACGCTTTACATTTTTAAAAATAATAGTAGTTTTCAATAATAGTTTCTCCCTATTTTCTCTGAAATAATTTTGGGAGTATTAAAATTGATTATTAAAGGGGTAATTATATTAAAAGTGGCATTTCTTGCTAGTAAAGGAAGCATTTAAGGTAATTTGCTTCTCTGTTGTTAAAACTTTGTAGGTAAAGTTACCTAAATAGTCTGTTGCCCTTAGCAAGTATTTTTCATCTACTGGTTGATTTTTCTAAGTTTTTAACTTAATGAGTTAAGAAAAAGATGAAGGTTAGATTTAATTTCTTGTCTGATCTTTAGTATTGGAAGTAGTTTTTTAAAAAGCATTGATTTTTATATTTTTGATGAGACGTTTTATTTATGATGAAATTTTACTTATGCCAGGTAGTTTCTGTTGAGTTAATGTAGTGATTGCAGAGAGGGAAGCGTGTCTGATACTCTTCTTATGTCAACTTGCAGATAATAGTCTTGGCTCATTAGTTGCCAATTACTGCGATAATGGTTGTTGAGTCTCTGCACCACGTCTTTTGAAATAATAGGTTTTGTAGGAAACAGTGAGTCGCTGAACTTAGTGGGTTTTATCTGGTTGGTGTCTCCTTGTGCCCATTTAAACTGTTTCAGAAAGTGAAAAGGTACTTTGTTAATTAGATGGCTGAAAGGAAAATTGTTAGGACATTATTTTATTTTTCAGATATGGATTGTATAGCTCGCCATTTGATCCAGTCCTCTTTGATTTGGAGATGAATGGCTCTTCTTGTAAAAATGTATACAACAGCAGCATTGGTGTGCAGTCAGATGAAATTGATTTATCAGATGTCCTTTCAGGTAGTAACTTATTTTATTAAAGGAAGCCCTTAATTTTATATGTTGGATTTAAGATATTTTTGACATAACAGTTTGTTCTTAACTATAGTCTGACCTTAAAAACTAAAATCTTTACAATTTAATCATTATGTGAATCATGAAATGACTTGCCTTTATTTCTTAACTCCCCCACCTAAAAGAACTATTAAAGTGTTTGAAAAGGATTGTGAATTTGATGTTTTTGGTTTTGTGCTTCATTATATGTCACTATTATTATTATTATTTTTTAAAGATTTATTTATTTGTGCATACAGAACTGGGGTACAGACCAGAGGCTCAGGGGCGGCGAGAGGCTTCACCAGAGACAGAGTGGGGAGCAGAACAGGCAGATCGATGAAGTACACTGCTGAGGGGAGCAGCGGGCGGGTCAGGAGAGGTCTGCCACGCCATGTGGTCACCTCCAGGGCAGGCGGGAGTCGAACTCATGCGGAAGTGGCTTTAGCTTCTCAGTGCAGTGCTTTAACCCGCTGCGCCACCAGGGAGGGCCTATGTCACTATTATTTTAATGTTTGTAAGAGACTTTACAGTTTGGTCTTCTTCAGTTTTTTTTTTGAAGATATATTTATTCATCCATACAGAATTGGGGTACAGGCCAGAGATGCAGGGGCAGTGAGAGGATTCACCAGAGACAGAGTGGGGAGCAGAACAGGCAAATTGACAAAGTACACTGCTGAGGGGAGCTGTGGGTGGGTCAGGAGAGGTCTACTGCACCATGTGGATCACCTCCAGGGCAGGCGGGGATCGAACTCATGCTAAAGTGGCAATTGCTTCTTATTGCTGTGCTTTAACCTACTGCGCCACCAGGGAGGGCCCTTTTTCAGTTTTTTTATCGTTGGTGTATCTTGGCTTTTCATATATAAAACATAATTTCATATGTTTTATATATGAGGAAATGAGGAAGTTAGCATATAACAATGATTCAGAGAAATGTGTAAGTTTTTTGCATCTTTTCACACATATCCATGTATATATTTCTGAAACATGCTTTTACAATTGGTTGTATAATACCATTTAATCTTCAAGTGTTAGAATTGGGCATTGCCTATTTTTGTTACATAAAACTGATCATTTTAAAGTTAATTTTTTTTCCATCTTAATGAAATAACTGCAAGCATTGCTAGTATACTACATTGCTTAGAGAATTTAGTTGCAAATATTAAGCAATCATCACATTAAGTATAACTTTTGGGAGCTAGTCTTAGAGTTGCTAATCTTAAAATACACTATGAAAATACAAAAAAAGGCAAAGAGGAAATCATATACATTAATATAGATAAAATTCTTCAACTTCAGCTTCTCTGCTCTCTTGATTGTGGTATTAGTAGGATATTTAGATTTGTTTGCTGTCTATTCTGTTAAAACTTTATGAGAAAAGACTGTAGTCCACTTACTGATCTGTTAATTGCAAGGCAAAATAGGTTTATCCATACGATTCTTCAGTAGATATTTTGCAAAAATGATTTGGAAAAGTGTGCCCTCCCTGGTGGCACAGTGGGTTGGAGCGCAGCACTATGGGACAATCTGCAGCACTTGTAGTACGAGTTTGATTCCGGCTGGGAAAGTGATCCACATGGCACAGAAGACCTCTCCTGTCCTTTCCTCAGCACTGTGTTTCATTCTGTTTGTCTGTTCTGCTTCCCACTCTGTCTCAGGTGAATCCTCTCAAACATCCCCAATCCCGCATTTCTGGCCTGTACCCTAGTTCTGTGTGCATAAATAAATAAATCTTTTAAAAAAATGATTAGGAAAGGTATGTCAGTATCAATCCAATTGATAGTATTCATTTCCATTGTCAATTGAAGAGTTGAAACAAAAATTAGAGCGTGACAGCTTTCTTAATACTTAACAGACTTTTCTGTTGGGCAGTCATGGTATTAATGTCATCTGCTGATACTGTATAATGAAATGTATTGACATTTAGAAGATATATAATTATACCAAACCAATATTTTCCGTGCATATAGGTAAGAGTCCTTAAATGTATAAGATAGGCAAATTAACTTTAATGTAATAAGGCTGAGAATTTTTACCTGATAAGATTTAAATTTACTGTATTGCAATTAATCCTTTAGAAACTGACACTTGTCAAGTATTTGAATAAGTGGGGTTGCTAGTGCATGTCCTTTCTCATTACCTATTTGTGATGGTCTGGGGTTTTCCCATATAGTTCTATCAAAATGAAAACACTGCAACACAGTGATGCAGATGCAGGCAAGACAAAAAGCTAGTCTCTGATAATCCACATTTCAAAGACATTTGCAAAAGGGTAAAAATATCATCACTCTTACTTTTTTTTAGAAGGTACTTTTTATCAAAGTATTCTAATTTTTATAGGTAAATAGATTTTTCCTATTAAACACTTTAAGATGTTCTTATTTAAAATTTCTGCTGTGATAAATGTCAATAGACATAAACCAATGTAAATGAAATCTGTAGTTTTTAATATTTTAGAGGTGTAGATCTTAGGACTGAGAATTGTTTCTAAAACATTTATTCTTTTACTTTCTTTGTTGTATTATGATCCTATTTAGTAGGGGGATTTTGCTCTTGTTGTGTTCCCTTTACCTTATGGAATAAATATATAGAAATTCTTTTATCTTTCTACCAATCTCAACACCTAATACTCAAGTATGGTTGTTTAATGTCTCACACCCTCCAACAGAGAATTAAGAAAAAAAAAGATTTATTTATGCATATAAGAACTGGGGTACAGGCAAGAGGCACTGGGGGGGTGAGAGGATTCACCAGAGACAGAGTGAGGAGCAGAATAGGTAGATTGACTGAAACCCACTGCTGAGAGGAGCGTTGAGCGGGTCAGAAGAGGTCTTCGCACGATGTGGGTCACCTGACTCCCTGGCTGCAGATAGAACTCATGCTCCAGTGGCTACTGATAGCTTCATAGTGTTGTGCTTTAATCCCTTTGCCCCTGGGTGGGGGTGAAGAGGAGGGGGGTGGCCTCGATACAGCACATGTTTGATGGGAACTGGGACCTGTTCTTTTTACTCTGTATTTCCCATGTCTTGTATTGAGTAAGGACATATAGTTTTTAAACATATGTCAGGACAGACCATTTGCTAAGTTCATCGAGCCCTTGGAGAATAAAGTTATGACAATTTAGACTTACACTTAATTTATTTCTTCAGATGTTTATATCATTATGTATTCAAACACACATTTTGTCCATCTTTGGTTTCTCCTTACCTTGTCTGTTGAATGTAGTGCTAATTTGGGACTGTGGTAATAGCACGTAGGTGAATTGGTGGTGGGGATTCCAGGGGATTACAACTGAGATGAAAAAAGTTACAAAATGAAGAATGGTGTGAAATATATATATAAAACCAGAACCGAACCAAAAAAAGAGTATGCTAATTCCAGAAAATTTGGAAAGACTTGAATATAGCCTCCTCCCCTAATACAACATACACTCTTATTTGTGTTTTTCCCATCATTCTTTTTGTGTTTTTAAATTCACACAATTGCAATCATGTGATATTTCTTTTATGACTATTTCTAGTTTAGCCTACTTTCATGATTGTAAAGTAGTATGCCTCATTTAGAGAATTGATAATTTATAATATTAATACTTATAGGTAAATCTTAATATTTTGGGTTTTATAAATATTTTGGATCATTTATATAAATGACATTGTATCCTCATTGTTTATAATCTTTGTGATAGCTAATTATTTTTTATCCATCTATAATAAAATTAATGCATATCATATGAAGGTTACTTCACAATAACCTTTTTTCTTTAACAGTTTATTTTTACATCAGTTTGTACTTTTTTTTTCTTTTTTTCATCTCAATTTTAATTCCCGCGGGTTTCCCATCACCAAGTCACCTGTGTGCCATCTGTAGCCCTGTTTTTTAGGGGGTAAAGTGTAACTTAAGTTGGTGATTTCTTTTTAAAATTGTGTTCATTGTGGAAGCACTGTGTTAGGGTTGTGCATTGGTAGTTTTCTAATTAAAACTGGAGTAGTAGCTGTGATTATTCGTGCAGTTTTCATTTACAAGATTTAATTCACATGGTGTAAGACTTGTCTCTTTTCTGTATTAGGCAATGGAAAAGTCAGTAGTTGTACAGCTGCTGAGGGTAGCTTCACATCTCTCACTGGACTTCTGGAAGTTGAACCACTACACTTTACTTGTGTGTCAACTAGTGATGGAACCAGAATAGAAAGGGATGATGCAAGTACGTTTACTGGTATATACCTTCTCTTATTTTATACATTATTTTTGCTATGATAAAGTAATATGTAAATACTTATATATCACTTTGTATTATTTGTAAGTTTCTTTGCTGTCACGTTAAGTAGTAGTTTACTGATAGGAGGAACATTCTGGGGAAAATTGTAATTTTATGTTGTTTGATGAATCAATTCATAAGGTCTTCTCTTCAGCCCCTCAGCTCTTTGGAACACGAATTTAAAATCCTCTTGTTTTTATGTGTGTGCACTTTTAGAAGTCTTTAATTTGGAAAATATTAAACTTAACAAAAATAGAGGGAAAAGTAAAATAGACTCTGTACTACCTGGCATTAACAGTCAAATTATAGTCAGTCTAGTATGTAGTTTTGGGATCAAATTGTTGTATTTCTTGGCATTTAAAATTAAGTGTGTTTGTTAATATCTTTGGGGTGACTGAACAATTAATACTGTTTGCCACCTAGTTTAAAGCAATTTTAAATATATGAACCACTGTTTGAGTAAGTTAAATATGTGGTTTTGCTGGTGTTTTAATCGAAAATGTTCACTTTTTCTTAGCAATCATGCGACTTTTATTTAGAGTATCTTCTGTTTTCCTTAACATTGGAGAAACTGTTTTACTGTGAAATCTATCTTGGCACAAGTAACTGTAGTTTTCATAATTCGGGATATTGGCATGTTTTTATATCTATGCTATAGTCACAAGAGGGCTTGACTATTCTTTTAAATGGATTCTAATTTTGATGGTATTGTGTAAGTGGACGTCTGTGCTTTCATTAACCATTCAACAGAAAGTAAAACCAATTTACCTGATTTAATCTCTACTTCAGAATGGCAAAGGACTTTAAAAAGATCCTATCAGCTTTTTATTTGAGTGCCTTTTAATACAGAATTATTTTATACATTCAGTTGTAGAAGTAACCAGTTACCGAATTTCATGCCATATGTAGTTAAAATAAGAATTTTCAGTTAAAATATTCTCTTCATCTAGATACCACGTTGTCAAAATTTAGGTTTGCTTGGGCTATTTTAGTCACTTTGTAGACACTTTCCATATGGCATAGCCATATTGAACTTGCAGTGAACTTTTAATTATTGGTTGTGCTTTCTTAGGACTATCATTCAAAAAGTAAAATTTACTTTTTTTTTCTTTAGAGATTTATTTATTTATTCATATGAGAACTGGGGTATAAACCAGAGGTGTGGCAGGTCAGAGGATCAACTAGAGAGAATGGGGAGCAGAACAGACAGATCTGTTGAAATACACTGTTGAGGGGAGCAGCAGGTGAGACAGGAGAGGTCTGCTGTGCCCGTGTGGGTCAGCTCCCTGGTGGGTCCAGGGATCGAATTTGTGCTTGAGTGCTGGTGATAACTTGATAGTGCTGTCTTTAAACCCTGTGCCATCAGGGGGGCCTGTTTACTGTTTTTTAAGTAATTCTTTGTGGAGGTACAAATTTTAAAACAGATAAGGAATTAGGTGTCAAAGATGAAAGTATTCCTTCACACCTTGCCAATTTCCTTTTCTGCAAAGCAAGCACTGATAACAAGCACATCACCTCCATATTTTTCCCCAGACAGAAACCACCACCAGTTTTGGAAGGTTCATTAAATTTTAAGGCAGAGTTCTGACTAGTGTTCATAAGGTGCTAAAAGGTAGTTTGTAGCCTTTGAACTTTTTTATTTTTATTTGAATCATGTTAACTGTGAAATATGAAACTCTTATGAAAACAAATTATAGTCTAGCATTTTATTGTAATATTAAATTTGCATGTGACAATCAAAGCAAGCGATACTACAAAAGCTAAAAATTTCTTTATGTCCGCCCCCCCATCCTTTCCATTTATCTCTCCCTTACTTTCTTCAGAAATGTTTCTTAACCATATATTTTGCAGTGATTACCACCATAGCATTAGCTAATACCTCCATTCTGTCACATTTTTACCTTTCTTGTGTGTGTGGTAAGAGCATTTAAGATCTTCTATCTTAAGTGACTTGCAGTATATGTGTTTGATAGCTGTTAGCTGTAGTCTGCACACTGCACATTGGTATTTCCATTTTAGAGTTTAACATGCCCATTTCCACACAAAGAATCATGTTAATTTTTTTGAGATTTGAATATAAATCAGCCTGGAACTCAAAGTTTTTATATTAAGAATTTCTATCTATTAACATGCTATATTTAGCTTTTTTTAGGTTATTCTGTTGATGATGTTTTGTATTTTTTAGTACTGAAATTTTACACATATTTGTGAGATTCCTAGATACTTGATTTTTTATTGTAAGTAATCATTTTCTTTACTTTTCATTTCATTGGTATGATAGAAATATAATTGATTTGTGTGTATTAACCTCATATCTGTTAACATTGCTGTGTGAACCTAATTCTAATAATTCATAGGTTCTTTCAGGGATTTTCAATATTCACGATCATGTCATCCTTCATAGAATTTTACTTTCTTTTCTAATTCTTCTTTTTTTTTTCTTGCTGTGTTGTGCTTCCTAGGACCTCTTCTGTGATATTGAATAAAAATGCTGATAGTGGTCATCTGAGTCCTTTTTTTGCCTCTGCATTTTTATGGCAGGTTTAGGGGTCTTGTTAGTATAATGATGAAAAAGGATATTGAAAGCTCAGACTTGTAAGATATTCTTAATTAGTTTTGTATTAGTGGATTGACTTATTTTCCTGGGATTGTTTGTATTTTTCATGAGTTTATAGGACCTAATTAATTTCCCCACAAAATTGGGCATTAAATTTTAAAGTCAGTAAAGAGCAAAAGTATTCATTTTATTACTGTAAAATAGTTAGGCTACTCCTCACATACCTGTTCAACATAAGTGCTTCAGTATTTAATAACTTTAATAAATTTAATAACTTTCCTTGTATAAAGTTAGTTTGAAGTGAGGGTTGGTAATTGTTGCTGTAGTGAAACACCTAATCGAATAGATGGATTTTATTTTGGGATACTTATCTTTCTTAAGATATGAGTACTCTTGTTTTAACCATGCATTTATAACTATATTCTTGTAATTAAAGGAGACATGGTATGACTGCTCTGTTGTGGAATTTTTTTTTTTAAAGATTTATTTATTAATTTATACAGAAGCGGGGTACAGGCCAGAGATGTGGAGGGTGAGAGGATTTACCAGGGGCAGAGTGGGGAGTAGAACAGGCAGATCGACGAAGTACACTGCTGAGGGGAGC